>NC_041385.1:85578194-85636157 GCF_002162155.2 Triticum dicoccoides
TATCTCTCACACACACCCATGTAGGTGGGGGACGTGCACGAAGAGAAGAGGTGCATGCACGGCACACGTACTCCCGTCTCTTTCCCAACCTCACCCGTGCGGGTACATGGTGGAGCTCATTTCTGTACGAAAAAGGCAGCCCACGTGGTAATTTGGCACATGTACTGGTTGTCCACTTGGTGGAGGGAGGATCGTCTACCACGGGTGAACAAACAAATTGTGACTTGACGCGTTATGTTAAATTAAAAAAAGAGGCAAACCATATGGGGCCTACTTTAGAGGCAAGACTCTATACACTGGAGTACTTTTGATGTGTCCCGTCAACTCGCAGAACGAGGAGAAGCTTACTTAGTACGCCGTCTCCCCCGCCCACGGGCGTGGTGGCTCGCAGGATGAGGTGAAGCTGGCTCCGCCTTATGCCCGCTCCCTCACCCATGCGCGCGGTGGCTCGCAGGATGAGGAGAAAAATTTACTACTCCCTCCGTTTACTCCTCGTCCCTACTACCTCCGTCCGGGTTTATTGGTCCTCATTGTATTTCGTGTTAAATTTTGACCATAGTTTAATCTCACAAAATGTTCACTCATGTCACCAAACATTATATTTTTGAAAACTATGTTCAAATACGAATCCAATGAAATAATTTTTCTTGACATGCATTAACATTTTGTTAGTTAAAACTTTAGTCAAAATTTGGCACAAACTACAAAGGGGACATATAAACTAGGACGGAGGTAGTACTACCTTGGTTATAGAGATTATATCATATTTTTTGGAATATATATGTCCTTTAGTAGATTTCAATATGAACTACTAGTACATACTCCAAACACTGGTGTATATAGACGTATTTTAGAGTGTAGATTCACTCATTTTGCTCCGTATGTAGCACTCTCCCTCGCCCCTTGACCCTCGCCCACGTGGTGGACGTGCAACAATTCATTTGGTCTCATATAGCCAGAACGACATATACTGCACTACCATTATTGCTTGACTTCCCGAAGAGGCGAAGAGCCAATCGCAAGGTTAATATTTTGGAGATGCCAAGCGCATGGTTATAGGAGAACGAGTAGTAGGTGCCGTGTAATTTATAAATAAAGTTTTTTTTATTCAATGGCATGTATGCAATATGATAGGTTCATATGGAGAGAAAAGGAAACCGCTCCACTATATACATAGTCAGGACGGGCCAGCCTACACGGTTGCTTGCTGGGGTTGCTCTCTTCACACTCTCTCGCAAAAAACGACTGTGGCCACATCTCTAACATCCCGGCGGATCACGTCTACTTGGGGAAGGGGTGGATGCTTAGTGTAGATGCAGTCGCCATCACCGACGGCGAAAACCCACTGTCGGCATGTCCCGATCAGGGGTCCCCGCCGTTCTATCTCACAAAGCTGGTGAGGTTACCTTCATCCCTTGCTCACTGCCGTGATATGGGAAGTTGCCGCCTCCCGCTGCCCTCCTCAAGGTTGAGCTACGTCCCTCAGGTACAACTCCCTTTACAGCCGGCTTGCACCACTGCTCCAGCTGCCCACATCACTCCTTGTGGATATTTCTCTACTTCTTTGCCCCGCACATACCTCTACTGGCTTCTATGTACTGTATTTGTGATGAGTTTATGTCTCATCAACTAGTCCCAATAATCTTATTCTAATCACGCTTCTTCAATTTCTTTGCCACAAGGATGCTCATCTCGATTTTGGTGAAACTGCACAAAATGATCCGATGGTCAAAAGGTTGCAAACTTCATTTATTAGGAAGCTCGAACGTTGCCAGCAAATTGAAGCCTGGTCAGGGTTCACGGTTCAAGGGCTAGGGACTGCATGGATCATTTTTTCTTTAGCTGCCGCTGTTCCAAAATAAGTGTCAACTTTAGTAGTAGTACAACTTTGTACTAAAGTTTGCACAAACTCGAGACACTTATTTTGGAACACAGGGAGTACATATTTGCTATGATCTGTCAATCATTGAGATGCAATAGCATGCATGTTAGTCTCCTTTGTATTTGATGAAATGTTGCAATGGGCAACCTTGGACGCAAGATACATGTAACAGAAGCTGGAAGCTTCATAGCATTGTACAAATTTATCTCGCTGATAAATTACAGTACGTACTATACTAGTACTTCTTCCGTTCCTAAATATAAGTCTTTGTAGAGATTTCACCATGAACCACATGCAGATGTATATAGATGCATTTTAAGTGTAGATTCATTCATTTTGTTCCGTATGTAGTTCACCTAGTGGAATCTCTACAAAGACTTATCTACTAGTAATAGCTAGCCCCCACTACTAGGAATTCTCTATCCTCTCCTTGAGCCACATCATCAAAATTAATGTAGCCGTTAGATGAACTAAATCAGTCCATAATAGTCGTCTGATCTAGACGTTTAGAGGCTCCGCACTAAGCCACATGCAAGCATGCAGAAATATCGTGGCATGCATGTGAGTGGGTTTTAAATCACATCAACATGTCTGCATGCAAGCATGCACCGGTAGCATGCATGTAAGTGAGCTTTTAAGTCCCATTAACATGTCAAAAAGAAAAATATAATCCCATTATGCAGTAGGAGTTGGCTGATCTTTTTTCCTTATGTGGGATGATCTAAATGATGATGGGAGTTTATTTAGTTTGGCTACCACATTTGTCATGCAGTTATAGAGTATTTTTTAGTTCTATGAAATCGATAATTTTGCCCAGAGAGATATACGGCTGTTCCGCGGCAACGCGCGGGGACTCATCTAGTAATATTTAGGAACGGAGGGAGTACTATGTAAAGAGGTAGGTGTCGCACGGTGATAGTGTGAGGTGGGCCATGTAATTACTGAGGCTGTGTGTTTTCACTGCTCTTGCACTCCTCCGCTGTAAGAATGGAGAAAATTGTAATCTAGTAGTACTACCTCCTTTCACCGGAAGCGTGGGACATCCAGCAGTCCTACCACCTCAGTAATAAAGATCAATGAGCCGTCAAATCACATAGACCCAACAGTAAGTTGGACGGACGAAGCAACCATCACTCTTGCGCGCCAGTGAGAGGTCGCGTCCGCTCTGCCCGGGCATGAATGCGACACCGATTCTTTGGAGCGGCGCTAACCGTTTAGGGCAGGAAGTGCGCGCGGGCTATGGAGGGGCTTTGGGTGGGCCGGGCTGGTCAGGAGCTGGCGTGGCAGCTGTCCGCATGACCCTACCGGGCACGGCCGGAAACGAGAGGATGCACCGACTCTCGCGGCTAAAATCGTACACTACACACCATCTCTCTGTAGGAGTAGGTCGATCTGTCGCTCTCTCTAACACACACATGCTGTTAAACACACACACGCACACGCACGCACCTTGGTCCCGTTGCACCTTACTGATAACCCACAAGTGTAGGGGATCACAACAGATTTCGAGGGTGAAGTACAACCCAAATTTATTGATTCGACACAAGGGGAGCCAAAGAATATTCTTGAGTATTAGCAGTTGAGTTGTCAATTCAACCACACCTGGATAACTTAGTATCTGCAACAAAGTATTTAGTAGCAAAGTAGTATGATAGTAATGGTAATAGTAGCAAAAGTAAAGATAGATGTTTTTGGGTTTTTGTAGCAGTTGTAAGAGTAGCAACGGAATAGTAAATAAGCGAAGAACAATATATGAAAAGCTCGTAAGAAATGGATCAGTGATGGATAATTATGCCGGATGTGATTCCTCATGTAATAGCTATAACATAGGGTGACACAGAACTAGCTCCAGTTCATCAATGTAATGTAGGCATGTATTCCGTAAATAGTCAGACGTGCTTATGGAAAAGAACTTGCATGGCATCTTTTGTCCTACCCTCCCGTGGCAGCGAGGTCCTAGTGGAAACTAAGGGATATTAAGGCCACCTTTTAATAGAGAACCGAACCAAAGCATTAACACATAGTGAATACATGAACTCCTCAAACTACGGTCATCACTGAGAAGTATCCCGATTATTGTCACTTCGGGGTTGTCGGATCATAACACATAATAGGTGACTATAGACTTGCAAGATAGGATCAAGAACACACATATATTCATGAAAACATAATAGGTTCAGATCTGAAATCATGGCACTCGGGCCCTAGTGACAAGCATTAAGCATAGCAAAGTCATAGCAACATCAATCTTAGAATATAGTGGATACTAGGGATCAAACCCTATCAAAACTAACTTGATTACATGGTAAATCTCATCCAACCCATCACCGTGCAGCAAGCCTATGATGGAATTACTCATGCACGGCGGTGAGCATCATGAAATTGGTGATGTAGGATGGTTGATGATGACGACGGGGACGAATCCCCCTCTCCGGAGCCCTGAACGGACTCCAGATTAGGCCTCCTGAGAGAGATTAGGGCTTGGCGGCGGCTCCGTGTCGTAAAACGCGATGAAACTTTCTCTCTGATTTTTCTCCCCGAGACGGAATATATGGAGTTGGAGTTGAGGTCGGTGGAGGTCCAGGGGGCCACGAGATAGGGGGCGCGCCCTACAGGGGGGGCGCCCCCTTGTATCGTGGACAGGCCCTGGGCCCCCTGGTGTATTTTTCTCTCCCAGAAATTCTTATTAATTCCAAAAAGTGCCTCCAGGATTTCCAGGACATTCCGAGAACTTTTCGTTTCTACACGTAAAACAACACCATGGCAGTTCTGCTGAAAATAGCGTTACTCCGGGTTAGTTTCATTCAAATCATGCGAGTTAGAGTCCAAAACAAGGGCAAAAGTGTTTGGAAAAGTAGATACGTTGGAGACGTATCAACTCCCCAAGCTTAAACCTTTGCTTGTCCTCAAGCAATTCAGTTGATAAACTGAAAGTGATAAAGAAAATCTTTTACAAACTCGGTTTGCTCTTGTTGTTGTAAACATGAAAAGCCAGCATTCAAGTTTCAGCAAATATTATGAACTAACCATACTCACAATAACACTTAGGTCTCACAATTACTCATATCAATAGCATAATCAGCTAGCGAGTCATAATAATAAAACTCGGATGACAACACTTTATCAAAATAATTATAACATGATATAACAAAATGGTATCTCGCTAGCCCTTTCTGAGACCGCAAAACATAAATGCAGAGCACCCTTAAAGATCAAGGACTGAGTAAACATTGTAATTCATGGTAAAAGAGATCTAGTCAAGTCACACCCAATATAAATCAATAGTAAGGAATGCAAATGACAGTGTGCTCTCCAGCAGGTGCTTTTTAATAAGAAGGGTGATGACTCAACATAAAAGTAAATAGATAGGCCCTTCGCAAAGGGAAGCAGGGATTTGTAGAGGTGCCAGAGCTCGATTTTAAAATAGAGATTGAATAACATTTTGAGCGGCATACTTTCACTGTCAACGCAACAACTATGAGATGGCTGTATCTTCCATACTACATGCATTATAGACAGTTCCCAAACAGAATGGTAAAGGTTTATACTCCCCCAACCACCAACAAGCATCAATCCACGGCTTGCTCGAAACAACGAGTGCCTCCAACTAACAACAGCCCTGGGGGAGTTTTGTTTAATTATTTTGATTTTCTTTGATCTTTTTGGATCATGGGACTGGGCATCCCGGTTACCGGCCCTTTCTCGTGAATGAGGAGCGGAGTCCACTCCTCGTGAGAATAACCCACCTAGCATGGAAGATATAGGCAGCCCTAGTTGTAACACGAGCTGCTCAAGCATACAAAACAGAATTTCATTTGAAGGTTTGGAGTTTGGCACATACAAATTTACTTGGAACGGCAGGTAAATACCGCATATAGGAAGGTATAGTGGACTCATATGGAATAACTTTGGGGTTTAAGGAGTTTGGATGCACAAGCAGTATTCCTCTTAGTACTGGTGAAGGCTAGCAAAAGACTGGGAAGCGACCAACTGAGAGAGTGACAACAGTCATGAACATGCATTAAAATTAATTTACACCGAATACAAGCATGAGTAGGATATAATCCACCATGAACATAAATATCATGAAGGCTATGTTGATTTGATTCAACTACATGCGTGAACATGTGCCAAGTCGAGTCACTCAATTCATTTAAAGGAGGATACCATCCCATCATACCACATCATAATCATTCTAATAGCATGTTGGCATGAAAGGTAAACCATTATAACTCATAGCTAATCAAGCATGGCACAAGCAACTAAAATCTCTAAATGTCATTGCAAATATGTTTATTTCATAATAGCTGACTCGGAAACGATGAACTCATCGTATTTACAAAAACAAAAGAGGTCGAGTTCATACCAGCTTTTCTCATCCCAATAAGTCCATCATATATCGTCATTATTGCCTTTCACTTGCACGACCGAACAATGTGTATAATAATAAGAGTGTATGTGCATTGGACTAAGCTGGAATCTGCAAGCATTCAACTCAAAAGAGAAGACAAGATAATATGGACTCTAAGTTAAATAAACAATCATGCATATGAGCCACTAAGCATTTTCAATATGGTCTTCTCGACCCCCAAAGGAAAGAAAAGAAAATAAAACTATTTACACGGGAAAGCTCCCAACAAGTAAGAAGAAGAACTAGAAATCTTTTTGGGTTTTCATTTTAATTTCTACTACAAGCATGGAAATTAAACTAACTAATTTTCTTGGTTTTTCTCAAGGTTTATCAAACACACAAGAAGAAAACTAGAAAAAGAAATTTAAACTAGCATGGATAATACAATGAAAGAGTATGGGGACCGCCGACTAGTGTGTGAACATGAATGTAAAGTCGGTGAGAAATACGTGCTCCCTCAAGCTTAGGCTTTTGGCCTAAGTTGGTCTAATACCAAGGATCGCCTGGTTGATATCCATAAGTGAAACCGGGGTTGTACTGAGATGCAGCGCCAACCGCCTCCTGAGCTACAGAGTGTTGGCGAGCTGCCTCCATTCCCCTCTCGTATTCAGCTGCTTCCTCCCTGGTGACAACATATCTTCCTTTTGCCTGAAAATCAAAAAGTTAGGGAGCAGGAAGAGTAACAGGGACGACATTGTGTCTGTCATAGATTAGTCGATAATGGAGGAATTGCTCATTCCTCTCAAGAAAATGATGACTAAACATAGCTTCTTTATCCAAATAAACAGGAGGTATTATCATATCTCCCTCTCGTGGGGGCTATATTAAGATAATTAGCCACACGGGTTGCATAAATCCCTCCAAAGAAATCTCCCTTTCTACTATTATTTTGCAACCTACGTGCAACTATTGCCCCCAAGTTATAACCTTTATAACCTAACACAGCACTCTTGAGGACACACAGATCAGGGACACACATGTGACATGCTTCATCCTTACCATTAATACATCTACCAATTAAGAGAGCAAAATAATGTATAGCAGGAAAATGGATGCTCCCTATGGTAGCTTGTGCGATCTCCCTAGATTCTCCCATAGTAATACTAGCAAGAAAATCTCTAAATTCAGATTTGTGAGGATCATTAATATTACCCCACCGCGGGAGTTTGCAAGCAATTGTAAAATCCTCTAAATCCATGGTATAAGATGTATCATAAATATCAAATATGACACTAGGAGAATTACGCACACAGTTATATTTAAACCTCCGCACAAAAGAATCAGTCAATTGATAGTACTGAGGACACTTATCTTGTAAGAAGTCCTCCAGCTCGGCATTACGCACATACGCGTCAAATTCCTCCTTGAAGCCTGCTCTGACCATAAAATTATCGGATGGCCACTCACAAGCTCGTACATCCGCATCCCTCGGTAATGCAACATCTTACTCACGTATAGCAATCCTGGGCCCTTTCTTTACCGAGGAACCACCTTGGTACATTCTTCTAAGCATATTTCTTTTTCTGAAATAAATCTGAAATTTTTAGTAACTTCAAGATAAAAGTGAATAAAACTAAACAAGATTTATAGAAACTACTCCTACAAGTGCCTAGAGCCTATATCATGCATTGGAATTGCTTGGGACCTTAAAAATTTAACATGCAAGCTCAAGAACATGGTCACCTATGCAGCAAAAATTTGCAATGAATATAGCACTAGAACAAAAACTAATTGAACCAAGGGAGGAGTCACATACCAAGCAACAATCTCCCAAAGCAGTTTTGTGAATGGAGCTTTGAGCAAGGAGATCGAAAATCGCAACAAAACGAGCTAGAACTCGTGCTTGAGCTGGATGGGAATTTTTTTGGGTAGAAGATGAAGTGTGTGGGTGCTGGCATAAGTGGAGGAGGCCACTAGGGGCCCACGAGACAGGGGGCGCGCCCTATAGGGGGGGAGGGGGGGCACCCTCCACTCTCGTGGCCTGGTGCTTGCCCCTCCTGCAGTGATTTCAGTGCCTAAAATCCTCAAATATTCTAGAAAAAATCATACTAAATTTGCAAGGCATTTGGAGCACTTTTATTTTCGCACTATTTTTTAATGCACGGATAATTCAGAAAACAGACGGATAAAACTATTTTTGCTTTATTTACTCTAAATAACAGAAAGTAAAAATACGGTACAGAAGGTTGTGCCTTATACTTTCATCCATTTCGTGATCATCAAAATGAATCCACTAACAAGGTTGATCAAGTCTTGTTAACAAACTCATTCCGAATAACACGGAACCGAAGAAATTTCGAATAACACTAAGTTACCTCAACGGGGATATGAAAATCCCCAACAATAAGAATATCATACTTTTTCTTGATAGTAGGGAGAGGAAATTCAAAACCTCCAAAAATAATAGTTGGAACTTTTTCAATAGAATTGATGCTATGAACTTGAGATTGTTTCCTCGGAAAGTGTACCGTATGCTCATTATCATTAACATGAAAAGTGACATTGCCTTTGTTGCAATCAATAACAGCCCCTGCGGTGTTCAAAAAGGTCTACCAAGGATAATAGACATACTATCATCCTCGGGAATATCAAGAATAACAAAGTCCGTTAAGATAGTGACATTTGCAACCACAACAGGCACGTCCTCACAAATACCGACAGGTATAGCAATTGATTTATCAGCCATTTGCAAAGATATTTCAGTAGGTGTCAACTTATTCAATTCAAGTCTACGATATAAATAGAGAGGCATAACACTAACACCGGCTCCAAGAGCACATAAAGCAGTTCTAACGTAATTTATTTTAATGGAGCATGGTATAGTTGGTACACCCGGATCCCCAAGTTTCTTTGGTATTCCACCCTTAAAAGTGTAATTAGCAAGCATGGTGGAAATTTTAGCTTCTGATATCTTTCTTTTATTTGTAATGATATCCTTCATATACTTAGCATAAGGATTTACTTTGAGCATATCAGTTAAGCGCATACGTAAGAAAATAGGTCTAATCATTTCAGCAAAGCGCTCAAAATCCTCATCATACTTTGACTTGGATGGTTTAGGAGGAAAGGGCATGGGTTTCTGAACCCATGGTTCTCTTTCTTTACCGTGCTTCCTAGCAACAAAATCTCTCTTATCATAACATTGATTCTTTGATTGTGGGTTATCAAGATCAACATCAGGTTCAATCTCTACATCATTGTTTTTGCTAGGTTGAGCATCAACATGAACATTATCATTAACATTATCACTAGGTTCATGTTCATCACCTGATTGAGTTTCAGCATCAGAAATAGAAATATCATTGGGATTCTCAGTTGTGTCTACAGTGGGTTCACTAGAAGCATGCAAAGTCCTATCATTTTTCTTTTTCTTCTTTTTAGAAGAACTAGGTGCCTCTAAATTATTTCTTTGAGAATCTTGCTCGATTCTCTTAGGGTGGCCTTCAGGATACAAAGGTTCCTGAGTCATTCCACCTGTTCTAGTAGCCACTCTAACAGCAAAGTCATTTTTATTGTTTAATTCCTCAAGCAAATCATTTTGAGCTTTAAGTACTTGCTCAACTTGAGTAGCAACCATAGAAGCATATTTGCTAACGAGGTGAAGTTCATCTTTAACTCTAGCCAAATTATCACTTACACATCCTATCTCGAAAGCATTATTCTTTAACTCTCTACCAACATAAGAATTAAAACTTTCTTGTCTAGCCATAAAGTCATCAAATTCATCTAAGCATGGTCTATGAAATTTAGTAGAGGGGATTTCAACTTTATCATATCTATAGAGAGAATTTACCTTTACTACCTGTGTCGGGTTATCAAGACAATATGGTTCTTCAATAGGCGGTATATTAAGACCATGTATTTCTTCAATAGGAGGTAAATTCTTAACATCTTTAGCTTTAATACCTTTTCTTTCATTGATTTCTTTGCCTCTTGCATATCTTCAGGATTGAGAAATAAAACACCTCTCTTATTTGGAGCGGGTTTAGGAATAGGCTCAGGAGTTGGCTCAACTGGTTCAGGAATTGCCTCAGGAATTGGCTCGGGAAGAGTCCAATTATTTTCATTAGTCAACATATTATTCAATAATATTTCATCTTCGTCGACTGTTCTTTTCCTGAAAACACAACCAGCACAACTATCCAAGTAGTCCTTGGAAGCATCGGTTAGTCCATTATAAAAGATATCAAGTATTTCATTTTTCTTAAGAGGATGATCAGGCAAAGCATTAAGTAACCGAAGAAGCCTCCCCAAGCTTGTGGGAGACTCTCTTCTTTGATTTGCACAAAATTATATATTTCCCGCAAGGCAGCTTGTTTCTTATGAGCAGGTAAATATTTAGTAGAGAAGTAATAAATCATATCTTGGGGACTACGCACACAACTAGGAGCAAGAGAATTATACCAAGTCTTAGCATCACCCTTTAATGAGAACGGAAATATCTTATGGATATAAAAATAGCGAGACTTCTCATCATTGGTAAACAGGGTAGCTATATCATTCAACTTGGTAAGATGTGCCACAACATTTTCAGATTCAAGGCCATAAAAAGGATCAGATTCAACAAGAGTAATAATCTCAGGATCAACAGAGAATTCATAATCCTTATCAGTAACACAAATATGTGAAGTAGAAAAAGCAGGGTTAGGTTTCATTCTAGCATTAAGAGACTGCTGCTTCCATTTAGCTAATAATTTCTTAAGATCAGATCTATCATTGCAAGCAAAGATTTCCCATGCAGCTTCTTCATTCATAACATAACCCTTAGGAACAACAGGGAATACATAATCATTGGGAGAACCTTCATCATCACTATCATCAATAATAGCATCTTCAATATTTTCATTCCCCCTAACTCTAGCAAGTTGTTCATCAAGAAATTCACCTAATGGCAAAGTAGTATCACGCACAGAAGTAGTTTCATCATGCGTAGCAGAAGTGGCATCATCAATAACATGCGACATATCAGAATTCATAGCAGTAGCAGGTTTATGTGTCGCAAGCCTACTAATAACGGAAGGAGAATCTAGTGCAGAGCTAGATGGCAGTTCCTTACCTCCCCTCGTAGTTGTGGGCAAAATCTTGGTTTTAGCGTCTTTCAAGTTCTTCATAGTGATCAACAGATATAAATCCCAAGTGACTCAGAGAATAAAGTTATGCTCCCCGGCAACGGCGCTAGAAATTAGTCTTGATAACCCACAAGTGTAGGGATCGCAACATCTTTTGAGGGTGAAGTACAACCCAAATTTATTGATTCGACACAAGGGGAGCCAAAGAATATTCTTGAGTATTAGCAGTTGAGTTGTCAATTCAACCACACCTGGATAACTTAGTATCTGCAGCAAAGTATTTAGTAGCAAAGTAGTATGATAGTAATGGTAACAATAGCAAAAGTAAAGATAGATGTTTTTGGGTTTTTGTAGCAGTTGTAACAGTAGCAACGGAATAGTAAATAAGCGAAGAACAATATATGAAAAGCTCGTAGGCAATGGATCAGTGATGGATAATTATGCCGGATGCGATTCCTCATGTAATAGCTATAACATAGGGTGACACAGAACTAGATCCAGTTCATCAATGTAATGCATGCATGTATTCCGTAAATAGTCACACGTGCTTATGGAAAAGAACTTGCATGACATCTTTTGTCCTACCCTCCCGTGGCAGCGGGGTCCTAGTGGAAACTAAGGGATATTAAGGCCTCATTTTAATAGAGAATCGTACCAACATAGTGAATACATGAACTCCTCAAACTACGGTCATCACCGAGAAGTATCCCGATTATTGTCACTTCGGGTCGTTGGATCATAACACATAATAGGTGACTATAGAATTGCAATATAGGATCAAGAACACACATATATTCATGAAAACATAATAGGTTCAGATCTGAAATCAGGGCACTCGGGCCCTAGTGACAAGCATTAAGCATAGCAAAGTCATAGCAACATCAATCTCAGAACATAGTGGATACTAGGGATCAAACCCTAACAAAACTAACTTGATTACATGGTAAATCTCATCCAACCCATCACCGTGCAGTAATCCTACGATGGAATTACTCACGCACGACGGTGAGCATCATGAAATTGGTGATGGAGGATGGTTGATGATGACGATGGCGACGACTCCCCCTCTCCGGAGCCCCGAACGGACTCCAGATCAGCCCTCCCGAGAGAGATTAGTGCTTGGCGGCGGCTCCGTGTCGTAAAATGCGATGAAACTTTCTCTCTAATTTTTTTCTCCCTGAGACGGAATATATGGAGTTGGAGTTGAGGTCGGTGGAGGTCCAGGGGGCCCACGAGATAGGGGGGCGCGCCCTATAGGGGGGCGCCCCCCTGTCTCGTGGACAGGCCCTGGGCCCCCTGGTGTATTTCTTTCGCCCAGAAATTCTTATTAATTCCAAAAAGTGCCTCCACGGATTTTCAGGATATTCCGAGAACTTTTCTTTTCTATGCATAAAACAACATCATGGTAGTTCTGCTGAAAACAGCGTCAGTCCGGGTTAGTTTCATTCAAATCATGCAAGTTAGAGTCCAAAACAAGGGCAAAAGTGTTTGGAAAAGTAGATACGTTGGAGACATATCAGTGACTTATTACACCTAGATGGAGGGAGTAGTAAGTATACGAGATACGGTGGCACACTGACTTAAGTCAAATACAAGTGCCCAAATTTTGTGTGCATGTTATAATAAGGATTCACTTAAAATAGTACGTGAGCAAACAGAGGGGTCAATTGGACAATGTTCCCGAGTAGTAGCGAGATGTGTGAGGTAAGATACACCGCTTGCGCTTTTAATTTTTCTTATTAATTTGTTTGTTTCACCCTGTGACTGGTGGGACCCAACGTACTACATGGAGAGAGGTAAGGTGACTAAGGCTGCATTATTTCTGCACCACTGTGGATAATCTTACCACCAAAGCCACATGACATGATTATGATTGAAATCCCAATGACTCCCACACACAAAAAAACACGACATGCTTGTCACACGAATGCAGGAATGTATAAAAGGTTATTTTCCTCTCGTTGAATATAACGGGAGGGTTGTGTAGCTGGTTAGCCTGTGCGCTCATCAAACTTGAGGTATCGGGTTCGATAACTACACTTGAGCATAATTTGTGCCAGGAGGATTCTTTGACTGGTCAAAATGGATGGATACGGAGCTATACGATCTCGTAGTGACGTATAATCACCTCATCACGTATAAGCTGCAGCCTCGTTACTTGTTTTATAGGGTTTGCACGCTTCACACTCTCTCTCCGGTATATATATACACGCTGGAGCCTCAGCGCTTGTAGTTTCTCTCTTCACACTCTCTCGCCCTCTCCAGATCTAAACAAGACTTCGTTGGCCTCTCTCTCCCCTCACTGCTGCTCAAAGAGCCGGCAGGATCCGTCCATCGGGAAGGGAAGGATGCTTAACATTGTTGCCGTCGGTGAGGAAGGAAATCCACTACCTGCGCAGCTGTTCACTTTCACCCAGCGGCAGCACGGGAGGGCCTCCGACCCCTTCTTCTTTGCCGTCGTCCTGTCGCCCACCGAACCACGCCCCAAGAACCTTAAGGTATAATTTACTTACTCCACATGCATTGCTCTAGCTGCATGTATACCATGAATCTAGGACGTGGTTCAAAGAGGAAAGGAGTGGGGGAAAGTAGTGGGAAAAGTTGTATATAGCATGAATCTAGGACGTGGTTCAAAGAGGAAATGAAGGGGGAAAGTTGTATAGCATGAATCTAGGACGTGGTTCAAAGAGGAAAGGAATGGGGGAAAGTAGTAGGGAAAGTTGTATCGCATAAATCAAGGACGTGGTTCAAAGAGGAAAGGAAGGGGCGAAAGTACTAGTTCAAAAAGGAAAGGAAGGGACAAGGCTGTAGAGAGTTTGAGCAGGACTAGATTTGCTGCGCTCACATAGGGAAAGGTGTCTAAAGATAACAAAACTGGGACCAACACAAATATGCTCCTTGGTTGTTTGTTGTTTGTTGCAACAGACTATGCATGACCACAGTACATCGGTAGATGCACATGGTGCTGGTGCGTCCACTGTCCCGTGCAACTCATTAGCTGTTGTTAATCTAAGGCCCTGTTTGGTTAAAAACTCCCTAGTCCCTACCTGCTTGGTTCCAGGGACTAAAGATGGATTAGAGGTTATTAAATGACATGCTAAAAGACTATGTTACCCCTAGTAATGAACTAATAGAGACAAGGTGCGATGCGTGGCAGGGGTAGCTGTTGGAAAAGTCCCAAAAAGACTCCATCGGGGTCTTCTTTCTTTAGTCCCAAATGCCCACTTTTAGTCCCTAAAAGTCCCTCTTGTTTGGTTTAGATGGGACTGACACGGAGTTTTTTAGTCCCTACACCAAAATGTCCCTGTAAACAAACACCTCTAATAATGCCGCTGGAAAATTGATGCAATGCCACAGTTAAAAGCAAATTACATGTTTAACGAATTTTATTGTTAATATAATCTCTATGTTAATATTAATCAATGCCACCGTTTGAGAAATGCTATTGTCTTGCTTTCTTTCCCATTTAGATAAGGTAGATGCTTCTTTTTGTTGGCTTCTGTGTCATCCACCGTTATTGACCACTAATTGTTTCCTTTTAACCTCTGTGTAAATAGGGTTATCTACTTCACCTCGTTGCCATTGTGACCTTTTGTTGCACTGCACAAAACACTTTTGTTTTAAGAGTGTTTTGTGCAGTTCAACCAAAATGTCACACCGACAATGTTGCTTGATTGCTTGATCTTAGTGGAACTGCACAAGAGGAGATCTTACTTCCTATCCGTGTTGGCAAATTTGGTTCAGATCTTCTTCTTGTGAGTTGTTTGAATTCCACATCATGAGAGGTCAGTACTAGCCTTCTTTCACATGATTCTGCAGTGTGCTTTCATATGTTGTGCTACTTGTATGATATTGTTGCTTTATTTTAGTGAACTGCACAAATGGAGACAAGACTTCCAATCTGTATGTGCATCGTAATATCCCATTGAGGTAAGATAAGGATACTTCACAACTGTTGGCCTGTATTTTGCCACTTTCTTCAGAAAATTAAGTTGAGTACTATACTTGTGCTCCCTAATTGACATGCCAAATCTTACATTGAAGGCGAAGCTTGTCTGTTATTGAACCAAGTGATGAAGGGGAAGAACAAGCAGAAGAAAATCAAAAATCAACTCCCGGTGCTGTAATGAAGCACTGGAACTGTGATGACACGAGTAATGATATAGTTTTGCATCTTAATTTATTGCTATGGCTGGAACGAGCAATTGTTTTGCCACTGATTTGATGCCACTCTTAATATAATACGTAATTATCTCTACTTGTGCAAACAGGGATCTTCTTTGAAGATACCATATATTTTAGTGGAACTGCACAAGAAGATGTTGGAAACATTAAACTAATCGAGGAGTATATAGTAAGCATGGCCACCACCGTAGATAGCAACAGATGGTTCCGGAGAAGTGCTTCATCTGTATGCTCTACACAATAAGCCTCCTAACAAAGGTTGGTACTCGCCCGCTGATTTCATCCATATGATTGAGCTTTGTCATCTCTGTTGGTGTTGTGCTACTGTTTAGATACTGTCACGAAAAAGTGGTATTGTCCTTGAGAAGTTCTTCATCTGTGCTGTTTTAAATATTTCCTTTCCTTTTTTTGAGCAAACAGGGGTGCTAGCATTTAGTAGTCCTCTTGTCTTTGCACAACAGGATCCTCTTCCTCTGAAGAAGAATATGGAGTACGTGAAGTGACTAATTCTGATTATGCCAGGATGAAGAAGCCCTGTCTATCTTCTCATCAGAAGGAGCAGTTGAAGGATGGTTACAGTACTCCCCACAAGACCAAACTAACTTCAGCTCAGAAGGACTGACAAATCTCCATTTTTTTGCTGTGATGCGCGAGTACAATGTTGTTCTAGGATTATTTCTGGTGAGTTCCATTTTTCTAAAAGTGTGCTCTACATGGACCATTTAGGTGCCTGTTTAAACTGTCAATTCATAGTACAGTTTGCTTTATACTAATCACTTTTTTGTATTTGTGCAAACAGGGGTGATCAGCTTGATTTCAATGGGAACTGCACAAAATGTTCATGAATACATCGAATCATTCATTTCCACCACAAGAAAGGAGGTGCCGATAAGTTCAAGGCGTTGCAACATATAAGGGTGAAATCATACAAGCTACGCGTGAATTTGGTTGATTTTGGTGGAACTGCACAAAAAGAACATCTGGTTTATTTAGCACGAGGTGCCATGTCAATGTCCGAACTGATGGCAAACCCTGCCCATTCCACAATCGTAGGCATTTGATATTTTGGAATGGGACAACCTTGTCAAATTTTGCTCATTGATTTTAGCAAGACATGCGTTTGATATTTTCGAATGGGACGCCCTTTACTGTCAGCAGTGTTGATCAATTTTTTCTTTATTCTTTAGTTGTAAAGTAAATATTGCCTCTAACATGTGAGTTGCTGAGATGCATAATCATTGATTGTTTTGAATGTTCTCTATCAATTGCCAGCCCTGTGTGTTTGATTGCAATGTACAGAAACGCTAAAAAGCTGCTCAAACTCTTTGTACTCCTTCTGTTCCTTTTTACTTCGCACATTGTGAAAGTGCATACTTTTTCGTATAAGATTGGTCAAAGTAGAGATACTTTGACTGCAGACAAAACTTGTATGCAGACTAGAAAGGACCGGAGGGAGTACATGTGAAACCGCTGCAAATGAGGTGATCACCCTGGGAATAATGCTAGTACGTATTGTTTTGCATGTTCATCCAATGCCAGTGATACATGAGTTCGAACTAATAGAAATAAATTCATTCATACACGGTCGGATTTCATATAAACATGCCGGATTTCATTACATTTCATACATTCTTCAACTAAAAAGGGGTGCGCTGGAGGTATAATTAATTAACCAAAGCTACCCACCTGTGTCCTGCTGAGCCGAACAGAAGCTTCAGTGACTTAACTGCACGTGCAGTTGCGTAACTGACATGTGGCATGTTGGGCCCATGTGTCAGTCAGCCAACTGCACCAGCAGTTAAGTAGAAGCAGCGTTCGTCTCTAGCACAGCTCTCCGACTCCATGTCACCGCCAAGAAGCTAACTGGCCGTCAATGGTCAACCCACCTAGCTTGGCTTCAACCAAAGGGTAGCAGCGGTGTCCTTACTTGGACCCGAGCGGCGGCGACTTACCATGTTCTACTCTTCCTCATTTTCTGTGTGGCGCAGGCTCGTTGGCAGCGGGGCGGGGCCTCGGTGGAGCCGGCGATGTCCTTTGTCTCGTTGCCGGCGGGCGGCGCCTCGGTGGAGCGGTGGAAATCCTCCCCCATGTTGCCGGCAGGGTGGGGCCTCGGCTGAGCCGGCGATGTCCTCTGCCTCGTTGTTGGCGGGCCGGGGCCTCGGCGGAGCCGGCGGTGTCCTCTACCTCATTGTTGGCGCCGCGGGGCCTCAGTGGAGCAGGGCCTCGTCGACGCCAGCGGAGCGGGGACTCATCGGAGCCAGCATTGTCCTCTGCCTCGTCCTCGGTCTCGCCAAATAGCGCCTCGCCCGCTTCATTGCCCTCTTTGCTAGCCTCTTTGTAGGCGGCCGCCGCCTCCGCCACCCGCATGCGGTACCGCCAACGCTCAAGGTGGCCCTTGCGGGCGGAGTGGTACGAGTCGAGCAGCGCCTCCTGCTCCGCCCGCTCCACGGAGATCTGCTCCTCCGCCTGCAGGTGCTCCTGGAGGAGATGGTGGTTGTAGCCGGCGTCGGCCTGCGCCTCCCGGAACTGCTCCTCACGCATGTGCCTCACTGTGTCTATATATTGGGCACGGGCCTCACCGATGGTCATGGTGCAATGCACCGGCAAGGATGGCGCGGAGGAGCGGGTTGGCACCGGATCATCGACTACCATGTTCTCCATTGGGACGTCGTCGTCCTCCGGCTGCCTGCCGGCCAGCCGGTCGGCAGCAATGGCTGCCATCTCTTTGTGGTCCGTCGTCTGCCCGTTCCAAAGAGCGCTAGAGCGCGAGGAAGCCATGGTTGGCACTAGTGGTGTGGACAGGAGAAAGGGAACGGATGCGGATGACTGCGGCTATGGCCGGCGCAGCAGTTTATATAGCAATGGTGGGCGGCGGAGCGACGGACGTGTGGTGCCAGAGTAGCCGCCTCGGCAACCATGTATCATTAATGTGGGCGGCAGATGGACAGATGGATGACACTTGTGTCGTTTGAAGGCGAAGCAATCGCCTGCACCGGGAAGCGGGGCGGGCGGCGCTAACTGTTTTGGGCGGAAAGCGCGTGCGGGCGAGGAGATGACTTTACTTGGAGAGGATGACAATGGGGACCCACCAGGGCCATGGCCTCACGTACGCAAGTGCTTCCTTATTATATATATATATATATATATATATATATATATATATATATATATATATATATATACACACACACATAAACACTATTCTGATCACGGGATCAGAATAATATTCTGATCACAACATGAACTTCCCGAGTAACGCGTCTTACGTTCCCTGTGAACTAGGTTGAACTTTCGCCAACATTGCCTAAATGGGGCTTGCGATATACCGTTGGAAAGCTATGGACACCAGTATCATATCCCAACTTAAATTTTTGGCAAAATGTAAGCGGTTTAAGAGCAGTTTTGAAAACCGTTTTTTCTTCACACAAAAAATGTGAATCATATTTTCGATCGCATTTCTAAACCGTTTATCGGAATGAGGCATATAATATGGTGTTGGAAAGCTGCTGCAAAACCGCTACTTCCACATATTGAAAGTTTTCTCTAATTCTCTATGGTTAAAGAGTAATTTGAGAAAACGTAAAATTTCGCAAACCGAACAGCCGAGTTCGTATTTTCAACATCATTTCTAAACGGCTAATCCAATTGAGGCATATGATATGGCGTTGGAAAGCTTATGAAAATGCACTACTCTTTAATTTTGAATTTGTTTTCTAATTTTGAACGTTTTAAAAGTAATTTAGAAAACGATGCAAGTCCTACCGAGTTTGTATTTTCGAGCTAAGTATTTAACCATGCGTCCGAATGTAGCAAATTATATGGCGTTGGAAAGCTTGAACAAATGCGAAACTGTTTGGCATGTATTATTTCTCCCAATTCTTTAGGGTTTTAAGTCAGTTTCGAAAATAGCGAAAAACGTATTTTCGCCGTATTTTCTACAAACTTTATTGGAACGGCACAAATAATATACCGCTGAAAAGCTACGGGAAATGTGAAAGTTTTTCATGTTGACAGTTTTCTCTGATTCCTAGCCGTTTTCAAGTAATTTCAAAAATGGCGAGATCATTCGTTCTGCCTTTATCGCGAAACAGATTCGCCAAAAATGCATCGCGTGAAGTACCTGAACTTCTTGGTATGAAACCTTGAACTTCACTCTGTTTTTCACGTGCTTTTTTTCCTCGTATATCTCTATCCACTGCTCCTAGCTCTCCATCCACTCACCGGAATTGAGCATAGTGATATACTGATGGAAAGCTGCTGTAAACACACAACTTTCCCGTGTTGATCATGTTTTCATACTCGCAACGATTTTAAAAGTTTTTTTTATCTAAAATTCATTCAATGTAGTAGTTGAACTTCATGATATTTTCACGTTGAACTTTTGTGACGTAGTTTTGTTTGTACACGCGCCTGAACTTCCCTCTGTACGAACCCGATCTCCGGGCTATCTTTGCAACCGTGGCTTTCCCCGCGAATTATTCTAGTTAGTAGTGTTCTATATAATGTTAGTGTAATCTAGAAAGGTTTTTTAGCAACTAAATACCAGTTTTAAATAGAAATCTCGCTCGCTGGCGGATTTTGCTCTCGGGTCATGATGAAATTGCGTTTTTGCAATTTTACTGCCGGAGTTGTTCGACCTGAACTTTCCCTAGTGCTAGGTTGAACTTCTGTCAACATTGCCCAAATGGGGCTTGCGATATACCACTGGAAAGCTATGGACACCAGTATCATGACCCAACTTAAAACTTTGGCAAAATGTAAGTGGTTTAAGAGCAGTTTTGAAAGTCGTTTTTTCTTCATACAAAAAACGTGAATCATATTTTTGGTCGCATTTCTAAACAGTTTATCGGAATGAGGCAAATAATATGGCGTTGGAAAGCTGCTGTAAAACCGCTCCTTCCGCATGCTGAAAGTTTTTTCTAATTCCCTATGGTTAAAGAGTAATGTGGAAAATCGTAAGATTTCGCAAACCGAACAGCCGAGTTCGTATTTTCGATGCCATTTCTAAACACCTAATCCAATTAAGACAAATGATATGGCGTTGGAAAGCTTATGAAAATGCATTTTTTTCTCATGTTGAAAGTTTATTCTAATTTTGAATGGTTTAAGAGTAATTTAGAAAATGGTACAAGTTCTACCAAGTTTGTATTTTCGATCTATTTTTTTAATCATACGCCCGAACATAAAAAATGATATGGCGTTGGAAATCCTGAACAAATGCAAAACATTTTGGTATATATTGTTTCTCCAAATTCATTACAGTTTTACGTTGATTTTGAAAATAGCTAAAAACGTATTTTTGCCGAAATTTCTACAAACTTCATCAGAACGGGGCAAATGATATACTATTGAAAAGCTACAAAAAATGTGAAACGTTTTTATGTTGATGGTTTTCTCTGAGTCCCAGCCATTTTCAAGTTATTTCCGAAACGGCGAGATCACTCGTTCTGCCTTTATCGCGAAACAGATTCGTCAAAAATGCATTGCGTAAAGTACTTGAACTTCTGTGGCAGTTCTGCCTGAACTTCACTCTGTTTTTCATGTGCTTTTTTTGCTCGTAGCTCTTCATTGACTCACCGGAATTAAGCAAGTGATATACGGATGGAAAGATGCTATAAACACGCAATTTTTCCGTGTTGGTCATTTTTCATACTCGCGACGTTTTTAAAAGTTTTTCTTGTGAAATTCATTCAGTGTAGTAGTTGAACTTCCTGCTGTTTTCACGTTGGACTTCTGTGACATATTTTTGTTTGTAATTTTCCCATCCATTTTCGTCAGTGTTACACAAATGATATTCTTTTTGTACAAACCTCTCTCACAATATTTTTTTAACTTTCTCCGACCGAGGACTTGAACTTACACAAATGATATTCCTGTCGTTTTGAAGTAAATTAGAAAATGACAAGATCATGATTTCTGTCTTCATCATTAATGGGAATACATTGCGTGAAGTAGTTGAACTTCTCGGGCATGTCTGTTTGAACTTCACTCTAATTTTTGACGTGTTGTTTTTTGACGTGCTATTTTTTGCACTGCGTGAAGTAGTTGAACTTCTTGGGCATGTCTGTTTGAACTTCACTTTGTTTCACTTTAATGTATTTTTATATGAAATACACACCATGTAGTACGTGAACTTCCAGTTGTTATCACTTTGAACTTCTCCATGGTTTGCGAGAATTATTTTGAAACACAAAAAACAACATATTTTTTATGTATTTTGGACATCTAAATACACGGTGAACCTCTCTCACAAGAATTCTTGAACTTTCCCTCGCCGAGCACTTGAACTTCTAGCAACCATTTTTACGTTTATCAGATTGTTTTCAAAAGTGCAAAAAATGGGGTTGTGCTTTTTATTTTTGAAAAGGTAAATCCTAGGTTTTAATAAACTCCGAACTTCTGTGTTATTTCAATTTGAACTTCACCTTTTTATATTTTGGGTAAAGAATTGTATTCGATTTTTATACAAAAAAACGAACATGGAAATACAAGATGAGCCTGTCTCGTAAGAATTTTTGAACTTCCCAGGACAAAGCACTTGAACTTCTTTCAATAAACCTTTTAAGCTTTTAATTTTCTATACTTTTATTCTCATTTGAATTGCATTCCTTGTAGTAGTTGAACTTCTCGTTGTTTTCACCTTGAACTTCTGTCACGTATTTTTGTTCAACCTCTCCCACACAAGAATTTTTGAACTTTCTCAAGTCGAGCACTTGAACTTCTAGCAATAAAACTTTATGCTTTGCATTTTCATTCTTTTTTTAATACAAAATGCACACACTGTAGTACGTGAACTTCTGGCAGTTATCAATCTAAACTTCTCTCGGTTACATGAAAATATCTGAGTTTTTTATGAATATTAATTTGATTTTCTTTATCTTTTTTATGAAATTTTGAAGCGCTCTATTATTAAAAGTTGAACTTCTTGTTATTTAATTTTTGAACTTCTTGTTTCTATTCTTTAATAACGAGGAAAATCTGAGTTTTTATATAATCATTGAACTTCTCCATCTTTTTAACATGGACTTCCTGGTTTTATTTCTTAATCTTTTTTATGAAATTTTGAAGCGCTCTATTTTTAAAAGTTGAACTTCTTGTTATTTTATTTTTCAACTTCTTGTTTCCATTCTTTAATAACAAAGAAAATTTGAGTTTTCTATAATCATCGAACTTCTCCATCTTGTTTCCATTCTTTTTTGTGTTTTTGAACATGGAAATACAATGTGAACCTCTCTCTCAAGAATTTTTTAACTTCCTCGGATAGAGCACTTGAACTTATTTCAACAAACCTTTTAATCTTTTATTTTTTCTATACTTTTATTCTCACCTGAAATGGATCCCTTACAGTACTTGAACTTCTCGTTATTTTCAATATGAACTTCTGCCACATTTTTTGTGCATACGTCGAATTACACGCAATTGAAGGTTAGACATCATTTTTTTCCATTTTTAAAACATGTAATTTTAGGTCGGACGTCCCGCAATATAAATTCTAAACCGTGCATGGAGGTGCACGTGAACTTCGTAAAACAAATCTAAGTTTTATATATATTTCAAACTTCTCTGTCATTTTAATTTCAACTTCTTAGTCGTATTCTTAGAAAGGAAATGTGTTTTTAAATAAGCATCAAACCTTTTTTTGTAAATTGCACTTCATAGTTTTATTTTCCTTATAAACGGTAATAATTTGAGTTTTTCGTATACATCAAACTACTCCTTTATTTTAATGTGAACTTCTTCATTTTTCTTCTTTAGTAACAAGGAAAAATCTGAGTTTTTTATAAATATCGAACTTCTTTATTTCTATAATTTGGACTTCTTGGTTTATTTCTTTTAGTAACGGAAGAATCCTAGGTTTTGCATAAAATATTTAACTAGTTCTTTAATTAAATTTTAACTTCTAGAGTTTTTTTATTTAGAAATCATGATTTTTTTTATGAATTTTGAACTACTCTATTTTTAAAATTTGAACTTCTAGTATTTTTATTTTTGAACTTCTTATTTTTCATTCTTTAATAATAAGTAAAGTATGCATTTTGTATAAACATCGAGCTGCTCCTTTTTTTAATTTGGACTTTTTTGGCTTTTTTCAATTATTTATTTGAACAAAAAACAACTCATATTTATTTATTTGAGCTTCCATGAAAACTCAATTCTTGTTTAGACATGTGATGTTTTTTGTATCATTGTAGTTTTTCAGTTTTTCTGTAGCAAGTGCAAAAGTTTTTAATATCTAGAGAGTTCAAACAGTAGCAATTGCATAAGTTTTTCAGTTTGGTTACATGTGATTTTTTTTGTATCATTGTAGTTTGGAAAAACATAGACACATACATGCGAGAGAATTATGTGTGCACAAACTAGATATCAATACACAAACTCTCTAGGGAGTAAGAAAGAACTCTCACGGAAGTGAGACACGAACTACTTTGTATAGTCTTTTTTTCTTGTATTACTCCCTAGAGAATACGACGTCCGTCTTCAGTTAACATACTTGACCTTCCCGAACACAACATTTTGTCCTTTGCATAAACGAAAAATTAAAAGTCAATTATTTTTGCACAATAATACAATATTATTTCTATATCCATTTTTTGAAGATGACATCTTCATTCACCTTTTGCTGTTTGACACTGAAGAACACACCAAACAGTGAGTAGGACGAGAGAGATGTACGTCGGGACTTGTGTTCTTCCTAAATTTCTAAAGATTTTTGAGCTCGTTTGATGTTCCAAACAAACGTCATTTTCTTTTTGTTTTTTAAGAGACCGTGCTACAAAACTACGCCAAAAACAAGCATAAAATGCATTCAGTTTTTTTGTTCGGTCACACACATGAACACCTGAAGAGCAAGATTACAAAATACAGAAAATAAATTCCATGCATTTCTTCTCTTTTTCTATTCGGGATTGCACCAAGCAAAGTACATGTGTCTGCTATGAACAAACCACCTAACTAAATCAACAAGGTTCATATGAATTTCAGACAGAGAGAGGGAGAGATGGAATGGATGGTTGTTGAATTTATATGTGCAGCCGTGAGGAAGTTCAGAGGAGCAGTCCGCAGCGACGGCTGGGCGCAGTCCATGGCGACCACAGTGCCCGCAGAGGTCATCCCTAGCCTAGTCCGACCAGGATCTGTTGCTAATTGACCGCCCCCATGGCCTGGATATGATGCGAGCGAGCTGAAATTTATGAAAACATAATTCTCAAGTGCCCTTGAAAGTTACGAACTCATTTTTGCTCCCTTCATGTATTACTTCCAATTCAGCTCAAAGATATATAATATTACTCTCTACTACAAAAAATCTGAACCAATGCAAGACTGGTATAAGGATAACATTTTTCTACAAATTGATCATTCCATCCATCGTTATATATTTTAACATATGAGAAGTACTAGAGTATATTTATGTGTACTTATTCTGAATTCATTTTGCAGTGCTATTTACTACATCATTTTATGTGTACTTAACAAAATGGTGTAAATGTTCAGGGTGAGAGGAGCCAAGCTGCCAAGGTCACAGCCTCTCTGAAGTAAGTATGTCTGTAGCCAAAATTTACAAGGAAGAAAGCAAATTCTCTGAATGTACTAAAAAACACTCTCTGAACTTTAATCCCTGGCCACTTCGAACTTCAGCCACGTCCAGCACCCTAGAGAGACGCGCGCCACACCCAGCCATCATCGGCCGTCGCATGCCTGTTGGGGTGAAGCTGTTGCATGGCGCACTCCATCTGTAGCTTCAACGGCTGAAAAGGAAGATGCATGGGAGGAAAAGAAGCACCATGAGCTACCTAAAACAGAGGTGAAGAAGTAGCAACAAATGCAGCGGACGAGAGGCCCAAAGAGCCTTGCGTGGAGGCGGTGTATGGACATGTAGGGGCGACTAGGGCGGGAATGGATGCCAACCACGCCGTCAAGGAATGAACATGTAGATGATTGGTGCTTCATATGAGGTGCAGACTATCAAGCTCGTCCCCATCTCTCATTTTCTCTCCACACTCTGAACATAAAAAGGTAGAAAAAGATGGTTGATGCTCCCTCCAGCTTGGGGAAATTACTACAGAGAAGAAAAACTGAAGATTTTGTTGCTGGTACTTCATACGAATGAAACCACCTACTCCTTGAATTACTTCATCAGCAGGGGAACACATCGGACATCACATGCGTCCGTGCTCATCCTTTTTTCTATATTTTGGTGAAGTTCAACTTTTGCTTGCAGATTTGTAGTAGCCTAACAGGTCAAGCATTCAACAACCATCTTGCTGAAATAAAATGGGTGAAAAATGACAAAAAAGTGGAAAATCAAATGTACGTTGTGGGGGGCGATAAACGCTGCAGTAATTTCCCCCAGCTGCAGCTGCGGTACCTCCAGGGGCTGCGTATCTGAACGGCCGGAGGTAGCGGTGATGAATGCCCTTGGTGGCTGTGGAGCCCCACCGGGAGGAGGCTGCAAGGCGGCGATGGAGCCTGGGCAGGGCCAACCTACTCAGCTCCAGGGGTGGTTGGTGTGGGCGGCCCGCGGCCGTAGAGGTGCGCAGGCGGCGGCGCTTTGGTGGTGGTGGTCTTCGGCGGCGCATAGAGATCCACGGCGAGGGCGACGTGATGGGATCCAGGGCCGGCGACGGCGGGCGACGGCGGGCGGCGGCGTGACGGGATCCAGGTCCGGTGACGGCGGGCAGCGGCACGACGGGATCCAGGGTGGCGCTGGCGCCTGGGGATCGAGCGTGAATCGGGGCCGGAGTGGATCGTGGGCGTAGCGTCGGGGTGGTGGTGGGATTTTTTTTCATCGGGGCGCACCATTTCGGGAACACCCATTAGGGCGCCCTTATAGGGCCGGCTGTGATCTGATCCCAGTATCAGAATAGTGTTACTCTCTCTCTCTCTCTCTCTCTCTCTCTATATATATATATATATATATATATATATTTTCCGTCCTCCTGGTTTCCTGACATCATGGTCCCACACCATTGTCAACCTATGTACTCCCTCCTTTCCGGTTCATAGGGCTTATCTCAAAATTTTAGTTTTCCATTTTATAAGGCTCAATTTAGTTGTTTTCCATCACATGTTCAGATTCCAAGGTGCATTAAATCATTACGTGCAAGTATTAAGAGAAAATTGACCAATGCATGTACTTTATGCATGCATGTGCAATTAATGCATTGATAAACATAAGCTTTTGAGGATAACAAGAGCATTAATTAGGTACTTTTGCAAAACTACAAAAAGTATTCCACCACTCACCATCTACCTTGATTGGTGAGATTTTTGAATTGAGCACTATAAATCGAAAAGGAGGGAGTAGTCAATAAACGAGAGAATTGCACAAGAAGCGGCCGACAGCTAGGACCAAGCAGCTCGAGTAGTATTTGTGTTTTTCAGGTGTGAGCAGTGCAGAGTTTTTCGATGTTTAGCCTAGATATTAATTTTCTCCTCTGAACAACAATGAAAACATCGCTGCAGGTATTAACTGGGCGGGCTGTGGCTCATCCAGCCCAGACCAGATATCCAGCCCAGATATTAATTTTTTTCAAGCTGAAAATGGCTAGCCCAGCTATTCTTTTTTTTAGGAATATCCAGGCAAGGTCAAGTTGTTATTCTCCGCCCCGCTGGGCTGCAAATCTTTCCTAGGAGGGATGCATTAGGCTTAACAAAAAAATGGGCTTTAAGAAATAATAAATGGGATGTAATTATAAAAACTGGGCAGTAACTATAAAAAATGCACCAAACACGTAATTACCTTATAAAATATTATATTTGGATATTGAAAATTTTAATTTCATTAATTGTTGTGAGCGCAATGTTTCGTTGGATTTTTACATAATATAAATTTATATTGAAATTGTATTTAATCTCACTAGAAATTTCGGATCCCATCAAAATGTGGGAAATTTTATTAAATTCTGTTTTGAATGGTTGGTTGAAATGGGATGTAATTTTAACAAACTGTAAATTGGCTGTAGTAAATTCCATTAGAATTCAAAAATGGGCTACACATTCTTACAAATCTCAAATGGGCTATAAGTTCTCTGCCACACACTTCTAGCCTTACTAAGTTGACGCGTCCCCTAAAAAAACAGAGTTGACGCGTATGCAAGGCTTTGTCAACTTATAGTCAACACACAGTTCTAGCAGCAGTGGCCATTGGATGTCCATCCAACGGATGCCGTGCTTCTTCTTTAATCTCGGATATTCTATCTTCACCGGCCCAAAAAATTATTCACCCCTAATATCTGGGGCGCACCGTTTCGGAAGCTAACATGTGGGCCTACTAAGTTGACGTACCAAGGGCTTTGTCAACTTAGTCAATATAAACGATTCTAGCTGTAGTGACCGTACGATGCCCATCCAACGGCCGTTGTGCTTCTTCAACCTCTAGTCTTCTTGCTCCAGCCGCCCAAAGCAGCGCCGATCGTGCCGCTTGCTCCTGCCTCCCATGGCCGGCTGTGCTGCCGTGGAGGCCTCACCGCCCCTACTACTCCCACCGCAGGCTAGGCCATCCCTCCACTCACCCACACCCCCTGTTATTCTGCGGCGCTGGCAGCGCAGCCGAACCAGTGAACCCTCGTACTCCTCTCCAAGTGTGCATCCACTGTCGCGTCTTCCCCGGCTCAGCGTCGTCCCCTTCCTAGGCCTCGCCATCGTCCACCATCGTGGTGCTCTCGGTGCGGCGTGGTCAACGTGGTCAAGGAACGACTTCCATCGGATGTGGACTATACGTGGAGAGGCTGACAGCTGGGTCCACAGCAGCCACAAGGAAGTGCCTCCTTATTACGCGCAAAATAATTATTCCTCCACCTGACAGCAGGGACCCACCGAACGGGCCACCATATTTCGCAAAAAAAATGATTCGCCCCCTGACTGCTGGGACCCACCAGCTACATCTTCGCACGCAAGGAAGTGTGTCTGGAAAAAAAAGATTCGCCCCCCTGACTGCTGGGACCCAGCAGCTACATCTTCGCACGCAAGGAAGTTCGTCCGAAAAAAAAACATTCGCCCCCCTGACTGCTGGGACCCACCAGCTACACCTTCGCACGCAAGGAAGTGCGTCCAGAAAAAAATACATCTTCGCACGCACGAAAGTGTGTCCGAAAAAAATTCGATTTGCCTCCTGACTGCTGGGACCCACCAGCTACATCTTCGCACGCAAGGAAGTGCGCCCGGAAAAAAACGATTCGCCCCCTGACTGCTGGGACCCACCAGCTACACCTTCGCACGCAAGGAAGTGCGTCCGGGCAAAAAAAACGATTCCCCCCTGACTGCTGGGACCCACCAGCTACATCTTCGCATGCAAGGAAGTGCGTGACAGTCAGGACCCACCTGGTCGAAGCATACGTAGTGTTGTCATTCTGGTCACGAACGTGTACATACATATATACTGGTCGATGTAGAGGCGCGCATGTGTCGTAGTAGAGGCGCGCACGTAGCATGTACACGTACATACAGCGGCCAGGGTGCAAGAAAGAAAATATGGCCACGTATGTGTACATACGAGCGGGGTCTCGAACGCCTACTCGCGCATACGTATGGCCAGGGCTCGTGTACATGGGTGGGTCGGAACGGAGAAACATCATCATCGTCGTGTTCATGGGGAGGCAACAGAACGCGTGGGAGCCAACCGGCTGGGTTGGAACGGAATGCGTCGTCGTGTTCATCGGGAGGGCTTGGACGGAACAGGCGATGGAAACGAGGCCTGGCGTACCGCAGAACATAGGAAACGTCCTTGTGTTCGACCGGCCATGTTCGAAACGGGATCCTGTTCATCGGGAGGGGTCTGGCGTACCGCTAAACGGAGGAAATGGACCTCCTATAGTCGAAACAGGGGTCCTATTGATCGGGAGTGGTGTGGCGTACCGCAAAATGGATGAAACAGACTTGTGTTGGAGCGCTACAGTCGAAACGGGGGTCCTGTTCATCGGGAGGGTGTGGCGTACCGCAAAACGAGACTCCATGGGATACTGTTCATCTCCACAGTCGACCTCCTCCAGCCTCCACGGGCTACTGTCGACCTCCTCCAGCCTCCACGGGCTCCTGTTCATCCAGCCTCCACCGTGCACTACTCCACCGACTACTGTTCAACCACCCCTCCACGGGCACCCCTCCACCGTCTACTGTTCATCCAGCCCTCCACGGGGTTGTCCTGTTCATCCAGAGGCAACGCCACCGCTCACTATTCATCCACCCCCCGGAATGCTCACTGTTCATCCAGAGAGGCAGCATCAATCGGCTTCAGCTAGCAACAGTAGCGAAGGAATTGCTCGATCGGGTTCAGTTAATAGCCGTTGATCGATCGCTCGGGTTCAGTAATGCGTAGCCGGTAGTACAATCGCCCGGGTTCAGTTAGAGCCCAATGCCTTGCTCAGCTTCAGTTAGAGCCAACGCCTCACACACACGCGCGTACGTGTACGAGAGAAACGCGCATCGCTCAGCCCCCGACCGCCCACCGTAACCGGGAACTCCTCGAAATTTTCCTCGCCCTCGCTTCTACCATGGTTTTTTCCGTCATGGACGGCCCAAAGAATGTCATGCAGCTGCGTCTCCGGCCCGCCCAGGATGAAAAGCCCATTTTATGTCATGATTTTTTGTCATAGAAGTAGGAGCCCACCACATCTATGATGATACCGGGTTTTGTCACAATTATCGTCATAGAAGTGTCATATGTATGATAGAAAAAAGTTTCATTCCACCCAAAATGTCACGGATCTGTCTTTTTTTGTAGTGACTAGCCCTGCCAAGCAAACGGACAGTTCTTTCACTCCCAGTGCATACCACGGAAAGCCTCTATCGGTGTTGATCGCCAACAACCTTTCTGAGTTAGGGGCATTTGGTTGCCTCAAGTACTCAGGGCCAAACGCTGCCACCACGGCCTTGCAGAAGTTGTACAGTGACAGCAGACATGTGGACTCACTCATGCGCACGTACTCATCCACCAGATCGCCTGAAATTCCATATGCAAGCATGCGGATGGCCGCGGTGCATTTCTGATAAGAGGATAATCCAAGCTTGCCAAGGGCATCCGTTTTGCACTCGAAGAATGGGTCATGAGCAACCACTCCCTCTCGGATACGATTGAACACATGCCTTGCCATGCGAAAACAGCGACGGATTTTGTCCAGTTTGAAGAGCGGGGTATTCACAAAGTAATCGGCATAGAGCAGGGCGTGGCCTCTCTTTGTTGCAGTTCAGGTTGGGAGCACGGCCAAGGACTGACACCCTATACCGAGGCCGTTGTCGTTCAATGTGGTCGTGAACGACCACAGCCACCACAAGATCTTTGATCCGAGGACGAATCATCCCATGAGTAAATGAAGTGGTTGAAGAAAAATTCATCTCCACTGTCCATAACTTTGTGGGCAAAGTGTCAAACACCTTTCGGGCGTGGTGGCAAAGAGGCCGCATGATCATATCGATGCACCAATGGCATTTGGCGACCGGCTACAGGCCGCTCTGGAGCACCCGACGGAAGCTACCGTGGTCTATAGCCGTCGCCAGCGGTCGTATCCCCTCTGGCACCGGCTACGGCGGCGACAGCAAAAACTCCTCCAAACGACGGCCAAAACTCCTACAAAAGCGCGGGCGTGGTGGCGGCCATGTCGAGACGTGGTTTGATATGGACGGTCGGGGGGTGAGCAGTAAGGTGGCGGCATCGGCGGCGGAGTGGGGTGGGGGAGGGCGGGTGGAGGCGTTGGAGGTGAATGGAGCGCTAGTGTCCCCGACAGGCGGGGCATGAGGAGGACCAGGGCGTGTGTCCAGCCCGTCCGCACGATGTCCGTTTCGGCCCAAACGTGGCGCATGTTTGGGCCTGGAATGAGTCGAAAACGGAGAAAAGCCGAAGATTTGTCCATTTGAGGCCATGTTATTTGTCTGTTCTACCCCCAAATGAATTAGAACAAACGAGATGAGGTCACGCGCTGGAGTTGGCCTCACATGCCACCTCCTAGTCCGCGCATTGGGCGCTAGATGCGGATCACATGCCCAGATAACAAGGGATCGAGCTTCAGAGTCAGAAATATAGAATGTCCACGTGAGGTTGTATGTTTACAAAGTAGACATACAGAATGTCCACATGAGGCTCTATGTGCACAAACTAGACTAGACATCTGAACATGTACAACAGCTAGTTTGCATATTACCGTACAACATGCAGTACTTTAGCGCGGACCGGGGGGGGGCGCTAAATCGCATGATTCTAGTTTTGCGGCGCATCCGCTTGCATCCTGAGCCAGAACAGAGTCACTGCCGGCGATGAGGACAGGGAAATTCCATGAATCGCGCAAACAAATTTTGTAGAGATCACACAGATCCGGGGGAGGAGCGTGTTGGTAGAGGAACTCACACAGATCCAACAGGAAACCTCCAGCCTGTCAGCTTCCATCGCGGCGGCGCTAGAAGAAGCTGCAGCCCCCGCGTATGCCATACGCACAAGGTGTTGGGAACGTAGTAATTTCAAAAAAAATCCTACGCACACGCAGGATCATGGTGATGCATAGCAACGAGCGGGGAGAGTGAGTCCATGTACCCTCGTAGACCGAAAGCAGAAGCGTTAGCACAACGCGGTTGATGTAGTCGTACGTCTTCACGATCCGACCGATCTAAGTACCGAACGTACGACACCTCCGAGTTCAGCACACGTTCAGCTCAATGACGTCCCACGAACTCCGATCCAGCAGAGCTTTGCATGAGAGTTCCGTTAGCACGACGACGTGATGACGGTGTTGACGATGCTACCGACGCAGGGCTTCGCCTAAGCACCGCTACAATATTACCGAGGTGGAATATGGTGGAGGGGGGCACCGCACACGGCTGGGAGAGATCAACAGATCAACTTGTGTGTCTAGAGGTGCCCCCTGCCCCTGTATATAAAGGAGCAAGGTGGGAGGCGGCCGACCATGAGGAGGGCGCGCCAAGGGGGGGGGGTCCTACTCCCACCAGGAGTAGGACTCTTCCTTTCCTTGTAGGAGTAGGAGAAGGGAAGGAAGGGAGAGAGGAGGAGAAGGAAAAAGGGGGGCGCCGCTGTCGTGGTACTAAGTTTGACAGTAAGCATAGGGGGTACGTATGGAGAGGCAAGGTCCTAGCTACGACAAGGTTGTACGCAAGCGTTTACGAGTTCATGCCCCTCTCGGAGGAGGTAAAAGCCGTACATCTCGGAGCCCGGAGGCGGTCGACTGGAATGTATGAAGGTGTGGGTGTTATAGGGGGTGCGAACCCTTGTCCCAGAGGAGGGGGGTGGCTTATATAGAGTTCACCGGGACCCCAGCCATCCCCTGTTACAAAGGGTTGAATGTACATAAAGATTGAGGCGTAACTGGTAACGCCAGCCTTAAGTGCCTTTAATGACCTTAAAGACTACAAAGTGAATACTCGCCCATTGCTGTTCTGAGTGACTTCTGGTCTTCAGTAGGTCGAGTGGTTTCCTGTATAGTCGAGTGGTTGACTGGTCATGTGACTTCGGGAAAGAGGGGTATCCGAGTGGTTCGTTGGTCGAGTGGATTGCACACAACATCTTTACTGGGTACCCCTTGTTGTCTCTTGAGCTTCTTTGCTTCTAGGGTAGTGACCTTAGGTAGGGCATATAGGTCAGGCCTGTGACCCTACCCTAGGTCTGTATCCTCATCATTAGCCCCCGAATGGATTAAGGTCCGAGTGGAAAGAAGATTGAAATTGATCTTGTTCCGACCCTTGCGCTTCATGAGTAGTTACGCAAGACGACAGACTCATGTTAGAACTTCAGCTTCGCTTCAGTCGCCTTGATCGATTAAGAAAGTTGCCGAGTGAATTTGCAACGTCGTCTGTCGAGTGTTGTTTCTAGGCGCAGAATATTTGGTGCGATTGGTTGCGGCGTATCCCGGATCTCGCTGGATTCGAAATTTTGGAGAAGCGCGCGGGACGGGGCGTGCCGTGGTAAGCAGGATGGATAGACAGGAGTGCCTCGATATCCGCGCCACCTTTTCCACCATGTACCCAGCGCGCGACTATTGCGGGATTTGACAGGATCGCCCGAGCCTACACGTCAGCCACTCGGAACTGTGCCTTTATAAGGCGACGGAGCCAAGGCGCCTGCACTGCGCGCGTCTGTTTCCTTCTCTTTTCCTCCTCTTCCCCACTGCATCTAGTTCCTCCGCTCTCGACGCCACCGCTCCGCCACCATGGTGAAGGACAAGACGACGGTGCTGGAACGCGCGAAGAAGGCGACGTGGGCCGCGAAAGGCAAGAAGAAGAATCGTGGGTCGTCGTCGCGCTTGGCGCTGCCGCCGGGTTGGATCCAAGGCGATTGGATCCGGTCTTCGCTCCGGCAGGAAGATCTGGACGAGCTGGTGGAGTCCAGGCTGATCGCCAAGGGTGCTGCGAGGTTGTCGGAGGGGGAGACGGAGCCGCAGCCGCGACCGGGTGAGTGTGTACTGCTCGCCACCCATGTCGACCGGGGCTTCTCGCTTCCTCCACACCCCTTTTTCCAGGGTTTCTTGAACTTCTTCGGCGCCCAACTCCATCACTTTTCTCCCAATACCATCACATATCTTGCTGCATTCGTGTCTATGTGCGTGAACTTTCTGGGGTGTCAACCGCACTGGGGTCTTTTCAAGCACATTTTCACCATCCGTTCTCAGTCGGTGAAGAAAGCAAACACGAGTAACGAGAAAACACATGTCACTCAGATGTGTGGGGGTTTGGGTATCCAGAAGAGGCAGAGGAGCTCTTTCCCTTCCATGACTCTTCCTGAATCGGTCAGGGGCTAGCAGTCGACCTGGTTCTACTGCCAGGACCTCGCAACTCTAGTCCAGTCGACCGGACTTCCCCACTTCACCTTTGATCGTGTTCAGACTCCTTCCTTGTTGAAAGTGACTGCTGCTGAGAGCGTGGAGACGAATGTGTTAGTTGAGAGGGTGGTCCTATTGATCAATCAGGGCGACACTGGCATGGACCTGTTGGGGAAACATAGTAATTTCAAAAAAAAATCCTACGCACACGCAAGATCATCGTGATGCATAGCAACGAGCGGGGAGAGTGAGTCCATGTACCCTCGTAGACCGAAAGCGAAAGCATTAGCACAACGCGGTTGATGTAGTCGTATGTCTTCATGATCCGACCGATCCAAGTACCGAACATATGGCACCTCTGAGTTCAGCACACGTTCAGCTCGATGACGTCCCGCAAACTCCGATCCAGCAGATCTTCATGGGAGAGTTCCGTCAGCACGACGGCGTGATGACGGTGATGATGTTGCTACCGACGCAGGACTTCGCCTAAGCACCACTATGGTATGACCGAGGTGGAATATGATGGAGGGGGGCACCGCACATGGCTGGGAGAGATCAACAGATCAACTTGTGTGTCTATGGGGTGCCCCCTGGCCATGTATATAAAGGATGGAGGGAGGAGGAGGCCGGCCCTCATAGGGCGCGCCCAAGTGTGGAGTCCTACTAGGACTCCCTAGTCCTAGTAGGATTCCACCTCCCACATGGAATAGGAAAAAGGGAAGGGAGAAGGAGAAGGAAGGAAGGGGGCGCCCCCCTCCCTAGTCCAATTTTGACTAGTCCATGGAGAGGGGTGCGGCCACCCTTTGAGGCCTTTCTCTCCTTTCCCGTATGACCCAATACAAATTCCCGTAACTCTCCGGTACTCTGAAAAATACCCGAATCACTCGGAACCTTTCCGATGTCCGAATATAGTTGTCCAATATACCGATCTTTATGTCTCGACCATTTCGATACTCGTCCTCATGTCTTAGATCTCATCCGGGACTCCGAACTACCTTCGGTACATCAAAACACATAACTCATAATATAAATCGTCACCTAACTTTAAGCGTGCGGACCCTACGGGTTCGAGAACTATGTAGACATGACCGGGACACATCTCCGGTCAATAACCAATAGCGGAACCTGGATGCTCATATTGGCTCCCACATATTCTACGAAGATCTTTATCGGTCAAACCGCATAACAACATACGTTCTTCCCTTTGTCATCGGTATGTTACTTGCCCGAGATTCGATCGTCGGTATCTCAATACCTAGTTCAATCTCGTTACCGGCAAGTCTCTTTACTCATTATGTAATGCATCATCCCGCAACTAACTCATTAGTCATATTGCTTGCAAGGCTTATAGCTCTAGTAGAAAAAGGGTCAAATGTGAGACACATTAGTCCCGGTTTGTAACAGAACCGGCAGTAATGTGTCCATTAGTGCCGGTTCCAACGGCTAGCCGGGAGGAGCTCTTTAGTACCGGTTCGTGGCAAACCTTTAGCACCAGTTCGTGCCACGAACCGGTACTAATGAGAGTGGTGGCAGGATGTTGTCAGAGTGGGGCCCTTCCAGCACCTTTAGTACCGGTTCGTGGCACGAACCGGTACTAAAGGTCGTCCTATATAAACCCTTTGTCCACCCGCACTCTGTTCTCCCCCCTTTCCCCTCTCCCTCTCCTCTGTTCTTCCCTTCTTCCTCTCGAGTTCATCACAAAATTTGCCCCAAATTTGTCAAGATTTGCAGGCCCTCATCCATTCAAATGATCACCAAGGTTAGCAACTTTGTCCTTTCATCTCTCATTGCTAGATTAGCTCTTGCATTGGTTTATATAGTGATTAATTGTGGGTTTTAGTAATTTGGGAGGAATTATATGTGGTAGTATTTGATTTATATGCAATTTGAGGTCAAAATAACACTTAGTTTGCATATGTAGGTGTGGTTTACTTAGCGCCTTCTAAATCTCCGTCGTAACCACCGTCGATCGCCCGCACCGTCCTCTCGCCGACACCACCTTGTGGTGAGCCTCTTGTTCATGAAATTTTATATAAAAAATTGATGTTTGTGTGATTTGGATATATAGTTAGTCATATAATAATTATCTTACCCGTATGTTGTTTGTTATACATAGTGCCATGGTTTGGATATCCGTCTCCGTCGGCCCTCGTCCTTGTTATGATTCGGATGTGGTATATTCTCTTTTAAAACTATTTTGTTGCATTTCGTGTTTATGACAAATTATGCCCATCAAGTTGACATAGATATTTTTATCTAGGAGGTATGTGAACCGGAAATTCCAACCGACCCTATTGTCGAGAGGTTAAATTTAGTTGAAAGAGAAAACAAGTACTTGAAAGAAAAATTGAAAAGAATTGAGGGGAGAAGATGGAATTGGAGTTGCATGTTGCCGATGTCGTCGATGATCACAATATCAAGATGGAGAAAATGCGCTTGAAGATTAGAAAGATTAGAAAATATGCCATCGATAGTGAGGCTTGGTATCATTATGCTGTTGGATCAATTGTTACCTTAGTTGCGATCTTTATCGCATTTGTTGTTGCATTTAAATGCTTTAACTAGAGAGTTATTTGTTTGTTGCATTTAAGTGTTGTATGAACTTTATGTATGAACTTGTATTAATTTGGTCTATTCGGTGTTGTGTAATGAAGATGAGCCGGCAATGGATGTACGATGACCGATGCTCTCCCCAGTTTGTTGAGGGCGTGCATACTTTTCTGCTTGCGGCTGAGGCAAACAAGCGAGCGGATGGTTTTATGCCTTGTCCATGTGCTGGCTGTAAGAATGGTCGCAATTACTCTACGTCAAGAACCATTCACGTCCACCTGTTTGAGTCCGGTTTCATGCCCCACTATAATGTTTGGACCAAGCACGGAGAAAGAGGGGTTATGATGGAAGACAATGAAGAAGAAGAGGACGACGACAACTATCCTGGCCATGGGTTCCCTGAATACGATGATGCAACAATGGGGGAAGAAGCTGAGCCGGTAATGCGGGAAGAAGCTGAGCCGACAATGCGGGAAGAAGCTGAAGAAGAGGCATCAGATGAGCCCGTTGATGATCTAGGTCGGGCCATTGCCGATGCAAAGAGAAACTGCGCAAGTGATTTGGAGAAGAAGAAGTTGCAGCACATGTTAGAGGATCACAAAAAATTGTTGTACCCAAATTGCGTAGGTGACAAGAAAAAGCTGGGCACCATACTGGAAATGCTGCAATGGAAGGCAGAGAATGGTGTATCTGACAAGGGATTTAGAAAGTTGCTGGTAATGATAAAGGATATGCTTCCAAAGGACAACGAATTGCCCGAGAGTACGTACGAAGCAAAGAAGGTTGTCTGCCCTCTAGGGTTAGTGGTGCAGAAGATACATGCATGCCCTAATGATTGCATCCTCTATCGCGGTGAGTACGAGGATTTGAACGCTTGCCCGGTATGTGGTGCATTGCGCTATAAGATCAGTCGCGATGAGCATGGTGATGTCGAGGGTGAGCGCCCCAGGAAGAAGATTCCTGCCAAGGTGATGTGGTATTCTCCTATAATACCACGGTTGAAACGTTTGTTCCAAAACAAAGAGCATGCCAAGGCGATGCGATGGCACAGAGAAGACCGTAAGAAAGACGGAAAGTTGAGAGTACCCGCTGATGGGTCGAAGTGGAGAAAAATCAAAAGAAAGTACGGGAAGGAGTTTGCAGATGATGCAAGGAGCGTATGGTTTGGTCTAAGCGCAGATAGCATTAATCCTTTTGGGGAGCAGAGCAACAACCATAGCACCTGGCCTGTGACTCTATGTTTGTGTAACCTTCCTCCTTGGTTGTGCATGAAGCGGAAGTTCATTATGATGCCAGTGGTCATCCAAGGCCCTAAGCAACCCGGCAACGACATTGATGTGTACCTAAGGCCATTAGTTGAAGAACTCTTACAACTGTGGAATGGAACAGGTGTACGTGCATGGGATGAGCACATGGGGGAAGAATTTGACCTAAAGGCATTGCTGTTCGTGACCATCAATGATTGGCCTGCTCTCAGTAACCTTTCAGGACAGATAAACAAGGGATACCGCGGATGCACGCACTGTTTGGATGATACCGACATTATATATAGTTGTAAGAAGAATGTGTACCTGGGACATCGTCGATTTCTTCCGAGCAGGCATCCCGTAAGAAAGAAAGGCAAGCATTTCAAAGGTGAGGCGGATCACCGGACGAAGCCTTGCCACCGTACTGGTGCTGATGTACATGATATGGTCAAGGATTTGAAGGTGATATTTGGAAAGGGTCCTGGTGGACAACCTGTTCTAAAGGACGCTGACGGACGCGCACCCATGTGGAAGAAGAAATCTATATTTTGGGACCTGCCATATTGGAAAGACCTAGAGGTCCGCTACGTAATCGACGTGATGCACGTGACGAAGAATCTTTGCGTGACCCTGCTTGGCTTCTTGGGCGTGTATGGGAAGACAAAAGATACACCTGAGGCACGGGAGGACCAGCAACGTATGCACGGAGAAGACGGCATACATCAGGGTCATGCAAGCTACACTCTTACCAAAGAAGAGAAGGAAATCTTCTTTGAATGCCTGCTCAGTATTAAGGTGCCGTCTGGCTTCTCGTCGAATATAAAGGGAATAATAAACATGGCAGAGAAAAAGTTCCAGAACCTAAAGTCTCATGACTGCCATGTGATTATGACGCAACTGCTTCCGGTTGCATTGAGGGGGCTTCTACCGGAAAACGTTCGATTAGCCATTGTGAAGCTATGTGCATTTATCAATGCAATCTCTCAGAAGGTAATCGATCCAGAAATCATACCAAGGTTACAGAGTGATTTGGTGCAATGTCTTGTCAGTTTCGAGTTGGTGTTCCCACCATCCTTCTTCAACATCATGAGCACGTCCTAGTTCACCTATGCGAAGAGATTAACGTTTTGGGTCCTGTATTTCTACACAATATGTTCCCCTTTGAGAGGTTCATGGGAGTCTTAAAGAAATATATTCATAACCGTGCTAGGCCAGAAGGAAGCATCTCCAAGGGCCATCAAAATGAGGAGGTCATTGAGTTTTGTATTGACTTTATTCCTGACCTTAAGCCGATTGGTGTTCCTGAATCGCGGCATAAGGGCAGACTGGATGGAAAAGGCACGCTAGGAGGGGAACAAATAATATGTATGGACGGACATTCTCTCACTGAATCACACTACACAGTTCTACAGAATTCCGCCTTGGTGGCTCCGTATATGGATGAACACAAGAATTTGCTACGCTCCAAACACCTGGAGCGGTCTGATGACTAGATTACACGTGAACAAACCAAGAGTTTCGCCAGCTGGTTGCAGGCACGTACCATGCATGACACCTCTATTGAAGATGACCTGTACTTGCTGTCCCAGTTACCATCTTCGAATATAATGAATTTCAAAGGGTACGAGATAAATGGTAATACATTTTACACGATCGCCCAAGATAAGAAGAGCACCAACCAAAACAGTGGTGTCCGCTTTGATGCAGAAACCAAGACGGGAAAGGAAACATATTATGGTTATATACAGGACATATGGGAACTTGACTATCGACGTGGTTTAAAGGTCCCTTTGTTTCGGTGCAAATGGGTCAATATGACACGAGGCGGGGTAACGGAAGACCCGCAGTACGGAATGACAATAGTGGATCTCAACAATCTTGCGTATGCAGACGAACCATTCGTCCTAGTCAATGATGTGGCACAGGTTTTCTATGCGAAGGACATGTCTACCAAGCCAAGGAAAAGAAAAGATAAGGAAGCGAATGCATCGTATGATGAGCCAAAGCGGCACATAGTTCTTTCTGGGAAGAGAAACATCGTGGGAGTGGATGACAAGACAGACAAGTCAGAAGATTATGAAAAGTTTGATGAAATTGCTCCATTCACAGTGAATATTGACCCGAGCATCCCGTTAAATGATGAAGATTTTCCATGGTTACGGTGAAAAGGGACACACGCGAAGAAAAAGTTTCACACCCAAAGATCTGGGATGTGATCGGCTTCACTTGCTATCATCACTTTTTCTGTGTTTCACACCTAGAGGGGAATCTCTGTAATAGTTAGGGTAGTTATGTGTTTTGGCATTTGAAACACGAAGAAATTTTATGTGCAAACAAATTCACACTAATTTCAAATAATTCAAAATTTAAACTATTCAAATTTGAAAACTACGGGCACTAACAGAAAGTTTGTAATTTTTTGTACCTAAAGAGGCTGTGTCAGCCTCCGGTCAGGCTATGGCCCCACCATCACCATTTAGTGCCGCTTCGTACCACGAACCGATACTAATGAGGTTGTGTCAGGTAAGGCTGGGGCCCCACGAGCACCTTTAGTACCGGTTCATGGATGAACCAGACATAAGCTATTTTTTAGTCCCACCTCGCGAAGTGAGAGGGACTAGGAGCGGTTTATAAGCCCTGAGTGCAGAGACGATGAAGAAGAAGATCAATGCTCACGTTGCTTAGCTTCAAGCCTTCAGGAATACGGTAGACTACACGGAGCTATGCGCAGTGCAGTTTACACTATTCCGAAAGGCTTGAAGCAAATTAACGAGCATTGCACCTCTTTTTTATTTTTAATAACTTATTACAACTCCGGACTTCTTCTGTTATGGCAAAAACTAATTGCACGTCGACATTTCTTTTTTTTAAGTTATAACTCCAGACTTTGACCATCAAGTTTTGCAGAAAAGAAAAAATAGCAGAAAAGAAAGAAAAACTATAGCTGAAAAGAAAAAAACTATATAAAAAAACTACTCAAAAATAAATAGAAGAAAATAAATATAGCAGAAAAGAAAAAACTACTCACAAATAAATAGAAGAAAAAATAAAGCAGAAAAGAAAAAAATATTTGCTAATTTTCAATCGTTTACAAAATGACCGTGAAATTGAAAATCACTACAAAATGAACTCTGAAAATGTTGAATTTTGGCAAACTAGATGAAAAACTACTCACAAATAAATAGAAGAAAATAAATATAACAGAAAAGAAAAAACTATACAAAAAACTACGCAAAAATAAATAGAAGAAAATAAAGCAGAAAAAAAAACTATAAAAAAAATTGGGGCGCTGCCCTGTGGGCCTGATAGGCCACAGGTGTGTAATTACAGGCCTTAAAGGCCCAACAGACTCACAGGGCAGCGCCCAGAGTTTAGGCCCACAAGCCTGCTATATAGAGGAGTTCGAAGAGGTAGCCGCGGCTGGGTTTATAAACCAGTGCGGCTGCCCTTCGCCCGGCGAGGTGGGACTAAACTTTGGGGTGGCAGCGCGAGGCCTTTAGTACCGGTTGGAGCCACCAACCGGTACTAAAGGGTGGTCTTTAGTACCGGTTGGTGGCTCCAACCGGTACTAAAGGCCTCGTCTTCTCGCCGCTTGGCCTGGCCAAAACAGGCCTTTAGTACCGGTTGGTGGCTCCAACCGGTACTAAAGGTGCCTTCTATATATACACTTACGAAATTTTCATTCTCCCTCTGTTTCTTCCTCTATTTCCGTCGTCTTCGTCGCCGTCGCCGCCCCCGTCCCCATCGCCGCCCTCGTCTCTGTCGCCGCCCCCGTCCCCGTCGCCGCCCCCGTCCCGGTCGCCGCCCTCGTCTCCGTCGCCGCCCCGGCCCGTCACCACCCCCGGCCGTCGCCTCGCCGTCGCCGTCGCCCCGCTGTGAGCTCTCCCCCTCTAACCCCTCTCCCTCGCCCCCAGCGGCCACCATGGGCGCCGCCCCTCCCCGAGCCCATACACACACACACAAGCATGATGAACACACACACACACATATGTATGAATTAATGCATGTATATATTAGTATATACGTATTTTGTATGTTTAATTAGTTTATATTATTTAGATTATTATTTTTTCACTATTATATATGTATGAATGCATGTTAGATGGATATAATTAGTGTTTAATTAGTATGGAATTTTTTTTATATAATGTTGTTTTTCAGTTTTTTAATGGATGTATAGAAGTTGTGTTTTCTGTTTTTAGTGTTAGATGCTTAATTAGTATGAAATAGTATATAGATTTTTGAAATAGTAGAAATGTTAGAAATTTTAGTTATCAAAATCCAATCATTAAAAAAATGTTACTTTTTACGGGCATATAGCTAGTATTTGTTCTCGACGATGCCCGGCCCGCATCCTCGCCGTCGACCCGTCCGCGACGACGTCCAGCCGACCCATGTCCGGGACAGGGCTCCGCCGAGCTGGCACTGGGAGGTGCTGCCTGGAGGGGCGCACCGCTTGATGAGGAACCCGGCCCCGGGTCCCGTCGTCGACCCTGATCTCATTTGGTGGCGTTCGCGTGGGCCAGTTTCGGTGCGGAGGGACCCGGCCCCGCCGGAGGTGGTACGTCACCGTGTCAGGGAGGAGGACGAGCACGTCCATCGCTACATGGTTGCGTTAGAGGGCGGCAGGTTCTCCAATACCTGTTAATATCTTCGGGGATCTCACTTCAGCTATGATCCTGTGAGGGTTCCTTCTCTTTGGGTGTCCACCGCCCGCGCCGCAGGAACCGCGAGTGTCCTAGATTCTTCTGTAGTATTCGATCTGTAATTAGCTAGCCAGTGATGTACTATTCAATATTATATATTATTCGAGACGATGTATTCGAGATTATATCTATTATTCTAGACGAAGTATTTGAGATTATATCTATTATTCGAGACGATGTAATTTGAATACTAAATTGTTTTATATTTCTTTTGGATTAGTCAAATAAAAGCTATGGCAGACAATACCGACAGAGAGGGAGAACAGACCATGTTCGATATGATACGCGGGCCAGATGATGATCAGAATGAAGAAGATTATGACGGCTCCGAATTTCTAAACAACACCGGAGAGGGTGATATGATATTCGATCGCGACGACCGAATTGATGAAGTCATGAACTACGATTATGACGATGACGAAGAACATGTTGATCCTGAAACAACAAAGACCGGCGAGGTATATATATTTATATAAGCAGGTATCTGGTGATCATCACATGTTTTAAATGACTTGAAGATATATTAACGAATCGATCTTTGTTCTTTTAGCCATCCGGATCGAGCAAATCTTCAGGCAAAAGGACGAAACGAGGCCCGAACAAAAAGTTGAAGGAGGGCGTAAAGTACAATATCGAGGCAGTCAGACCTAATGGCAAACCATTAGCGCCTAAGAAGATTGCGGACAAGTTCGTTCGTCAGTGCGGAGTTCTTGTGAAGGACCAACTCCCGATCTCCCTTCAAGAATGGAGAGAGCCAGCAAAAGACAAAAGACAAAAAGGCAAAGAGGACGCTGCTCCACGTCCAGATGTTACTTTTGTCGACAAGAATCAAAAAGATCTGCTTTGGGATACTCTCATGGAACATTTCACCCTACCAGATCATTTCACAGAAGCAGATGTGCAGAAAGTCAAGGACGCTGCTCTTAGGAAGATGGCGGTTGCATTCAAGAACAACAAGAATCGTGAATGGGACAAGTATGTCAAGGGAGGAAGGAAGACTCCAGTATTCGAGGGAACACTAGAGAACCAACGTGCTCATTGGGACGATTTCGTGAAATTCAAGGATTCGGAATTAGCTAAGGAACGGTCGAGAATAAACAAGAAGAATGCCGAAAAAAGGATAAGTTCCATAAGCTGGGGCCATGTGGCTATGCGGTGGCAATGCCTAAGTGGGATAAGTCTGAGAAAGAGATGGAGGATGCAGGTGTCACTCCGGTTACTAAGAGTTGGCCCCCCAGGTGCAGGACTTGGTTCTATGCGCATGGGGGGAGTTGGACCCGAAGACAGGCAATGTTTCGACGAAGGCAAGTCTGAAGGGAGCCGACGATGCGATACTTGTTGCAATAGAAGAGGCACGATTGGGGGTGTTCCAGCCCAACAGAGAGAACGACGAGCTTACACGTGCCCTGGGAAATCCTGAACACCCGGGAAGAACACGAGGCATGGGCGCTATTCCGTGGTATGAGGGGTTTTCAGACTGGAACACCGACTACAGAACCCGTGCTAGAAAGAAGATTGCGGAGGAGAAGAAGAGGAAGATGGAGGAGGAGCAGAGGAAGCGGGACCATGAATGCCTTCAAGGCATAGAAGCAAGTCAAGCGGAATTGGCAGTCAAATTCCAGCGGCAGCAGGAGCAGATCGACTCACTTACCCAGCAAAGGGGGTCTCAGCAGCTGCAGCAGCTAGCGGATGATCCAGCATTGGATAGCACCAACCCATCCATGCTGAGAAGCAGCATGGGTTCGGCCGCCCCGGACGACGCAATGCTGGGTAGATACCCCGTGGATGACATCACGGAGAACACTAACTGCGAGCTACACGTCAAAATAACGAACATATCCATGAAGGTGGCGGACGCCGTTGCTTTTACAAATCCCCCCGAGGCAACCTTCCATTGCAACTCGATTCCAGCGGGCTATGCTCGTGTCTTGGTTGATGAGGTGGTGGACCCACCATATTCGGAGCTACAACTTGACATTCCTGGAGGTGACGACGAGCGCTTTCTCGGAGAGGCCAAACATTGTATCATCCTATGGAAAAAGGATTGCATCATCTTTCGAAGGCCACCGACACTGCGTCAGCCGACTCCTCGTCGAAGTCCGCCACCGAGTCAGCAATCTCCCGCTCCTGCAAGTCCACCAAGTCCGGCAAAGTGTCAGGCCACTCCTCCTCCAAGTCCGGCAAAGTGTCAGACCACTCCTCCTCCTCCAAGTCCGCCACAGCGTCAGACGTCCACTCCTCCTCCAAGTTTGGCACAACCTCAGTCCACTCCTCCTCCAAGTCCGGCACAACTTCAGGCGGCCACTCCTCCTCGTCCAACTCAGCCCCGTCAGCCGTCTCCGCCGCCTCAGCAATCGCAGAAGAGACACCCCGTAGCTATGGTGCGTAGCGGTACGAGTTGAGGTAGTACAGGAAGTACATGCGGAGGCAAGCGATATAAATATGGTCCAAGCCTCACGCCTCTTCCGCAGAGGGCTTATGACAGGTCCAAGGAGGAAATCGCAGCCATATCGAAGGCCGAGGTGGAAGCCCATTTTGCACTGAAACCGCCACCGCCGCCAAGGGAGAAAGTGCCTGAGGAAACGATTGACCACTTCATTCGTATGGCTCAACCACCAGCTCCCAAGCCTGCTGACACAAACTATGAGCGCCACATCAGGAAGTTAAATCGAGCATGTCTACGTAAGGAGGCGAGCTCGGGATCAAGCAAACAAGAAGCAGCTGTCAAAAAATGCGGGAAAACCATTCCCCAGCTGGGAGAACAGGCGGCGCAATCGATCCCCTCGCTTGTTATGCCAACAACACGTGACAGTACGCGTGCCCAATATTATTGTGGGCAAACAGTTTACGTTCCTGAGGTGGGCAATGTGGTAATAACGGAGGAGCATATAATGCAGGCTGAAGTTCTCAAAATCACTGTTGGACAACTCCTCGAGATCGAGCCCATGCCTGTGCTTACAGAGGATGAAATAAAACGGAAATATGTCCGGGGCCAACCTTTGGTCGAGCCAGACAAGGTCAAGAACCTCCCAACGAGAATGTATGAATTGCATCAATGGTACATGAACATTACCAAGATTTCAGATCGATTGTCCCTCATGGTGAATGTCAAGGAGGATCATTACTTCCATGAGAAAGCTCTGTCCGTTGAGTATTCTGAACTGTTTCAGTTATACAATCAAGACGCACTCGACAAATCTATCGTCAATAGCTATTGTCTGTAAGTGATTTCTTTCTGTAATTTAAGTCTCAAGCTAGCTGTAGTGATCCTTTTGATCAATCATTACCTGTAATTATCCTCACTATATTCTTTTCTGTGGTATTATGCAGGATGAAGATGTATGAAATGAGAAAAGGTGGACGCTATGGCATTGGGTTCATTGACCCAAACACCGTTAATGAATACACATGGCGGATAAATCCACATCATCAAAAGGACGTAGAGGACAACATGCTAGAGTTCTTGAAGCGCCTCAAATACAATGAAGATATACTACTTCCTTACAACTTCCAGTGAGTCACACTGTCTTGTACTACAAATTCTCTGTTTTTGCCTACTAGCTAGCTACATGTTTTTGCTTACATATACCCGCTTAATTAAGACATGCAAACGTGTGTGCATGCAGATTTCACTGGGTCTTGTGTATCATTAAAGTTGACGACGGAACAGTTGAAATACTGGACTCACTCAAAGTTAAAACTGACTATAACATCTTGTTTGGGATAGTCAACAGGTAATTCCAATCATTATTAACTATATATCTCGGCCTAGTTAGTTCGTCATTTCATGATATGAACTATTTAATAACCCCTTTATTCATTTTCTTTGTCGGCGGGCAGGGCTTGGGCAAGGTTCATCAGCGTCACGGATGGCGAATGGAAAAAAAAGCTTCAATGGTTTTGACCCAAGGTAAGTAATTAAGTAGTACTAGCTAGCTAGCTAGCTGCCATCTCTTTAATTATCATGCTTGATTAATTATTATCTGATCAAATTCCATTCTCGTAAAGGCCCTGAAGCAGGCGCAGGGGACTGATCTGTGTGCATTCTACGTTTGCGAGAACATTCGCATGATGGCGTCCGAAAGGAGCAGATCTCAAAGACATGAATGGGTACGCTTGTCAGAACACTATTCACAATTTTTACACCATTATCGATATCTAGTCACACAACTAATACACATGCATATTGATCTCCTTCTTAACAGTTCAGAGAGGTGCGGGAGAAGCTCCTAGAAACGGAGCGCGTAGAAGCACTTCAAGAGGAAATAGCGGGATTTTTGCTCGACCAGGTCATAAATCCGAAGGTAGAATACTATTACCCGCTATCGCCCCCATGAAAATCGCTTCCAATTGTCATCGTGCTCCGAAGGCACCAATTAGGCTAATGCCACTGGCTCCGAAGGCAACATGCATATGTAGGAGAAATTGTATATAGCTAGCTATACATTTGTGTATGTGTGAATTAATAAATATGGTGGTTTGTGAGACATTGATGATATATATATGCATGATTGGTTCTACTAGAAATTCTATTTATATATACATATATGTGTGTGCATAACGTGTACAATGTGTAGTATCGTAAATACTAGCAAACGAAAAAGAATTAAAATGGAAACACAAAATTAAATGAAAAAGAAATCATAAAACTAAAAAAAACCAAACCTTATAGTACCGGTTGGTATTACCAACCGGTACTAAAGGGCTCCAGCCCCACGGAGCTGGCTCGTGCCACCTGGTTGCCCTTTACCACCGGTTCATGCTGAACCGGTACTAAAGGGGGGGCCTTTAGTGCCCACACTTTAGTGCCGGTTATGGAACCGGCACTAAAGGGCCTTACGAACCGGTGCTATTGCCCGGTTCTGCACTAGTGTAGTGATGTGCATTACCGAGAGGGCCCAGAAATACCTCTCCGACAATCGGAGTGACAAATCCTAATCTCGAAATATGCCAACTCAACAAGTACCTTCAGAGACACCTGTAGAGCACCTTTATAATCACCCAGTTACGTTGTGACATTTGGTAGCACGCAACGTGTTCCTCCAGTAAACAGGAGTTGCATAATCTCATAGTCATAGGAACATGTATAAGTCATGAAGAAAGCAATAGCAACATAGTTAAATGATCAAGTGCTAAGCTAACGGAATGGGTCAATTCAATCACATCATTCTCCTAATGATGTGACCCCGTTAATCAAATGACAACTCATGTCTATGGTTAGGAAACTTAACCATCTTTGGTTAACGAGCTAGTCAAGTAGAGGCATACTAGTGACACTATGTTTGTCTATGTATTCACACATGTATTATGTTTCCGGTTAATACAATTCTAGCATGAATAATAAACATTTATCATGAAATAAGGAAATAAATAATAACTTTATTATTGCCTCTAGGGCATATTTCCTTCAGTCTTCCACTTGCACTAGAGTCAATAATCTAGTTCACATCATCATGTGATATAACACCAATATTCACATCTGTATGTGATTAATACCCATACTTCACATCGTCATGTGATCAATACACAAAGGGTTTACTAGAGTCAATAATCTAGTTCACATCGCTATGTGATTAACATCCAAAGAGTACTAAGGTATGATCATGTTTTGCTCATGAGAGAAGTTTAGTCAACAAGTCTGTCACATTCAGAGTCGTATGTATTTTGCAAATATTCTATGTCTACAATGCTCTCCACAGAGCTACTCTAGCTAATTGCTCCCACTTTCAATATGTATCCAGACTAAGACTTAGAGTCATCTGGATTGGTGTAAAAGCTTGTACTGATGTAACTCTTTACGACGGGCTCTTTTATCACCTCCATAATCGAGAAATATTTCCTTAGTCCTTTCTTAGGATATTCTTGACCGCTGTCCTGTGATCTACTATTAGATCAAAATTGTACTCCCTTGCCAAATTCAGAGCAAGGTATACAATAGGTCTGGTACATAGCATAGCATACTTTATAGAACCTATGAATATGGCATAGGGAATGACTTTCATTCTCTTTCTATTTTCTGCCGTGGTTGGGCTTTGAGTCTTACTCAACTTCACGCCTTGCAACACAGGCAAGAACTCCTTCTTTGATTGACTACTTCGAAATCTTATCAAGGTATGCACTAATTGAAAAATCTTATCAAGCGTCTTGATCTATATCTATAGATCTTGATGCTCAATGTGTAAGCAGCTTTACCGAGGTATTTCTTTGAAAAACTCCTTTCCAACACTCCTTTATGATTTCCAGAAAATTCTACATTATTTCTGATCAACAATATGTCATTCACATATACTTATCAGAAAGGTTGTAGTGCTCCCACTCACTTTCTTGTAAATACAGGCTTCACCGCAAGTCTGTATAAAACTATATGCTTTGATCAACTCATCAAAGCGTATATTCCAACTCCGAGATGCTTGCACTAGTCCATGAATGGATCACTGGAGCTTGCACACTTTGTTAGCACCTTTAGGATTGACAAAACCTTCTGGTTGCATCATATACAACTCTTCTTTAATAAATCCATTAGGGAATGTAGTTTTGTCATCCATTTGCGAGATTTCATAAAATGTGGCAACTTGCTAACAAGATTCGGACAGACTTAAGCATCGCTACAAGTGAGAAAATCTCATCGTAGTCTAGTTTTGTAGATAGTAACACTACTATCAGTGTCCATCTTCCTCTTTGAAAATCCATTTATCTCTATGGCTTGCGGACCATCGGGCAAATCCACCAAAGTCCACACTTTGTTCTCATACATGGATCCTATCTCAGATTTCATGGCCTTCAAGCCATTCATGGAATCTGGGCTCATCATCGCTTCCTCATAGTTCGTAGGTTCATCATGGTCTAGTAACTTGACTTCCAGAGCAGGATTAGCGTACCACTTTGGTGCGGACTGTACTTTGGAAGACCTACGAGGTTCTGTAGTAACTTAATCTGAATTTTCATGATCATCATCATTAGCTTCCCCACTGATTGGTGTAGGAATCATTAGAACAGATTTCTATGAGGAACTACTTTCCAATTCGGGAGAAGGTACAATTACCTTATCAAGCTCTACTTTCCTCCCACTCACTTCGTTCGAGAGAAACTCCTTCTCTAGAAAGGATCCATCTTAGCAATGAATATCTTGCCTTAGGATCTGTGATAGAAGGTGTACCCAACAGTTTCCTTTGGGTATTCTATGAAGATGCACTTCTTCGATTTGGGTTCGAGCTTATCAGGTTGAAACTTTTTCACATAAGCATCGCAGCACCAAACTTTAAGAAATGACAACTTTGGTTTCTTGCCAAACCACAGTTCATAAGGTGTTGTCTCAACGGATTTTGATGGTGCCCTATTTAAAGTGAATGCGGCTGTCTCTAATGCATAACCCCAAAACGATAGTGGTAAATCGGTAAGATACATCATAGATCGCACCATATCCAATAAAGTGCGGTTACGATGTTCGGACACACCATTACGCTATGGTGTTCCATGTGGCGTGAGCTGTGAAACTATTCCACATTGTTTTTAAATGAAGGCCAAACTCGTAACTCAAATATTCTCCTCTACGATCATATTGTAGAAACTTTATTTTCTTGTTACGATGATTCTCCACTTCACTCTGAAATTCTTTGAACTTTTCAAATGTTGCAGACTTATGCTTTATTAAGTAGACATAATCATATATGCTCAAATCATCTGTGAAGGTAAGAAAAATAACGATACCCGCCACGAGCAACAGCACTCATTGGACTGCATACATCGGTATGTATTATTTCCAACAAGTCAGTAGCTCGTTCCATTGTTCCGGAGAACGGAGTTTTAGTCATCTTGCCCAAAAGGCACGGTTTACAAGCATCAAATGATTCATAATCAAGTGATTCCAAAAGTCCATCTTAGTGGAGTTTCTTCATGCGCTTTACACCGACATGACCCAAACGACAGTGCCACAAATATGTTGCACTATCTTTATCAACTTTGCATCTTTTGGCATCAATATTATGAATATGTGTATCACCATGATCAAAATTCAATAAACCATCAACATTGGGTGTATGACCATAGAAGGTTTTATTCATGTAAACAGAATAACAATTTATTCTCTGTCTTAGATGAATAATCGTATCACAATAAACATGATCTAATCATATTTATACTCAACGCAAACACCAAGTAACATTTATTTAGGTTCAACACTAATCTCAAAAATATAGGGAGTGTGCGATGATGATCATATCAATCTTGGAACCACTTCCAACACACATCGTCACTTCACCCTCAACTAGTCTCTATTTATTCTGTAACTCCTGTTTCAAGTTACTAATCTTAGCAACCGAACAAGTATCAAATATCCAGGGGTTACTATAAACACTAGTAAGGTACACATCAATAACTTGTATATCAAATATACCCTTGTTGACTTTGCCATCCTCCTTATCTACCAAATATTCAAGGCATTTCCACTTCCAGTGACCATTTCCTTTGCAGTAGAAGCACTCAGTTTCAGGCTTTGGTCCAGCTTTCAGCTTCTTTGCGGGAGTGACAACTTGCTTGCCATTATACTTGAAGTTCCCTTTCTTTCCCTTTGCCCTTTTCTTGAGACTAGTGGTCTTGTCAATCATCAACACTTGATGCTCTTTCTTGATTTCTACCTTCATTGATTTCAGCATCACGAAGAGCTCGGGAATCGTTTTCGTCATCCCTTGCATACTATAGTTCATCACGAAGTTCCAGTAACTTGGTAACGGTGACTAGAGAACTCTGTCAATCACTATCTTATCTGGAAGATTAACTCCCACTTGATTCAAGCGATTGTAGTACCCAAACAATCTGAGCACATGCTCACTAGTTGAGCAATTCTCCTCCATCTTTTAGCTATAGAACTTGTTGAAGACTTCATATCTCTCAACTCGGGTATTTTCTTGATATTAACTTCAACTCCTGGAACATCTCATATGGTCCATGACATTCAAAATGTCTTTGAAGTCCCAATTCTAAGCCGTTAAGCATGGTGCACTAAACTATCAAGTAGTCACCATATTGAGCTAGCCAAACGTTCATAACGTCTCATCTGCTCCTGCAATAGGTCTGTCACCTAGCGGTGCATCAAGGACATAATTCTTCTGTGCATCAATGAGGATAAACCTCAGATCACGGACCCAGTCCGCATCATTGCTACTACCATCTTTCAACTTAGTTTTCTCTAGTAACACATATAAAACATAGGGAAGCAACAACGCGAGCTATTGATCTACAACATTATTTGCAAAATACTACCAGGACTAAGTTCATGATAAATTAAAGTTCAAGGGAACTCCCACTTAGATAGACATCCCTCTAATCATCTAAGTGATCACGTGATCCAAATCAACTAAACCATGTCCGATCATCACGTGATATGGAGTAGTTTTCAATGGTGAACTTCACTATGTTGATCATATCTACTATATGATTCACGCTCGACCTTTCGGTCTCAGTGTTCCGAGGCCATATCTGCATATGCTAGGCTCGTCAAGTTTAACCTGAGTATTCTGTGTGTGCAAAACTGTCTTACACCCGTTGTATTTGAACGTAGAGCTTATCACACCCGATCATCACGTGGTGTCTCGGCACGAAGAACTTTCGCAATGGTGCATACTCAGGGAGAACACTTTTACCTTGAAATTTAGTGAGAAATCATCTTATAATGCTACCGTCAATTAAAGCAAAATAATATGTATAAAAGATAAACATCACATGAAATCAAAATATGTGACATGATATGGCCATGATCATCTTGCGCCTTTCATCTCCATCTCCAAAGTACTGTCATGATCTCTACTCGTGCATATAACATCTACGCATAAACCTGGCTCGGATGCCACTGTTGGGGAAACATAGTAATTTCAAAAAAAATCCTACGCGCACGCAAGATCATGATGATGCATAGCAACAAGCGGGGAGAGTGAGTCCATGTACCCTCGTAGACCGAAACCGGAAGCGTTAGCAGAACGCGGTTGATGTAGTCGTACGTCTTCACGATCCGACCGATCCAAGTACCAAACGTACGGCACCTCCGAGTTCAGCACACGTTCAGCTCGATGACGTACCGCGAACTCCGATCCAGCAGAGCTTCACAGGAGAGTTCCATCAGCACGACGGCGCGATGACGGTGATGATGTTGCTACCGACGCAGTGCTTCGCCTAAGCACCGCTATGGTATGACCAAGGTGGAATATGGTGGAGGGGGCACCGCACACGGCTGGGAGAGATCAACAGATCAACTTGTGTGTCTATGGGATGCCCCCTGGCCACGTATATAAAGGATAGAGGGAGGAGGAGGCCGGCCCTCATAGGGCGCGCCCAAGTGTGGAGTCCTACTAGGTCTCCCTAGTCCTAGTAGGATTCCACCTCCCACATGGAATAGGAAAAAGGGAAGGGAGAAGGAGAAGGAAGGAAGGGGGCGCCCCCCCTCCCTAGTCCAATTCGGACCAGTCCATGGGGAGGGGTGCGGACACCCTTTGATGCCTTTCTCTCCTATCCCGTATGGCCCATTAAGGCCCAATACGAATTCCCGTAACTCTCCGGTACTCCAAAAAATATCTGAATCACTCGGAACCTTTCTGATGTCCGAATATAGTCGTTCAATATATCGATCTTTACGTCTCGACCATTTCGAGACTCCTCGTCATGTCTTAGATCTCATCCGGGACTCCGAACTACCTTAGGTACATCAAAACACATAACTCATAATATAAATCGTTACCGAACTTTAAGCGTGCGGACCCTACGGGTTCAAGAACTATGTAGACATGACCGAGACACATCTCCGGTCAATAACCAATAGCGGAACCTGGATGCTCATATTGGCTCCCACATATTCTACGAAGATCTTTATCGGTCAAACCGCATAACAACATACGTTGTTCCCTTTGTCATCGGTATGTTACTTGCTCGAGATTCGATCGTCGGTATCTCAATACCTAGTTCAATCTCGTTACCGGCAAGTATCTTTACTCGTTATGTAATGCATCATCCCACTACTAACTCATTAGTCATATTGCTTGCAAGGCTTATAGTGATGTGCATTACCGAGAGGGCCCAGAGATACCTCTCCGACAATCGGAGTGACAAATCCTAATCTCAAAATATGCAACTCAACAAGTACCTTTGGAGACACCTGTAGAGCACCTTTATAATCACCCAGTTATGTTGTGACGTTTGGTAGCACACAAAGTGTTCCTCCGGTAAACGGGAGTTGCATAATCTCATAGTCATAGGAACATGTATAAGTCATGAAAAAAGCAATAGCAACATTACTAAATGATCAAGTGCTAAGCTAACGGAATGGGTCAAGTCAATCACATCATTCTCCTAGTGATGCGATCCCGTTAATCAAATGACAACTCATGTCTATGGTTAGGAAACTTAACCATCTTTGATTAACGAGCTAGTCAAGTAGAGGCATACTAGTGACATTCTGTTTGTCTATGTATTCACACATGTATTATGTTTCCGGTTAATACAGTTCTAGCATGAATAATAAACATTTATCATGAAATAAGGAAATAAATAATAACTTATTATTGCCTCTAGGGCATATTTCCTCCAGGACCTACTGGAAGTATTCCTCAGTCGACGCATCCAGCCTCTCTAGGCCCGTGACCATCCTATGTGGATGTACTCTGGGGCCGACGACACCGCTCGGGTTCATCCAGAAGAAGTATCGGCTAAGACAGTGGCCCTATGGTTAAAGAGCATTATAGGCAACAAGGACAACCCCAGAGGACCTAGGAGAGTCGTCCCCTTCAGTGATGATAATCAGCCAGACAAGGTGTGTCCTTCATTCCAACTGTTTTTGAGTACACATTCCGACTGCTCTTGAGTCCGACTGACTTCTACTCGACTTCTTGTCTTGTAGGTTTTTACTAAGATGTATTCGATGCCCAATGGTGAACAAGTTCTGGAGCAAGGCCAGGAGGGAGAGGCCAGTGCAGAGGAGAGCGGTGATTGGGAATCCTTGGACGATGAAGATGAAGAGGAAAGCGACGAGTCTGACGACAAAGAAGCGGTCGACTCGCCGCCTTGCTTGGAATGCCGATCCAAGCAACACCATGACTCGGCGGGCGGGCGCGGTAAGAACGTGACCCCAAGCACCCCAAACGTAGAAGCGCACTCGGACGTCCACTCCGGAGCCAATAGAAAAAGTCGACAAGCAGCCCAAGGTTGCTCCTTCAAAAGCTCGGAAGACTCTGCCGAGGATCAAGATGGACGTTCTTGTTGCCTCTGGGTGAGTATCCTTTCTATGTTTATCTCTACCGACTGATTCTTCTGTTCTGACCGAATCGGTCATGTACGTTTCCAGCCCAACCTCTGCCGCGACTGACATGGACATTGACAAGGCCCCAGGAGACGAGGAAACCGATGACGCGGCCACCTCCCGAGCTGGTAAGTCCACTCGACCAAAACTTATTTTGTCGATTGAGTTGTCGGTCAGTTGAATTTCCGATGTTTTCTTTTCGCTGCAGCTCCACGAGACATTGCCGTGCTTCTCGATGAAGAAGAAGAAGTGCCTCTGAAGGAGAGGAGGAGGATAGGCAAGGGCACGAGCGGGAGAGCGCTTGAGGTTCAAGTCCGTCAATCGACGCCGGTGCTTGAGACGGTGGTCGAGCGATCCGGAGATCCGGTTTAGACCAACGTCACATTCACCGACCCGCCGATGACTGATCACCCGTCAGGGTCGACTGCTCTGACTCCTGCTGCTCCAGTGCAACTCCATGCGTCTGACCCAGTGGCTGCTTTGGCCGCCTTGGTGCCATCACTCTTTGCTACATATCAAACTCCAGACGACTCGCCGAGTGCCGCTAGGGAGGCTCTTCGCCAGGTGAATCTTGTTATGGAGCAAGTAAAGGTGATGCACGAGGCTAGTCAGGTGGCCTATAATGCCAGCACCGCTCTGCAGACCAACGTCAAGGTCAGTTAACTTCCGACTGAACTTTTAAATCATGAAAAACTACCGTTGTTGCTTCACTGCCCATATGTGCATCTACTCTCATGGGTCTATATTTCATATACGATCACCCACTGGGGTGTGCCTACCTTAGAGTTTAAGAGGTCTTCCACTCCACTCGACTCATGCTAAGTCGAGTGTTTGTACGAACTAGTGAGGGCACGCAGAGTGCACCCACTAGGTGTAGTCCCCGAGACCGCGGCCGACTGCTGTCAGTCGGCTGGGGTCTGAGAATCTACCCATTTTTTTGACTCATGCTGGGCAGACCATGCTGAGTGTTGATCCAAACCAGTGGGGGCATGCTAAGTGCACCCACTGGGTGTAGTACCCGAGACTATTGTTGAATGTTTGATTCGGTAGTAGTCTTAGAGTAACTTTCACTGTGATTGTCTTTTGTTTCTGTCGACTGATATATCTCTCTCGCTGACTGCAGAGGTCTTGTGATCTTGGGGCTCAACTTTCTGAGTTGAACAAGAAGCAAATTAGCCTCAATATTGATCTTGAACTGGCGAAGAAGAACCTCAAGACTACTCAGGAAGAAACAACCATCATGGAAGGTAATCAATCGTCAACTGTCCACCTTGTGGCTCGTGTTTCTCAGTGTTTTTTCTTTCAGTCTCTTTGAACCGATTGACTTCACACGAACAGATGTGCATAGTGAAAATCATCAACTTCAAGCTCGTCTGAAGAGTGTTGTTTCTTTAGAGAAAATGAAGGAGGCTTTGGAGAAGAAGGATCTGGATCTTGCTGCTGCTCAGAAGGAGGCGCGAGAGAAGACAATGCTGGCGGACAAGAAGTTGGCTTCGGTTAGCAAGTTGGAAGAGGAGAACTCGAAGCTGAAGACTGCCATCTCTGAGGCCAATCGGGAGGTCGAGCAACTGAAGCAGGACAAGGAGAACTTAAACAATGAAGTCGGAAGCGTCAAAGCCAAGACGGGCGAGCTGGAGTCCTATCTGGGACAACTTGCAGCAAAACTGGTCTTGAAGCTTGAAGGTATCATTGTTCGACTGATTAGTTGCCGTCGATTGGAACGTCTTGTCATAATGTCGACTCACCATTTTTTCTGATTGTGCAGAACTTTGTCAGGACTTTGAGGCTGAGACTGGGCGGGTCGAGACGGGTCTCGACCCCATCAACTGTCCTATTAAATATGATGTTGCGATGAACTTGTTGTGGTTAGAATCACGTATGGACAGTGTCGTTGCTTATCTTGCCCGACTGAAGGCGGCGATCACTCAGGTTGATGCTGAACTCTGGCCTCAGGCGGAACTTTCACAAGATCTCGAGTAACAGATGGCTCGATTGAATCAGATCTCTGGCCGAGTGCAAGAATGGAAGAAATCATCTGCTCACTGTGGCGCTGATGTTGCCTTGTCATTGGTTTGAGTGCATTGCAAAGATGCCAGAGAAGACAAGCTGGTGGCCCTCAAGGTTGTGAACACCAAGAAGCATACTTTCCAGTCCTTCATGGACACTTTCCTTGAAGCTACCACTCTCATTGCAAACAGCATTGATGTTGATAGTTTCTATGATCCAGCCAGCCTTTCACCTGACGAGTGACTGAAAAACATTATGCCCCACACTTATTTGCCTCGAAATGCCGAGTGATCGTGTAATCGTTAAACTCTTTCAGGCTTGATGCCTGAGTACTCTTGCCCGCTGCAGTTCTGAACTTTTGCAAGGTTTATCCGAACTTGGATTTCTTTGAATATTGTGGCTTTTGCTCTGTTTTTTCAAAACTGTTTCGGATTGTGCTTTGGTTCCGAGTGGATTTGACCTTCTCACCCTTTGCCAAATGAAAGTACATTGTACTTGTGATGGAGCTTAAACGCGGTGTTCAGTCAATACCTCGTCGTCCTTGCGGATAGGGACGGAGCATTGTATTTGTGGTGTAGCTCAGAGGTGGTTCAAAGTCGACGCCTCGTCGTCCTTGCGGATAGGGACGGAACATTGTATTTGTGGTTTAGACGATTACAGGGTCGCAGCTAAGCCCCCCGAGTGGGAGGATTGCTCTCCACTCAGAGTGTTTTTTAACTTAGGCGATTACGGGGTCGCAGCTAAGCCCCCGAGTGGGAGGATGGCTCTCCACTCGGAGTGTTTTTAACTTAGGCGATTATGGGGTCGCAGCTAAGCCCCCGAGTGGGAGGATTGCTCTCCACTCGGAGTGTTTTTTAACTTAGGCGATTAC
>NC_041385.1:85636356-85644249 GCF_002162155.2 Triticum dicoccoides
ATTGCTCTCCACTCGGAGTGTTTTTTACTTAGGCGATTACGGGGTCGCAGCTAAGCCCCCGAGTGGGAGGATGGCTCTCCACTCAGAGTATTTTTAACTTAGGCGATTACGGGGTCGCAACTAAGCCCCAGAGTGGGAGGATTGCTCTCCACTCGGAGTGTTTTTTAACTTAGGCGATTACGGGGTCGTAGCTAAGCCCCCGAGTGGGAGGATTGCTCTCCACTGGCCCCCATAGGACTAATGGTAGTTCGGTCACCCAGGCTCCAGAAGCATGCTTAAGATCATGCATCAGACGAGGTTTTAACCCTTGAAGGATCAAACAATTCGCCCTTTCAGCCTATCCATTCGACTGCGGATGCGCGACGGACGTGTAGTCGACCCGAGTGCCTTGAGATGCACAGAATGCCTTGAACTCATAAGAATCAAAGTTTGAGCCGTTATCCGTGATGATGCTGTGAGGAACTCCATATCTGAATATCAATTCTCTGATGAAACTGACGGCAGTGCATGCTCCAAGGTTCTTGATGGGCTAGGCTTCGATCCACTTGGTAAACTTGTCGACTGCTATGTGCAAATGGGTGAAGCCACTCGCACCGGTTTTGAAGGGTCCGACCATATCCAATCCCCAGACTGCAAACAGCCAAACGAGCGGAATAGTCTTCAGGGCAGATGCGGGCTTGTGAGACATATTGGAGTAAAACTGGCAACCTGCGCACTTGTCGACTATATCCTTCGCCATCTCATTTGCTCGAGGCCAATAAACCCCCGCTCGGTATGCTTTGGCCATGATGGGCCGAGAGGACGCATGATGAGCACAGGTCCCCGAGTGGATTTAATTTAGAATCATCTGACCTTCTTCTGGGGTGATGCAGCGTTGTGCAACTCCTGTGACACTCTCTTTGTAAAGCTGTCCTTTTATCACGGTGAAAGCTTTGGATCGACGTACTATCTGGCGAGCCTCGTCTTCATCCTCTGGGAGCTCTTTTCCGAGAATGTACGCGATGTATGGGACTGTCCAATCGGGAGTGATCACTAAGACTTCCATGATCAGGTCGACCACTGCTGGAATCTCTACCTCAGTTGGGTCGGCTGGACTTATCGGTTGCGGGGGCTCTTCCTTGAAGGGATCTTCTTGTATTGATAGGGTAGGGAGATGATCCAAGAACACATTGCTGGGGATAGGCTTCCGAGTGGAACCTATTTTCACCAGATCATCAGCAGCTTGATTTTTGATTCGCGGTACATGGTGGAGCTCCAATCCCTCAAACTTCTTTTCCAGTTTCCTCACTGCATTGCAGTAACCTGTCATTGTGGGACTCCTGACATCCCATTCCTTCATCACTTGGTTAACCACCAAATCTGAGTCGCCATAAACCATTAGGCGTCGGACGCCGAGTGAAATGGCCATACGCAACCCATGTAAAAGTGCTTCATACTCTGCTTCATTGTTTGAAGAGTCAAAGTGAATCTGAAGGACATAACTAAGCTTGTCTCCTCGTGGTGACACAAGAACCACTCCCGCACTAGAGCCATCCAATATTTTGGACCCATCAAAGAACATGGTCCAATGTTTCGACTGAATTTGAATCGGATGTTGTTGTTCAGTCCACTCTGCCAGGAAGTCTGTAATTGCTTGAGACTTAATGGCCTTCTTTGCCTCGAATTTGATATCCAAAGGAAGAAGTTCAATCGCCCACTTTGCCACTCAACCAGTTGCATCTTTGTTATTCAAGATCTCTAACAAAGGAGCATCGCTGACGACTGATATTGAATGATCAGAGAAATAATGTGCAACTTTCTTCATGGTCAGGTAAATGCCATAAACGAGCATATGATAATGAGGATATCTCTACTTGGGCGGGGTTAAGACTTCTAAGATGTAATAATGGGGCGCTGAACTTTCAAGGCCTTGCCTTCTTCTTCCCGCTCGACTGTGAGCACTATGCTAACAACTTGTCCTGTGCCTGCGATGTAAAGAAACAGAGGCTCCTTGCTAACCGGAGCAGCAAGCACCTGCTGGGTGGAAAGCAGGGCTTTGAGCTCTTTAAATGCTGCTTCAGCTTCGTTACTCCACTCGAATTTGTCAGACTTCTTCATCAGTCGGTAAATAGGCAGTGCCTTTTCACCGAGGCGTGAGATGAATCGGCTCAAAGCGGCCAAGGAGCTAGTAAGCTTCTGAACATCGTGCAAGCGCACTGGGCGCTTCATTCGGAGGATTGTGCCAATCTTCTCTGGGTTTGCGTCGATCCCTCGTTTGGAAACAAGGAAACCGAGTAACTTTCCTCCCAGGACTCCAATATTGCACTTAGATGGGTTAAGCTTGATATCGTACCTTCTTAGGTTGGCAAAGGTTTCAGCTAGGTCAGTCAGCAGGTTGGAACCTTTGGGTGACTTAACCACTATGTCATCCATATATGCTTCCACATTCCGACTGATTTGAGTGAGAAGGCACTTCTGAATCATGCACATGAATGTGGCCCCAGCATTCTTGAGGCCTAAGGGCATAGTAACATAGCAAAAATACCCGAACGGGGTGATGAAAGCTGTTTTTATCTCATCGGGTCCATACAGTCGAATCTGATGGTACCCGAAATAAGCGTCCAGGAAGGACATTCGCTCACATCCCGCAGTTGAGTCGACAATCTGGTCAATGTGGGGTAGAGGGAAATGATCTTTCAGGTAGGCCCGATTGATGTGTTTGAAGTTTATATACATTCGAAGTGAATCGTCTTTCTTGGGAACCCTAACGACATTGGTGAGCCACTCGGAGTGGTATATCTCGCGGATAAACTCAGCGGCTAGGAGCCGAGCCACTTGCTCACCAATGGCTTTTCTCTTCTCCGTGGCGGACCGATGAAGGTATTCTTTGACGGGTTTTACTTTTGGGTCGACTCGCAAACGGTGCTCAACCAGTTCCCTGGGCACACCTGGCATGTCAGATGGTTTCCATGCAAAGATGTCCCAGTTCTCACGGAGGAACTGGATGAGCGCTTCTTCCTATTTGTTGTCGAGTGTCGACGAGATATGGGTCGAAGAAGCATTGGGATCGGTCGGGTGAACATGAACTAGCTTGGTCTCTCCGGCCGACTGAAATGCTGACTCTGAAGCAGGCCTATTAGCACGCAATGAATCACTCGGATCTGTCGTCTTCTGATACTCTTGGAACTCCACTGCTGCCATCTGCTCATCTGCTATTTTTGCTCCACCTTGAAGACAATCTTCTGCTCTCTGACGGTTACCAGAAATCGTTATTACGCCTCTGGGGCCAGGCATCTTCATCTTGAGATAAACATAGCACGGTCGAGCCATAAAGCTAGCATAGGCAGGCCTACCCAGAATAGCATGATATGCACTCTGGAAATCCACTACCTCAAACGTCAACTTCTCCTTGCGGAAATTCTTCTCATCGCCGAAAACCACATCGAGAGTGATCTGGCCAAGTGACTCGTCTTTCTTTCCTGGAATGATCCCATGGAACCGCATGTTACTCTCGCTGAGTTTGGACATCGGGATGCCCATTCCTTTGAGAGCTTCAGCATACATAATATTCAGGCCACTGCCACCATCCATCAGGACCTTAGTCAGTCGGGTGCCCCCCACGACTGGGTCGACCACTAGCGCCTGCCGCCCAGGGGTAGATATGCGTGCCGGGTGGTTGGACTGGTCGAATGTAATAGGGACCTTTGACCACTTCAGATATCTCGGTGTTGCCGGAGCAACCATGTTTACTTCTCTGTTAATGACCTTCAGTTGACTTTTGCTCTCAATATCGGCAAAAATCACCAAGGTGGCATTGACATTGGGATAACCACTGTCATCGTCCTTATCCTCTTCCTCCTTCTCAGGCTCTTTGTCCTTACTACTAGGTTTACTTTCTTGGAGGCTCTGAATAAGGAGTCGACATTGTCGAGTGGTATGCTTGGGGAGAATCAGTTTTCCCTCCTCGTCCTTCTTGGTGTGAATGTGACACGGTAAATCCAACACATCATTTCCTTCCTGATCTTTCACCTTCCTAGGGGTCCAGGGCCCTTTAGGTTTCCGTTTGAACTTTCCTTGATTTAACACCGCTGCCTCGGCCTTTCGCTTCTTCTTCCGACTGGAATTTCCTTCCCCGGTGTCCTGGGCGACTGATCTGTGCTTGCCACTCTGGAGTCGGTCTTCCTCTTCACCTTAGCGTATTTGGTAGCAATCTCCATCATCCGAGTCAAGGACATATCTCCTGTCCGACCAAATTTCAGGACAAGCTCCCTGTAGCGAACGCCTTACTTGAAGGCACAGACTGCTTGGTGATCAGACACATTTTCCACCGTGTGGTGTAGAGTGATCCATTTGTGGATATAGTCCCTCAGGGTTTCATTCGGTTTCTGCATGCAATGCTGCAGCTCTAGTAGACCGGCTGGTCTCTTGCAAGTTCCGTCAAACGTTCTGGTGAACACTCGGGCTAACTCATCCCAACTCAAAATACTCCCAGGGGCCAACTGAGTCAGCCAAGCTCTGGCAGACCCTTCAAGCATCAGAGGGAGGTGCTTCATGGCCACCTCACCGCTGCCACCGCCGATGTGCACAGCCACTCGATAATCTTCGAGCGAAGTATCAAGCTTCGACTCACTCGTAAACTTACTGACACCAGTCGCCAATCTCAAGTTATGGGGTATCTCAGCAGCTCTGATGGCCCTTCCAAAACACTCAGGGCCAGAAACATGGACTCTGCCTCCACTGGGTCTGTTCTGATCCAGCGCTTCTCTGTATGCTCTGTTCTGGTCGACCAGACCTTGCACAAGGACGGACCTTGCGTCAAAGCCAGGTTCTCTGGGGTCGACTGGAACTCTGCGGTCGTTCCCGTATGGACGCCTGTCGTCATTGCGCCGGGGCGTGTATGACCCGTCCCTCGGAAGGGGCGAAGGCGCTCGACGCTAGTTGTTGCGTGCGTACTCACGGTCATATTCGCCATGAGCCCTTCCCAAGTACCAATCCTGACGGTGATCACGGCCTCCCTGTCGCAAAGGGGACCTAGGACTGTGAGCCGACTGAACGGTGTCCGCCCTCACTCATCTGCTGTGGATTCTGTTCCGCGACTGGGAAACAACGGAGTTCTGCTCTCCCGCTGCACGGAGCAGCACCCTGATCTGTTCCAGGCCTCTCCCAGCCTCTGATTCGGACGGCTGAATAGACTCTGCAATACACGCAGCCGCTGCCAAATTCTGAATTGGAGTATGGAATACCTGAGTTTCTGGCGGCGATAACTGTCGGGCGCATCGACTGGATTCAGGAGAATGTTGGGGATTCTCCAGACGAGTGCGCTCAGCCAGAGTGGCCAGGCGCACCGCCTCCAAGGCCCGAGCCTAAGTGGTTTCCCCGATGATAGGGGTCTGGAGAGCCTCCACGTTGCGGCGGTGTAGTTCCTCCCTCTGCTGCGAACTGAGAGGTTGGGGCTGGTACTCTTCATGGTCAAGTGACGGACCGGTGCTCCTGCCGCTGTCAGCACTGCGACAGAAGCCAGGCGGACCGCGATGGGAGTCGACCATGAAGACCTCTGCTGCGGGGTCACAACTGCCACTCTTGGAAAGAGTATCTGCGAAGTCAGTCGACAGATCGACCGATCCGCGAGAATACATGTCGGGATCAATAGCCGTGACTTGGGGGTGAAGGTTTGACGAGCCACCGCGTGCCTCACCCATCGCTGGAGCCGCAAACGGCCAGACTGCTTGTGCCGGCGTCTAGCGGAGTGAGTCGACAAAGCGATGACCAACTGGAACGGTGAAGATGGCTGCCTGAGGAGGACGCCGCAGGAACTCGCGCGGAAGTGCGCCAAGACGCGAGCCGGAAGGGCCTCGACATCCAGGGGAGCCTCCTGGAGCCAAGCGGAATCGTCGGCGATGAAGATGAGTGCGCCGAGCCGGATTTCGCGGCCCATGACCAAATCGCTACCGGAAACCATGGTGACGAAAGCTGAAGCAAATGCAACCACACCGGAAGTCGCTAAGACGCTTTGTCCCACAGTGGGCGCCAACTGTCGTGGTACTAAGTCTGATAGTAAGTATAGGGGGTACGTATGGCGAGGCAAGGTCCTAGCTACGACAAGGTTGTACGCAAGCATTTACGAGTTCAGGCCCCTCTCGGAGGAGGTAAAAGCCCTACATCTGGGAGCCCGAAGGCAGTCGACTGGAATGTATGAAGGTGTGTGTGTTACAGGGGGTGCGAACCCTTGTTCCAGAGGAGGGGGTGGGTTATATAGAGTTCGCCAGGACCCCAACCATCCCCAGTTACAGAGGGTTGAATGTACATAAAGATTGAGGCGTTACTGGTAACGCCAGCCTTAAGTGCCTTTAATGACCTTAAAGACTACAGAGTGAATACTCGCCCATTGCTGTTCTGAGTGACTTCTGGTCTTCAGTAGGTTGATATGTCCATTTTGCATCATGCTTTTATATCAATATTCATTGCATTATGGTCTGTTATTACACATTATGTCTCAATACTTATGGCTATTCTCTCTTATTTTACAAGGTTTACCATGAAGAGGGGGAATGCTGGCAGCTCGAATTCTGGCTGGAAAAGGAGCAAATATTGGAAACGTATTCTGCACAGCTCCAAAAATCCTGAAACTCCACGGAAGTCATTTTTTGAATTAATAAGAATTATTGAGCGAACAAAACACTAGAGGGGGCCCACACCTTGGCCAGGAGGGTGGGGGGCGTGCCCACCCCTACTAGGCGCGCCCCCTTGTCTCCTGGGCCCCCTGGTGGCCCTCCGGTGCCCATCTTCTACTATATGAAGGCTTTTACCCTAAAAAATCATAAGCAAGCTTACTGGACGAAACTCCGCTGCCACGAGGCAGAACCTTGCCGGAACCAATCTAGGGCTCCGGCGGAGCTGTTCTGCCGGGGAAACTTCCCTCCGGGAGGGGAAAATCATCACCATCGTCATCACCAACGATCCTCTCATCAGGAGGGGGTCAATCTCCATCAACATCTTCGCCAGCACCATCTCCTCTCAAAAACCTAGTTCATCTCTTGTATCCAATCTTGTATCAAAAAAACACAAATTGGTACATGTGGGTTGCTAGTTGTGTTGATTACTCCTTGTAGTTGATGCTAATTGGTTTACTTGGTGGAAGATCATATGTTCAGATCCTTAATGCATATTAATACTCCTCTGATTATGAACATGAATATGCTTTTTGAGTAGTTACGTTTGTTCCTGAGGACATGGGTGAAGTCTTGCTATTAGTAGTCTTGTGAATTTGGTATTCGTTCAATATTTTGATGAGATGTATGTTGTCTCTCCTCTAGTGGTGTTATGTGAATGTCGACTACATGACACTTCACCATTATTTGGTCCTAGAGGAAGGCATTGGGAAGTAATAAGTAGATGATGGGTTGCTAGCACTACAAAAAAAAGACACATCTGTGACATTTTAGGCCGAACGAAACTTTTTTATGTCATACATATGACACATCTATGATGATAGTTGTGACAAAACCTGGTATCATCATAGATGTGGTGGGCTCCTACTTCTATGACAAAAAACCTTGACAGAAAATGGGCTTTTCATCCTGGGCGAGCCGGAGACGCAGCTGCATGACATTCTTTGGGCCGTCCATGACGGAAAACCCCATGGTAGAAGCGAGGGCGAGGAAAATTTCGGGGAGTTCCCGGTTATGGTGGGTGGTCGGGGACCGAGCGATGCGTGTTTCTCTCGTACATGTACGCACGTGTGTGTGAGGCGTTGGCTCTAACTAAACCCGAGCGAGGCGTTGGGCTCTAACTGAACCCGAGCGATTGCACTGCAGGCTACGCGTTACTGAACCCGATCGAGCGATTCCTTCACTACTGCTGCTAACTGAAGCCGATCGATGCTGCCTCTCTGGATGAACAGTGAGTGTTGCGGGG
>NC_041385.1:85644596-85659851 GCF_002162155.2 Triticum dicoccoides
GATGAACAGTGAGCGGTGGGGGTGGATGCAGGACCCAGTGGCATTGCCTCTAGATGAACAGGACGACACCATGGAGGGCTGGATGAATAGTAGACGATGGAGGGGTGCCCGTGGAGGGGTGGTTGAACAGTAGCCGGTGGAGTAGCGCACGGTGGAGGCTGGATGAACTGGAGCCCGTGGAGGCTGGAGGAGGTCGACGGTAGCCCGTGGAGGCTGGAGGAGGTCGGCGGTGGAGATGAACAGTATCCCGTGGAGTCCCATTTTGCGGTACGCCACACCCCTCCCGATGAACAGGACCCCCGTTTCAACCATATCGCTCCAACACAAGTCTGTTTCGTCCGTTTTGCGGTACGCCACACCTCTCCTGATCAACAAGACCCCCGTTTCGACCGTATGAGGTCCGTTTCCTCCGTTTTGTGGTACGCCAGACCCCTCCCGATGAACAGGATCCCATTTTGAACGTGGCCGGTAGAACACAAGGCCGTTTCCTCCGTTTTGCGGTACGCCGGGCCTCGTTTCCATCGCCTATTCCGTCCAAGCCCTCCCGATGAACACGACGACGCATTCCGTTCCGACCCAGCCGGTTGGCTCCCACGCGTTCCGTTGCCTCCCGATGAACATGACGCATTTCGTTGCCTCCCCATGAACACTATGCATTCTGTTGCCTCCCCATGAACATGACGACGACGTTGTTTCTCCATTCCGACCCAGCCATGTACACGAGCCCTGGCCGTACGTATGCGCGAGTAGGCGTTTGAGACCCCGCCCGTATGTATGTACGTGGCCGTATTTTCTTTCTTGCACCCTGGCCGTTGTACGTACATGTACATGCTACATGCACGCCTCTACCACGACACGTGCATGCCTATACTATGACACGTGCGCACCTCTACAATGATCAGTATGTACGTACACGTTCGCGACCAGAATGACAACGCTACGTACGCTTTGACCAGGTGGGTCCCAACTGTCAGGCAATTCCTTGCGTGCGAAGATGTAGCTGGTGGGTCCCAGCAGTCAGGGGGGCGAATTGTTTTTTTGCCCAGGCGCACTTCCTTGCGTGTGAAGGTGTAGCTGGTGGGTCCCAGCAGTCAGCGGGGCGAATCTTTTTTTTTTGTTGGCACTTCCTTGCATGCGAAGATGTAGCTGGTGGGTCCCAGCAGTCAGGGGGTGAATCTTTTTTTGGACGCACTTCCTTGCGTGCGAAGATGTAGCTGGTGGGTCCCAGCAACCAGGGGGCGAATCATCTTTTTCGCGAAATACAGTGGCCTGTCCGGTGGGTCCCCCTGTCAGGTGGAGGAACAATTATTTTGCGCGTAATAAGGAGGCACTTCCTTGCGGCTGCCGTGGACCCAGCTGTCAGCCTCTCCACGTATAGTCCACGTCCGATGGAAGTCATTCCTTGACCATGTTGACCATGCCGCGCCGAGAGCACCACAGCGGTGGACGACGGTGAGGCCTAGGAAGGGGACGATGCGGAGCCGGGGAAGACGCGGCAGTGGATGCACACGCGGAGAGGAGTACGAGGGTTCACTGGTTCGGCTGCACTGCCGTCGCCGCAGAATAATAGGGGGTGTGGGTGAGTGGAGGGATGGCCTGGCCAGCGGTGGGAGTAGTAGGGGGCAGTGAGGCCTCCACGGCAGCACAGCCGGCCACGAGAGGCAGGAGGAGGCGGCAAGACCTGCGCTACTTTGGGCGGCTGAAGCAAGAATACCAGAGGTTGAAGAAGCACGACGGCCGTTGGATGGACATCGTACGGTCACTGCAGCTAGAATCGTTTATATTGACTAAGTTGACAAAGCCCTTGGTACGTCTACTTAGTAGGCCCACAAGTCAGCTTCTGAAATGGTGCATCCCAGATGTCAGGGGGAGGAATCATTTTTTGGCGGGTGAAGCTAGAATATCCGAGATTGAAGAAGAAGCACGTCATCCGTTGGATGGACATCCAACAGCCACTACTGCTAGAACCGTGTGTTGACTATAAGTTGACAAAGCCTTGCATACGCGTCAACTCTGTTTTTTAGGGGACGCGTCAACTTAGTAAGGCCAGAAGTGTGTGGCAGAGAATTTATAGCCCATTTGAGATTTGTAAGAATATGTAGCACATTTTTGAAATCTAATGGAATTTACTACAGACCATTTACAGTTTGTTAAAAGTACAACTCATTTCAACCAACTGTTCAAAACAGAATTCAATAAAATTTCCCACATTTTGATGGGATCCGAAATATTTTTATCCCAAAATTTCTAGTCAGATTAAATACAATTTCAATATAAATTTATATTACGGAAAAATCCAACAAAACATTGTGCTCGCAACAATTAATGAAATTAAAAATTTTAATATCCAAAAATAATATTTTATAAAGTAATTACGTGTTTGGTGCATTTTTTATAGTTACTGTCCAGTTTTTATAATTACATCCCATTTATTATTTCTTAAAGCCCATTTTCTTATTAAGCCTAATGCATCCCTCCTAGGAAAGATTTGCAGCCCAGCGGGTCGGAGAATAACAACTTGACCTTGCCTGGGTATTCCTAAAAAAAAGTATAGCTGGGCTAGCCATTTTCAGCTTGAAAAAAATTAATATCTGGGCTGGATATCTGGCCTGGGCTAGACGGGCCACAGCCCGCCCAGTTAATACCTGCAGCAATGTTTTTGTGGTTGTTCAGAGGAGAAAAATTAATATCTGGGCTAAACATCAAAAAACTCTGCAGTGCTCACACCTCAAAAACACAAATACTGCTCGAGCTGCTTGGTCCCAGCTGTCGGCCGCTTCCTGTGCAATTCTCTCGTTTATTGACTACTCCCTCCTTTCAGGTTTATATTGCTCAATTCAAAAATCTCACCAATCAAGGTAGATGGCGAGTGGTGGAATACTTTTTGTAGTTTTGCAAAAGCACCTAATTAATGCTCTTGTTATCCTCAAAAAAATTATGTTTATCAATGCATTAATTGCAATGCATGCGTGCATAAAGTACATGCATTGGTCTATTTTCTCTTAATACTAGCATGCAATGATTTAATGCACCTTGGAATTTGAACATGTGATGGAAAACAACTAAACTGAGCCTTATAAAATGGAAAAACTAAAATTTTGAGATAAGCCCTATTAACCGGAAAGGAGGAAGTACATAGGTTGACAATGGTGCGGGACCGTGATGTCAGGAAACCAGGAGGAAGCAAAATAAATTATAGTTATATATATATAATAAGGAGGCACTTGCGTACGTGAGCTATGGCCCTGGTGGGTCCCCATTGTCATCCTCTCCAAGTAAAGTCATCTCCTTGCCCCCGCGCTCTTTCCGCCCGAAACAGTCAGCGTCGCCCGCCCCGCTTCCCAGTGCAGGCGATTGCTCCGCCTTCAAACGACACAAGTGTCATACGTTCGTCCATCTGCCGCCCCCATTAATGATACACGGTTGCCGAGGCGGCTACTCCAGCGCCAACGTCTGTTCCTCTGCCGCCCACCATTGCTATATAAACTGTTGCGCCGGCCATAGCCGCAGTCATCCACATCCGTTCCCTTTCTCCTGTCCACACCACTACTGCCTACCATGGCTTCGTCATGCTCCAGTGCTCTTGGGGACGGGCGGACAACGGACCACAAGGAGATGGCAGCCATTGCTGCCGACCGGCTAGCCGGCAGGCAGCCGGAGGATGACGACATCCCAATGGAGAACATGGTAGTCGATGATCTGGCGCCAACCCTCTCCTCCGCGCCATCCTCGCTGGTGCATTGCACCATGACTATCGGCGAGGCCCGTGCCCAATATATGGACACGGTGAGGCAGATGCGTGAGGAGCAGTTCCGGGAGGCGCAGGCCGACGCCGCCTACAACCACCATCTCCTCCAGGAGCACCTGCAGGTGGAGGAGCAGATCGCCGCAGAGCGGGCGGAGCAGGAGGCCCGCCTCGAGTGCTGGCGGTACCACATGCGGGTGGCGGAGGCTGCGGCCGCCTACAAAGAGGGCGATGTAGCGGGCGAGGCGCTGTTCGGCGAGACCGAGGACGAGGCAGAGGACAATGCCGGCTTCGACGAGTCCCCGCTCCGCTAGCATCGATGAGGCCCTGCTCCACCGAGGCCCCATGGCGCCAACAACGAGGCAGAGGACACCGCCGACTCCGCCGAGGACCCGCCCCGCCAACAATGAGGCAGAGGACATTGCCGGCTCAGCCGAGGCCCCACCCTGCCGGCAACATGGTGGAGGATTTCCATTGCTTCGCCAAGGCGCCGCCCGCCGGCAACGAGACAGAGGACATCGCTGGCTCCGCCGAGGCCCCGCCCCGCTGCCAACGAGGCCGCGCCACACAAAAAACGAGGAAGAGTAGAACACGGTAGGTCGCCGCCGCTCGGGTCCAAGTAAGGCCACCGCTGCTACCCTCCGGTTGAAGCCAAGCAAGGCAGGTTGACCATTGACGGCCGATTAGCTTCTTGGTGGCGACATGGAGTCAGAGAGCTGCGCTGGAGAAGAACGTTGCTTCTACTTAACTGCTGGTGCAGTTGGCTGACGACACGTGGGCCCAACAGGCCACATGTCAGTTATGCAACTGCACCTCAAGTTAAGTCACGAAAGCTTCTGTTCGGCTCAGCGAGACACAGGTGGGTAGCTTCGGTTAATTAATTATACGTCCAGCGCAGCCCTTTTTAGTTGAAGAATGTATGAAATGAAATGAAATCCGGCATGTTTATATGAAATCCGACCGTGTATGAATGAATTTATTTCGATTAGTTCGAATTCCTATATCACTGGCATTGGATGAACATGCAAAACAATACGTACTAGCATTATTCCCAGGGTGATCACCTCGTTTGCAGCAGTTTCACATGTACTCCCCCCGGTCCTTTCTAGTCTGCATACAAGTTTTGTCTGCAGTCAAAGTATCTCTACTTTGACCAATCTTATACAAAAAAGTATGCACTTTCACAATGTGTGAAGTAAAAAGGAACAGAAGGAGTACAAAGAGTTTGAGAAGCTTTTTAGCGTTTCTGTACATTGCAATCAAACACACAGGGCTGGCAATTCATAGAGAACATTCAAAACAATCGATGATTATGCATCTCAGCGACTCACATGTCAGAGGCAATATTTACTTCACATCTAAAGAATAAAGAAAAAATTAATTGACGTTGCTGACAGCAATGGGCGTCCCATTCGAAAATATCAAACGCATGTCTTGCTAAAATCAATGACCAAAATTTGACAAGGTTGTCCCATTCCAAAATATCAAATGCCTACGATTGTGGAATGGGCAGGGTTTGCCATCAGTTCGGACATTGACATGGCACCTCGTGCTAAATAAACCAACTGTTCTTTTTGTGCAGTTCCACCAAAATAAACCAAATTCGTGCGTAGCTTGGATGATTTCGACCTTATACGTTGCAACGCCTTGAACTTATCGGCACCTCCTTTCTTGTGGTGGAAATGAATGGTTCGATGTATTCATGAACATTTTGTGCAGTTCCCATTGAAATCAAGCTGAGCACCCTGTTTGCACAAATACAAAAAAGTGATTAGTATAAAGCAAACTGTACTATGAATTGACAGTTTAAACAGGCACCTACATGGTCCATGTAGAGCACACTTTTAGAAAAATGGAACTCACTAGAAAGAATCCTAGAACAACATTGCACTCGCGCATCATAGGAAAAAATGGAGATTTTTCAGTGCTTCTAAGCTGAAGTTAGTTTGGTCTTGTGGGGAGTAATGTAACCATCCTTCAACTGCTCCTTCTGATGAGAAGATAGACATGGCTTCTTCATCCTGACATAATCGGAACTAGTCACTTCACGTACTCCATATTCTTCTTCAGAGGAAGATGATCCTGTTGTGCAAAGACAAGAGGACTACTAAATGCTAGCATCCCTGTTTGCTCGAAAAAAAGGAAAGGAAATATTTAAAACGGCACAGATGAAGCACTTCTCAAGGACAATACCACCTTTTCATGACAATAACTAAACAGTAGCACAACACCAATAGAGATGACAAAGCTCAATCATATGGATGAAATCAGTGGGCGAGTACCAACCTTTGTCAAGAGGCTTATTGTGTAGAGCATACAGATGAAGCACTTCTCCGAAACCATCTGTTGCTATCCATGGTGGTGGCCATGCTTACTATGTACTCCTCGATTAGTTTAATGTTTCCACTAAAATATATGGTATCTTCAAAGAAGATCCCTGTTTGCACAAGTAGAGATAATTACGTATTACATTAAGAGTGGCATCAAATCAGTGGCAAAACAATTGCTCGTTCCAGCCATAGCAATAAATTAAGATGCAAAACTATATCATTACTTGTGTCATCACAGTTCCAGTGCTTCATTACAGCATCGGGAGTTGATTTTTGATTTTCTTCCGCTTGTTCTTCCCCTTCATCACTTGGTTCAATAACAGACAAGCTTCGCCTTCAATGTAAGATTTGGCATGTCAATTAGGGAGCATAAGTATAGTACTAAACTTAATTTTCTGATGAAAGTGGCAAAATACAGGCCAACAGTTGTGAAATATCCTTATCTTACCTCAATGGGATATTACGATGCACATATAGATTGGAAGTCTTGTCTCCATTTGTGCAGTTCACGAAAATCAGGCAACATTATCGTACAAGTAGCACAACATATGAAAGCACACTGCAGAATCATGTGAAAGAAGGCTAGTACTGACCTCTCATGATGCGGAATTCAAACAACTCACAAGAAGAAGATTTGAACCAAATTTGCCAACACGGATAGGAAGTAAGATCTCCTCTTGTGCAGTTCCACTAAGATCAAGCAATCAAGCAACGTTGTCGGTGTGACATTTTGGTTGAACTGCACAAAACACTCTTAAAACAAAAGTGTTTTGTGCAGTGCAACAAAAGGTCACAATGGCAACAAGGTGAAGTAGATAACCCTGTTTACACAGAGGTGCAAAGGAAACAATTAGTGGTCAATAACAGTGGATGACATAGAAGCCAACAAAAAGAAGCATCTACCTTATCTAAATGGAAAAGAAAGCAAGACAGTAGCATTTCTCGAACGGTGGCATTGAGTAATATTAACATAGAGATTATATTAACAATAAAATTTGTTAAACATGTAATTTGCTTTTAACTGTGGCATTGCATCGATTTTCCAGCGGCATAATTAGAAGGTGGTTGTTTACAGGGACATTTTGGTGTAGGGACTAAAAAAACTCCGGACAGTCCCATCTAAACCAAACAGGAGGGACTTTTAGGGACTAAAAGTGGGCATTTGGGACTAAAGAAAGAAGACCCCGAGGGAGTCTTTTTGGGACTTTTTCCAACAGTTGCCCCTGCCATGCATCGCACCTTGTCTCTATTAGTTCATTACTAGGGGTAACATGGTCTTTTAGCATGTCATTTAATAACCTCTAGTCCATGTTTAGTCCCTGGAACCAAGCAGGTAGGGACTAGGGAGTTTTTAACCAAACAGAGCCTTAGATTAACAACAGCTAATGAGTTGCATGGGACAGTGGACGCACCAGCAACATGTGCATCTACCGATGTACTATGGTCATCCACAGTCTGTTGCAACAAAGAACAAAACAACCAAGGAGCATATTTGTGTTGGTCCCAGTTTTGTTATCTTTAGGCACCTTTCCCTATGTGAGCGCAGCAAAACTAGTCCTGCTCAAACTCTACAGCCTTGTACCCCAAAACAAAAGATCAGTTCGTTACAGATGTGTGTACTTGTCATTGTTTTCCCTTTTCGACCAACGTAGGTGCTGGATAGCCAGTCTGTACTAGTAATTTTGCCCCTTCCTTTCCTCTTTGAACCACATCCTAGATTTATGCAATACAACTTTCCCCACTACTTTCCCCCATTCCTTTCCTCTTTGAACCACGTCCTAGATTCATGCTATACAACTTTCCCCCGTCATTTCCTCTTTGAACCACGTCCGAGATTCATGCTATATACAACTTTTCCCACTACTTTCCCCCACTCCTTTCCTCTTTGAACCACATCCTAGATTCATGGTATATATGCAGCTAGAGCAATGCATGTGGAGTAAGTAAATTATACCTTAAGGTTCTTGGGGCGTGGTTTGGTGGGCGACGGGCTGGCGGCGAAGAAGAAGGGGTCGGAGGCCCTCCCGCGCCGCTGCTGGGTGAAAGTGAACAGCTGCGCCGGTAGTGGATTCCCTCCCTCACCGACGGCGACAGCGTTAAGCCTCCTTCCCTTCCCGGTGGACAGATCCTACCGGCTCTTTCAGCAGCAGTGAGGGAAGAGAGAGGCCAACGAAGTCTTGTTTAGATCTGGAGAGGGCGAGAGAGTGTGAAGAGAGCAACTACAAGCGTTGAGGCTCCATCGTGTATATATATACTGGAGAGAGAGTGTGAAGCATGCAAACCCTAGAAAACAAGTGCCGAGGCTGCAGCTTATACGTGATGAGGTGATTATACGGTCACTACGAGATCATATAGCTCCGTATCCATCCATTTTGACCAGTCAAAGAATCCTCCTGGCACAAATTATGCTCAAGTGTAGTTCGAACCCGAGACCTCAAGTTTGATGAGCGAACAGGCTAACCAGCTACACAACCCTCCCGTTATGTTCAACGAGAGGAAAATAACCTTTTATACATTCCTGCATTTGTGTGACAAGCATGCCGTGTTTTTTTGTGTGTCTGGGAGTCTTTGGGATTTCAATCGTAATCGTGTCATGTGGCTTTGGTGGTAAGACTATCCACAGTGGTGCAGAAATAATGCAGCCTTAGTCACCTTACCTCTCTCCACGTAGTACGTTGGGTCCCACCAATCAGAGGGTGAAACAAACAAATTAATAAGAAAAATTAAAAGCGTCAGCGGTATATCTTACCTCACACATCTCGCTACTGCTCAGGAACATTGTCCAATTGATCCCTCTGTTCGCTCACATACTATTTTAAGTGAATCCTTATTATAACATGCACACAATTTTGGGCACTTGTATTCGACTTAAGTCAGTGTGCCACTGTATCTCATATACTGACTACTCCCTCCATCTAGGTGTAATAAGTCACGTTAGAAGGTGCAACGGGACCAAGGTGCATGCAGGTACGTGTGTGTGTGTGTGTTAGAGAGAGCGACAGATCGACCTACTCCTACAGAGAGATGGTGTGTAGTGTACGATTTTAGCCGCGAGAGTCGGTGCATCCTCTCGTTACCGGGCGTGTCCGGTAGGGACATGCAGACAGCTGTCATGCCCGCTCCTGACCAGCCTGGCCCACCCAAAGCCCCTCCATCGCTCGCGTGTGCTTCCCGCCCGAAACGGTCAGCGCCGCTCCAAAGAATCGGTGCCGCATTCATGCCCGGGCAGAGCGGACGCGACCTCTCACTGGCGCAAGAGTGATGGTTGCTTCGTCCGTCCAACTTACTGCTGGGTCTATGTGATTTGACGGCTCATTGGTCTTTATTACTGAGGTGGTAGGACTGCTGGATGTCCCACGCTTTCGGCGAAAGGAGGTACTACTAGATTACAATTTTCTCCATTCTTACAGTGGAGAAGTGCAAGAGCAGTGAAAACACGCAGGCTCAGTGATTACATGGCCCGCCTCACACTATCACCGTGCGACACCTAACTCTTTACATAGTACTCCCTCCATTCCTAAATATTACTAGATGAGTCCCCGCGCGTTGCCGCGGAACAGCCGTATACCTCTCTGCGCAAAATTATCAATTTCATAGAACTAAAAAAACTCTATAACCGCATGACAAATGTGGTAGCCAAACTAAATAAACTCCCATCATCATTTAGATCATCCCACGTAAAGAAAAAAGATCAGCCAACTACTACTGCATAATGGGATTATATTTTTCTTTTTGACATGTTAATGGGACTTAAAAGCTCACTTACATGCATGCTCCCGGTGCATGCTTGCATGCAGACATGTTGATGTGATTTAAAACCCACTCACATGCATGCCACGGTATTTCTGCATGCTTGCATGTGGCTTAGTGCGGAGCCTCTCAACGTCTAGATCAGACAGCTATTATGGAATGATTTAGTTCATCTAACGGCTACATTAATTTTGATGATGTGGCTCAAGGAGAGGATAGATAATTCCTAGTAGTGGGGGCTAGCTATTACTACTAGATAAGTCTTTGTAGAGATTCCACTAGGTGAACTACATACGGAACAAAATGAATGAATCTACACTTAATATGCATCTATATACATCCGCATGTGGTTCATGGTGAAATCACTAAAAGACTTATATTTAGGAACGGAGGAAGTACTAGTATAGTATGTACTGTAATTTGTCAGCAAGATAAATTTGTACAATGCTATGAAGCTTCCAACTTCAGTTACATGTATCTTGCGTCCAAGGTTGCCCGTTGAAACATTTCATCAAATACAAAGGAGACTAACATGCATGCTATTGCATCTCAATGATTGACATATCATAGCAAATATGTACTCCCTCCGTTCCAAAATAAGTGTCTCAACTTTGTGCAAACTTTAGTACAAAGTTGTACTACTACTAAAGTTGACACTTATTTTGGAACAGAGGCAGCAAAAGAAAAAAAGATCCATGCAGTCCCTAGCCCTTGAACCGTGAATCCTGACCAGGCTTCAATTTGCTGGCAACGTTCGAGCTTCCTAATAAATGAAGTTTGCAACCTTTTGACCATCGGATCATTTTGTGCAGTTTCACCAAAATCGAGATGAGCATCCCTGTGGCAAAGAAATTGAAGAAGCATGGTTAGAATAAGATTACTGGTACTAGTTGATGAGACATAAACTCATCACAGATACAGTACGTAGAAGCCAGTAGAGGTATGTGCGGGGCAAAGAAGTAGATAAATATCCACAGGGAGTGATGTGGGCGGCTGGAGCAGTGGTGCAAGCCAGCTGTAAAGGGAGTTGTATCTGAGGGACGTAGCTCAGCCTTGAGGAGGGCGGCGGGAGGTGGCAACTGCCCATGTCACGGCAGTGAGCAAGCGACGAAGGCAACCTCACCGGCTTTGTGAGAGAGAATGGCGGGGACCCCTGATTGGGACATGCCGACAGTGGGTTTTCGCCGTCGGCGACGGTGACCGCATCTACACTAAGCATCCACCCCTTCCCCAAGCGGACGTGATCCGCCGGGATGTTAGAGATGTGGCCATAGTCGTTTTGTGTGAGAGAGTGTGAAGAGAGCAACCCCAGCAAGCAACCGTGTAGGCTGGCCCGTCCTGACTACGTATATAGTGGAGCGATTTCCTTTTCTCTCCATATGAACCTATCATATTGCGTACGTGCCACTGAAGAAAAAAACTTTATTTTATAAATGACACGGCACCTACTACTCGTTCTCCTATAACCTTGCTCTTGGCATCTCCAAAATATTAACCTTGCGATTGGCTCTTCGCCTCTTCTGGAAGTCGAGCAATAATGGTAGTGCAGTATATATCGTTCTGGCTATATGAGACCGAATGAATTTTTGCACGTCCACCACATGGGCGAGGGTCGAGGGGAGAGGGAGAGTGCTACATATGGAGCAAAATGAGTGAATCTACACTCTAAAATACTTCTATATACATCAGTGTTTGGAGTATGTACTAGTAGTTCATATTGAAATCTACTAAAGGACATATATATTCCAAACAATATGATATAATCTCTATAACCAAGGTAGTAGGGACGAGGAGCAAACGGAGGGACTAGTAAATTTTTCTCCTCGTCCTGCAAGCCACCGCGCGCATGGGCGAGGGAGCGGGCGTAAGGCAGAGCAAGCTTCACCTCATCCTGCGAGCCACCGTGCCCGTGGACGGGGGAGACGGCATACTAAGCAAGCTTCTCCTTGTTCTGCGAGTTGACGGGACACATCAAAAGTACTCCAGTGTATAGAGCCTTGCCTCTAAGGTAGGCCCCACATGGTTTGCCTCTTTTTTTAATTTAACATAACGCGTCAAGTCGCAATTTGTTTGTTCACCCGTGGTAGATGATCCTCCCTCCACCAAGTAGACAACCAGTACACGTGCCAAATTACCATGTGGGCTGCCTTTTTCGTACAGAAATGAGCTCCACCGTGTACCCGCGTGGGTGTGGTTGGGAAAGAGACGGGAGTACGTGCGCCGTGCATGCACCTCTTCTCTTCGTGCGCGTCCCCCACCTACGTGGGTGTGTGTGAGAGATACAAACCGCGCCCGTGAGTGTTTTTTGTTTTGGGGTGGGGGTGGGGTGTGGTGGGGGTTGATTTCATGAATTATTTGTGGGAATATGTGTCGATGACATCTCAAACAAAATTTTGCATGCAATGTATGTGAAATGGAGGCCTATCCATATCATACATAGAGGGTCAGGCAATCCACGAGAAGAGAGGGAGGGGTCATAGCTATCGATAGAGTCAAACAGAGGATCAAGTGGGTGGGTGCGAGATCGATGAAGAGAGTCATCGAAATTGTGTGTGTGTGTGTGTGAAAGTCAAAGATATAGGGCGACTGGCCTACCGGAATGTTAGAGGGCACATGTAAAGTTTGTGTGTGGCAGGGAGACATGACTAGAGCGCTCGATGTATCGGTGTGTGGGGTGGGAGGGGGTGGGAGGAGGGGTAGGCAGAGGCCTAACTATAGAGGTAGAACGACTCGTATATGTGTTGAGAAGGAGAGACCCAGCTATGTCTTGAGGGAGATCAGTCGACATTATTACATAACTGAAGGACCGGAAATATGATGGGACAGAGAGAGAGAGAGAGAGGAGAGAGAGGGAGGGAGAGGGGTAGAGTGCTGGATGGGTGATGGAGTTGCTTCTCGGAGATGGTGGGAGAGGCCTACTAGACAAACTGAGGGTGGAACTGCAATGTTATCAATAAGAGTGGGGATGTGTTTCTGTGTGTGCCTGTGCGTGATAGATCTGTCGGGACGCATCCATGGATGATGAAGGGGAACCATGTGTTTGGTAAGCAAACCTAACTAGATCGGTAGATCAATTGTTGTTTGTCGGAGGAAGGGAGAGACACAACTAATGAGGTAGATCGATCGACGTGTGGGTAAAAATGAGTTATAAGGACCTAGCTAGCTATATGTATAGCGAGAGATCAGTCGGTGTACGTCCATTTGTTAGAGGCAAATAAGGCCCAGCGAGACGGATAGACAGAGAGAATGGAGCTAGGAGGTGGTGCAAGAGGCCCAGCTACTAGCTAGATAGGGGGAGGAGTGTGCGGTTGTGAGATCGATGAAAAGAGGGGCGAGAGTTTACACGTGTGTGTGACCGTATGAGAGACACGAGGCAAGGACACATAAAGGAGGAGATTGAAGGTGTGTGTTTATGTTGTAGGCAGGCATCACTGGAGAGGTTTAATGATCGGCGTGTGTCGGAAAGGAGTTGTGGAGACTCTGGGAGAATGACCTAAAGAAAAAAATGGTGCCCGATGGATAGAATGCCGAGGGAGGGGGAGGGCGAGGAGGGCGTGTGCATGCACGAGAGAAAGTTAGTGGTAGCTACAAAGGTTAGAGGATTGTGTGGGTGTAAGAGACTAACAAAGATCATAATTTGATATGAAAGCGGATTCATATATTTGAATAGGAGATCATAGTGTTTTAAACATTGCATGCATGAATATAGCGGTGATACATGTGCTGTGCACATGTTATACCATAATGTGATAATGCATGGCGTTTGCAACTCACAACTAAATGCCAAACAACCTAAACCATACTATACATCAAACAATCTCACATTTTATTTGAATTTGTGATAATGTGTGGAGTTTGCAGCTTACAACTAAATATCGAACAATCTAAACAATACTATGTATCGAACATTCTCACATTTTATTTGAATTTGTGGTAATGTGTGGTGCTTGTAACTCACATCTAAATACTTGTAGGCGTAGGGGGCGGGGAACCATACATAATGTGATAAACACATTATACATATGAGACATGGTTTAGATTATGAAGATCTAGCTAGAGCTATAAATGTGATGTGATTTGAAATCAAAATAAAGTGGATTCAAAAAATAGAGTTCGAGTTCATATAGTACACATAGTTCATATGTAACTCGAAACTAATCATGTGGTGTGCTATGAAGATAATACACAAACGATGGTTTAACTTGACAATAATGATGATTGTAGATCTTATTAAAACAGAGAAACAAATTCAAATGCTTTGACTTCACAACAATCATTACTATAGATCTTATTCAAATAGAGAAATGAACTCAAATTTAGTTCATATTGAAGCGAGGGTATATACGTTTGGAATGCACTAAAACGTTCATTTGAGTAGTAGGTTGCATGCATTATACACGTAGCAAAATATTTTTAATTGAACATAACATGAATTCAAAGTTTTGAATGATAGTGCACATTGATTTGGTACAATACACGTTAGGCTTGACCGGAAATTTCAACCCGTGCCTTGTTAGCCCGAAATATTTAAGATATATCTTTGTCTCGTCGTGCTCCGACAACTCCCTCCATCTCAACCCGCGCCTTGCTATTCCGAAATTACAACGCGCGCGAAAACTCCCACCTCCTGTGAAATCCCGACACACGAAATGCCTGTGGTACCCCTGAACCGAAAGAACCGCCTCAAATCAGTGGGGGTACTTTCGTAACTTACCCCACATTTCGGACAAGCGCGTCCCTAAGCCATGGTTCCCCACTGCCATCCCATCCACCCACCCATTCGTACACTGAGGCTGCGAAAACCCGCGACGAAACCCCACACCCTGCTCCGTCCGCCACCCAGCCGGAGCCTCTTCCCCGACGACGTCGTCCACAGCAACACCTCGACGTCCCTCATCCACCGTACCGAATGAGGATCCATCATCGATCTCATTGTCCTGCCGGTTTAGCCACCCCGTCCTCCACCTCCAAGGAGCTTCCCCGACGTTCCTCTCGTCTTTCGCGCCACCTCCATTCCCACACCGCCGTCTTAACCTCCACCACCGGAAGAGCATCATCATCACCGTTTCCTCGGATGAAGTTGCGGCCTAATTGGCGCCATCAAAGAGGTTGTACACTAATCGCCGCATTTTCTTCTTGATTCGATCTCACGCTGCTGCCGGCGCTCGGTCCCGAGCCGACACGACGCGGCTCCATCCACGGCGGCGTCGCCGGCCACTTCCTCCATGGCGTTGCTCCCTCGGCGGTGATGTCCACATCAGTAGGCGCTGTTGCTGCATTAGCTCTCGCTCGCGCTGCTGCTCTGCTCTTGCTCTCGGTCCCCTGCCTGGTCTGCTCTTGCTATTGCTCTTGCTCGCGCTGGTGCTCTCGCTCTTGCTCTTGCTTGCGATGCTGCTCCGATTTAGCTACACTTCAGTCGACTGAATCGAC
>NC_041385.1:85660329-85662603 GCF_002162155.2 Triticum dicoccoides
CGGCGGTGACGGGGCGGTGGCGTGGGGATCGCCGGAGAAAAAGCTCGGCAAAGGGGGGGGGGCCTAGAGGGATGGTCGGGGCGGTAGCGGACCAGCGCTGGGGAGGGTTTTTGGGGCGGGCGGGGCGGCGCACCGCCGGCCGCGGGCGGCGGGGGGCTGTTGTTTGTCCGGTGGTGGCTGGCGGCTCAGGGGGGGAGGTTGAAGATGAACCGCAGTCCCTTGATTTCGTATCCAACGGCTGCAAAATTGACTGACCAGAGATGAAAAAGTCAGTTGACCGACGTGTAGCCTCACCTTGCTAGTGCGTTCAGTTTCGACAGCAAAATTCAGTTTCGATAGCAAAATTGAATTTCGACAGTTAAGTTCAGTTTCGACAGTTAAATTCAGTTTCGACAGTTAAGTTCAGAGATGAGTGACTGGTGTATTTTACATCTAGCACTTTGGGGTTATGTATTTTACGTCATGTATTGGAGATGCTATTAGAATTCCACTAAGGTTGACGTTGTTCGTTGTCTCTCTTGTCCTGCTTCAGCCTTGGCGTCGTACAACTCACCGGAGCTGCTCCAACGACGAAACCCTCCATCACAGCGGAGCAGTACCTCGGGCTCCATCTCCAGACACCTAAGATCTTCTTCCCCTCCTCCGACAGCAAAGTCAGCCGGAGCATCCTCACTGGCCAACCCAATCACGCTGAGATCGACATGGCTTCGCCAAAGAGGTTGTACACTTGTTGCATCTCTTTTTTACTCTACACGTTATATATATTGTCCACTGAGCACATGGATTTGTTCCTTTAGTGTCTCCTTGAAAGAAAAAACGTAGGAATTTTAATTTTCACTTGTCCTCCTTTTCAAATTCCTATTCATGAAGCACAAGACTAAGAGATAGTAGCATAATAGCATTATAACCGCACATTTTCTTGTGGTTTGACTTAATCTCACCATGCTTCTTTGCATCATGTGATCTTCCAATTGTTGTGAATCAAACACCCAGATTGGCAGAAATCCTGTGTTTTTAAATTCTCTGTTTTGCACGTGCATTCCTATCCTATTCCTATCTATTTCCTATCCATGAATTGTTGGAATCCTCCAATTCAAACGAGCCCTTACAGAATTACTTCTCTTACAAATAGTTGACAAAGAAAACCTTGCGTGGTTTGTCCCGCTCCTGCTGCGCCATCGTCCACCCCAGCTCAGCTGCTCCAATAACAGAAGGGCCCAGCACAGCAGGGATCCGGCCTCCAGACTGTCTTTCGCCGCCTCAGATCTTCTTCCCCGCCGCCGGCAGCCATGAAAACTGCATTACCATCATCAACCGAGCAGATGACCTCGAGGACTACACGGGTCCACAAGAGAGGTCACACTCTTTCGTGTCTGCTTACGTTATGCATCGCTTAATATTACATGCTACTTTATCGTCATGTTCACCGATTAGACTCTGAGTCAGCACCAAACTAATGGTCAAAATTGAGTTTTTAAATGGTTGTGGGGTACATATCGGGGCCGCAATCAATAGTATCTATCTACTATCTGGTTAATCTCCGGTGTCTACAATGAGTTTCATGTAGGGTGGAAAACAAACAGTAAAGAAGCCATTATCTGTATTTTTTAACTGAAGCCATTATCTGCCTGCTATTATTGGTTTTGGGTCTATCCACAGGTTGCTACCATCACTCTGGATTTCTGCATGCACTCCTTACATAATCTCACTATGTTTTATTCCTATGCATGACAGTTATTGTAAACAATGGAACTGAACATGTAGAGCAAAAGAGACGAGCCTTGCGTGGCAATAAAATTTCATGCAGACGTGGCTCCATGGTAGGCGCAAAGGCAGCCCCCCCTCCATGCATTTCAGATTGTAATCGAGAGGAAGATATCTGTTCTGAGGCGGATTCAGAAGGAGAAGACAACTCCTATTTACCCCCTGAGGTCTTCGATCTAACTTGGCATGCTGATGTTGGTTATATCATGCATATGGTGTCTTGCATTGCGTACTTTATACATCAAATATGTCATCTGCTTAGTTTAGACATCCTTTGTGCGAATGCCATCTGTTTAGTTTATTCATTGTTTATGTGAATTATGCAACGCCATATTGTTTAGCCAGGCATCAAATATGTGAATTTCACAATGCCATCCTGCTTAGCCAGTCATCTTATATGCAAATTTTACAACGCCATATTGTTTAGAGCAGACTATGCTATCTGACGAAGCGCATATCTCGCTGGTTACGGATAGCTCCTCAGAGGAGGATTCAGAGACAGATGACCAG
>NC_041385.1:85662941-85671506 GCF_002162155.2 Triticum dicoccoides
AACTTGGCAGGGTTATGTTGCTCATATCGTGCGTATGGTGTCTCGCATTGCTATGTCATTTGATTAGTTTAGACATGTTTTGTGTGAATGCCACCTGTCTAGTGTCTAATTACCATATATGTGAATTATGCATTGCCATCTTGTTGCAAGACATTATATATGTGAATTATACAATGCTATCTTGTTGCAAAGGCATTATATATGTGAATTCTGCAATGCCATGCTGTTTAGCCAATCATCATGTATGTGAATTATATCATGCTATCATTTTTTTGTATTACGTGTTCCATTTGTCGACAACGTTTGTATATTCAACAACTCTTCCTGTCCATCAGCCATTTGAAGCGGCGATGGAAGTATCTGGAGTGAAAACAAGGTATTCAGAGCAGACAATGCTACTTGTTGAAGCAGACATCTTGCTGGTTACATAGAGCTCCTCGGAGGAGGATTCAGAGACTGATGACAGTCCTATTTCCCCCCTGAGGTCTATGCTCAAACTTGGCAGGGTTATATTACCCATGTCATGCATGTTTTCTTGCATTGTTTAGTTTTTACATCATATATGGATTGCCATATGCTTACTTGCTTACTATATAAATCATATATTTGAATTATATCATGCCATCATGTTTACATAGTACATACACATCATCTATCTGAATTATGGCATGGCAACCCGTTTAATAAAGACATCATATAGTTATATCATCTCATCCTATTTAGTGTTTATAGTCATCATATTTTGAATTATGGCATTCTATCCGTGAATGTATGTGAATTATGGCATGCCAACCTATTTAATAAACACATTATATAGTTATGTCATGTCATCCTATTTACATAGTCTCATATTTTGAACTATGTCTTTCCATCTTTTTTAGTTAGCCATCATAATGTGAAATTGTGTCATGCTATCATGTTTAGTTAGCCATCATATATGTGAAATTTTGTCATGCTATCCTGTTTGGTTAGACAACATAAATATGAATTATTTCATGCCCTCTTTTATTCCCCACTATCCATTGCACCTGTCTATCATACAATGTCTATACTTTCAATTACTTTTCTTGTTTATCAGCCATTTGAATTGGAGAGCGTGATGGCAGTATCTAAGGGAGTAACAACACGGTCTTCAGAAAAGATAGTGCTACCAGTTGATGCAGATAGAACCACGATTGTACTTGCCCAAGGACCAGATCCACCACACATGACCCAGACTCTCGCAGATTGTACCCCTACCCAGTTGGACAGAGAACCAGCTACACCCCTTCTAACCCCAACCCCGGCAGATAGTAACCCAGTTCCAGTTGACACAACACCGTCTCCACCATAGAGCACCCAAACACGAGCAGTTAGTAAGGGAACTGCAGTGCCCAAAGCACGAGGACCACCACTCCGAATCCCAACTCAACGCTTAAAGGAGAAGAAGATTTGTTCTCAGGTCAGGTTCTATAGCTATGGTTCATACTCCTTTGCTCTTGCATTACTGTATTTACTCATACCAACTATTTTCAAATTTGAAGGATGGAATTGAAACTCCAATGGCGCAACAGGTATGTTTTAAACCTGTTTCTTTAACTGGTTTGCTGTTGTAACCTGCTCTATGTTGATTTCAGTTTCAATTGAATAAACAGTTATGTTCTCATGTCATGCACATTAAAAGTGTTGTTATTGCTCTATAGTTACCCACACTTATATTCTGTCTATTCTGTTTTGTCTTGAACAAATATTATTTGAACTGTGTCTCTATCTTGATTTGGCAACAAAAACTAGAATGATATAGACCATAAAGTGACCATGGTACATAGATATATGTTTGTTTCATGCTGTTATCCTGTCCACTTCACTACTGAACTCATTAACCAAAATGAGTTTCATATACAACATGGTAAATATGTTATGTGTCTGCTTGTTTCTCTTTTAGAATGCAGACAAAATATTGGAGAACAGTACCGCGTTATCCAATGGTAAAGGAAGTAATGCAGATAAGGTTCAAGATAGTGAGACATCCCTGTTGGTCTCCAAGAAAGCTGATAAAAACTATCTTCACGACAGTGAGAGAACCCAAAAGTCTTGTCTTGATGTAGTGTTCGAGTTACTGGCCACTACTGCTGGCAGAAGCTCTTCGAACTCGCTGCCTGAATCAGTTCGTCTTCTTGAGTCTCAACTTCAAGTTGAAAGACATCGATAGGATGTGCTGCGACAGGAAGCTGATGGACTGAGGAAGTCCCTGCAGAATTCAGATGCATATTTCTTGGTGCAACAGCAAGCGTTGGAGGATTTAAGCGCCAAACAAGAGAAAGTTAATAAGCTTGCTAAGCATCTTGCCAGCATTATGGGTACCCATGATATTGTTTCTTGAGATCTTCTGAAGTGGTTTCAGTTTTGGATTTGTTTTGCTGTGCCGTTTATTTGCGCTGGTCGCCAACTTTGACAACCAGTGTATATGATATGCTGCTTTGTTCCCTATATTTGCACTGGTGGAGAACTTTGATGCCCAGTGGATGTAATATGTGTAATAGCTGTGATAGCCTAGCGTTAGTTGATTGCTTATTTATTTCCTTGTTGTCTTGTAGTCATTGCAGTTCTTTTTCCACGGTTTGCTAGTGGCTGCAATAACCTATTTTTTAAAACTAGTCCACCATAACCATGGGCTAATATTTACTGTAGTGACACTGGGCCTCCTAAGGGCCGTAGAAAGAGTGGGCCTTCTACGGGCCGTAGAAACAATGGGCCTTCTATGGGCCATAGAAACAATGGGCCTTCTGCGGGCCGTATCATCAATGGGCCTTATACGGGCCTTATGATCGATTGGCCAAACATGGGCCAAACAGACCGCATTATGGCCATAAACGGGCTAGAGTTGGAATCATCCGTTCATGGGCCGACCATAACGGGCCATCTTTAATAGGCCATATTTGATGACGCTATGAAAACGGCCCAACGTATTAACGGACCACAAACGGGCCGACTGTAACCACGGGCTGAATTTGGCCCACAAGCAGAAAATGACAGTAACGGGCCGTAAGTAAACGAATGCTGGAAATGAGCCCAAGAATAAATGGGCTCTGAGAAGGCCGAAAGATAACATGGGCTGGAAATGGACCAACGGAGTAACGGGCCGTTAATGGGTATAAGGTGATACACTGTTCATTACGGGCCAGTTTCACCACGGGCCATTAATGGGTGTAAAGTGATACACTGTTCATTACGGGCCAGTTTCACCACGGGTCGTTAATAGGCCAAAAGTTACAAAGGGCCTCATATGGGTCGAAAGACGTCATGGGCCATACATGGGCCAGAAGTGAAAACGGGCTGGAATCATATTGGATGGCCCAGATGATGCTACTGGGCCTAATTCGGATAGGGCGTAACGGGCCTTGTGTTAGCGGGCTGTAAATGGGCTATATGCGAACATATGTCGTTAACAGGCTTTCCATGGGCCGGCCCGCCACCTTTTGACCAAGTCAAATGGCCGGCCTTTTCACAGCAATGGGCCTCTGTTGGGTCATGCCACCTGTCGACGTATCATAGGCGCCTTCTGTCCAATGAGTGGATGACATCTGTCCCAATGATGAGCCGACATGTGTTTCCTCCAGCCAATGATGATTTTACACGTGGAAAATCCCCATTGGTCGGGGCTGTTAATGGGTTATCGGATCCAAAACCCGACCCGATAGCTTAACAGCGTTCCGTTACGGTGGATGCCACGTGTCGGTCACCCTTGACGAAAGCACTTCTGTGACACGCGATTTATCGTCATGGAAGTGGACACTTCTGTGATGATAATTTTGATAATGTCATGGAACACTTCTACGACAGCACAGGTATGACTATCTTGATTCTATCATAAAATCGTCATGGATGTACATGCATGACAAAAAACGCGACCTACTGTGACAAACACGTATCATCACGGAAGTGTATTTTTTTTGTAGTGTAGAGTGACAGAAGCTTAAACCCTAGTTTATGCGTTGCTTCATAAGGGGCTAATTTGGATCCATATGTCTAATGTTGTGGTTAGGTTTACCTTAATACTTCTTTTGTAGTTGTGGATGCTTGCAATAGGGGTTAATCATAAGTGGGATGCTTGTCCAAGTAAACGCAGTACCCAAGCACCGGTCCACCCACATATCAAATTATCAAAGTACCGAACGTGAATCATATGAGCGTGATGAAAACTAGCTTGACGACAATTCCATGTGTCCTCAGGAGCTCTTTTCTCATTATAAGAAATTGTCCAGGCTTGTCCTTTGCTACAAAAAGGATTGGGCCATCTTGATGCACTTTATTTACTTTCATTTCTTGTTACCCGTTACGAATTATCTTATCACAAAACTATCTGTTATCCTATAATTTCAGTGCTTGCAGAGAAAACCTTACTGAAAACTGCTTGTCATTTCCTTCTGCTCCTCGTTGGGTTCGACACTCCTACTTATCGTAAGGACTATGATAGATCCCCTATACTTGTGGGTCATCATAGGTCGAGTGGTTTCCTGTATGGTCGAGTGGTTGACTGGTCGTGTGACTTCGGGAAAGAGGGGTATCCGAGTGGTTCGTTGGTCGAGTGGATTGCACTCGACATCTTTACTGGGTACCCCTTGTTGTCTCTTGAGCTTCTTTGCTTCTAGGGTAGTGACCTTAGGTAGGGTGTATAGGTCAGGCCTGTGACCCTACCCTAGGTCTGTATCCTCATCAGTCGCCGCCCTCCTTGTCCAATTCGGACTAGAGGGGCAGGGGCGCACGGCTGCCCTGGCTGCCCCTCCTTTTCTCCCACTAAGGCCCATTAGGCCCAATATACTCCCCGGGGGGTTCCAGTAACCCCCTGGTACTCCGGTAAATGTCCGAAAACCTCCCGAAACACTTTTCGTGTCCGAACATAGTCGTCCAATATATTGATCTTTACATCTCGACCATTTCAAGACTCCTCGTCATGTCCGTGATCATATCCGAGACTTCGAACTACCTCTGGTACATCAAAACACAAAAACTCATAATACCAATCGTCACCGAACTTTAAACGTGCGGACCCTACGGGTTCGAGAACTATGTAGACATGACCGAGACACGTCTCTGGTCAATAACCAATAGCAGAACCTGGATGCTCATATTGGTTCCTACATATTCTACGAAGATCTTTATCGGTCAAACCGCATAACTACATACGTTGTTCCCTTTGTCATCGGTATGTTACTTGCCCAAGATTGGATCGTCGGTATCTCAATACCTAGTTCAATCTTGTTACTGGCAAGTCTCTTTACTCATTATGTAATGCATCATCCCGCAACTAACTCATTAGTCACATTGCTTGCAAGGCTTATAGTGATGTGCATTACCGAGAGGGCCCAGAGATACCTCTCCGACAATCGGAGTGACAAATCCTAATCTCGAAATACGCCAACTCAACAAGTACCTTCGGAGACACCTGTAGAGCACCTTTATAATCACCCATTTACGTTGTGACATTTGGTAGCACACAAAGTGTTCCTCCGGTAAACGAGAGTTCCATAATCTCATAGTCACAGAAACATGTATAAGTCATGAAGAAAGCAATAGCAACATACTAAACGATCAAGTGCTAAGCTAATGGAATGAATCAAGTCAATCACATCATTCTCCTAATGATGTGATCCTGTTAAGCAAATGACAACTCATGTCTATGGTTAGGAAACTTAACCATCTTTGCTTAACGAGCTAGTCAAGTAGAGGCATACTAGTGACACTATGTTTGTCTATGTATTCACACATGTATTATATTTCCGGTTAATACAATTCTAGCATGAATAATAAACATTTATCATGATATGAGGAAATAAATAATAACTTTATTATTGCCTCTAGGGCATATTTCCTTCACGAGGAACCCTCCATAATTTTCCCATATTGGATCCCCCCCACACACACACACTTGCATTGCCGAGATGGCTCAGCTTTGCCAAAACAACCTAGGCTAACGTTCTGATCCACGGCCCATGACCACTCACTCACGGATGGCGGTCGCGCGCTACGGAGAAGGCCCACATGAGCGCATTGTAGCGAGGTGTATATGACTTGTATCTTTATTTTTTCTTGGTGCGACTGCCGTCTCTGACAGACTTTCTACAATCCCTAGGCACGAACATAAGGCTCAGATTTCGGGCTCATTTAAGCCCGAGCACCAAAATGCCTCATCCAAATCTACACTGTTATGATCTAGTATCTCAAAACCATCATAAAACACTTACTCTAAATTGTTATGATATAGTTATACATTTTGTATCTGGGGCAAATTAAAATAATTGTTTTTTACTAAACTTTTATACTTCTTTAAAATTATCATACTACACTTTTAGGAGTATATATTTTTATTACTTAGCAGATATAGTTAACCACATGATATAGTTGCTAAATTTTACTTACATTTTTTGTTGTTATACATTCATAATATATATCACTGCAATTTTTTGCTCCAGGTAAAAATTAAACTATGTGTCAAAAAAATCATTTTGAATTAATATTGACAATTTCATAAATTATATTTTTTACACATTTATAGTTGCATGTGATATCTTAGTACAATTAAATATCATGGTAGAGATCTCCATAATGTAACTTATCTCATAATAGTTGTTTTTAGTGTACTAGTAAGCTTGCACGTGCAACGCACGTCTTCACTAATTCATTTTTCAGAGATACATCTACTCTCAATCAAATACTTCTTGCTTACGTGTCTCTCATATTACCATATTAAGGAAGCACATACGTAGAAATATAAATTTTACTGTTCTCAATGTGTGTTGCAGATTGTGTTCATAATACATTGGTGACATGTGCATGCTCTATACTTTGTATTGACAGGATATCACATCTCTAATTGTTGGCAAACATGAAGATTTCATTGATCCGGCTTTTGCACATGCACGATTTGATTATTCGATATGCACATCTAGAATGCCTTGATTTGATTTGGTGTATACAAAGGCTCTTGCTGGTTTCTGCAAACAAAAGTTGTGCACACTAGTAAGGATTGAACTTTTCTTGTAAACATTAGAGCAGGCTGAATAAGCGTTGCAAGTAGTTGATGGCGTGCAAGTGCACATACCTTTGTTGTAGTCTTTTTGAAGTAATAGTATTGATTCTACAGGGAGCAAAAGAATTAAACTTTTGACCATTATAGACACTTAAATGAGCACAGCATAACGAGTATAATGTGGGAACTAGCAGAGGAGTAAAGTATTCTCAGGAAGTCCAGTATAATGTGGGAACTAGCAGAGGAGTAGCATAGTTCTACCCGAAAACTCAAAACGGTGCCCGGGCTCATCTGCTCCCTCTCAGCAAAAAATTCAAAAACAATACTAGAAAAATTCAAAAAATTCCAAATTTTTTTGTGGTGGTAGATAATTTGACGCGTGAGGTGCGCCCCAAAATTCAACTTATTTGGACATCTGAGCAGCTCTCGGCAAAAAAGACAAATCGGGTCAAAACAGTGCGTGAACAGTAAACATTTTTACAGACCCTGATTTTGTCTTTTTTTCCGAGAGCTGCTCAGATGCTCAAATGAGTTGAATTTTGGGGCGCACCTCACGCGTCAAATTATCTACCACCACAAAAAAATTGGAATTTTTTGAATTTTTCTAGTATTTATTTTGAATTTTTTTAAGCGTGGGTGCAGATGAGCCCGGGTGCAGATTAGCCGCACTCCTGTTCTAGCTGGATACTTGAGCCACTCTTAACATTGAAGAGGTTCTACTCCGAACCAAAAATACCTCTCCTAGTAGGTAGGTGAAACTATATGGATAGTGATAGTCCTTGGCTCCAGCGGCCTCGTCGACGACGACGGAGATCGTGCCCTCGTCGAGTAGGCTGTATAACTCACGGGTGCGGCGCTGGTTGCTCCAATGGTGCAACTTCCACAAGTACCCCACCAAGAGCCCCAGGCTCATCCCGTACACGATCTCCCTCACCACGCTTGGCGACCGCCGACCCTTCATTCTAGCACCAACCGCCGACGCCGCCTGCGTCGCCACCCTATGCGCCGTCGTCCACATTGCAAATGGCACCTACCTCCGTCTTCTTGTGCGTAGCTGCTTTGCAACAAAGCGTCCGAGTAAATGATGCCTTTGATGAAGGAGAGGAACCGAGCGTGGCAGCCCTGTGAGGCACCGTGTCGGCCGAGGCGGCGGGCGCGTGGCGCGCGTGCAGTGCGCTCCCTCCAAGCGGCGCCGTCACATGCCACCTCGTAGTCCGCGCATAGGGCTAGACGCGGAGGAAATGCCCATATGGCTCTAAATAGGCCGGCCCAGATAACGTCTCAATATTCAAAATCAGAAATTTCCTATTTACATGGCAGGCTTTTTTTTGACTTCTTGATAAGGCGGGTGTTTGCTCCACATCCTGCGCCACTTAGATGGAGGGCGATGACAAGCAGCGCGCACTATGCGTGTGTTGTTTGTCGTAACATGTGAGTTTTTTTTTTGTAGATTCGTTTATTCAAAACGCTAATACGTGCATCCAAATCTCGAATCGTTTTCATTGTTGGATTTCTCGTGTTCGGATCTTCAAAACTAGATCTTATGTTAATAGGTT
>NC_041385.1:85671869-85723749 GCF_002162155.2 Triticum dicoccoides
AACACAGTTGTGCTTCTCTCGCGCAAGCAAATATGTGCCTTCACGAGAAACAATATTTTTCTATGCAAAAAAACCACCTAATTTTTTCTCTCCAAAACCTAGAGAAAACCAAATGAAAAATGAAAAATAAAAAAACACATCTAAAACTTGAAAAAATGAAATCCAAAAAAAGCGTCCAACATGCGCCATGTAGCAAGACTTGCCATCAGGACGCCAAAACTGACCCCTGAAGGTCCCCCGCAAGGGGTAACCACCAATTACTTGCTCTCCCCTATGCCCTATGAGACACTCTTTGCGTCAAAATGGCTTTGTCTCGCTTGAAGTGTCCAACTCGCGGACTTGTTAGGCCTACTTGTTTATGTTTAGGTTCTTTCTTCATTCGTTTCTGTTTCATGTTGATCGCTTTTTTTCTGGCCAGCATGTTGGCCTGTTGTGGCGTGGTTCATTAATGATTTCTTGATTCGCTGTTTCTCATGTATGAATTGGCGCACAAAAGCAATAAAATAATTTCGAAAAGGAAGAAGAAAGTGTTGAACGATTAATTTCAATACAGAAATATTTACGTTCTTGTTTTCAATTATGCACAACAAGAAACAAACATAATTTGCTCTGGCTCAAGCCTCAAAGAAGCATACTAAAGCTGTAAAACAGAATTTCATCTGTAGAAACCTTTCAAATGTTGACTTTCTTAGAACTGGTATTCATGCGTAAAAATCTTTCCAGTGGTCTCCTGTGAGATTATATAATTTGTTTCTCGCACATTTGTAAACTTGCAAAAACATTTGAAAATTAGAGTAAGAAGCATACTTTCTCTCTTGGCCCTGATAAAAAAATAAAAATAGCCTTAAATTACTAAAAAAATATGAATTTCAGATAATTTTCTTGGATTAAAAAATATTTTAGGGATTCAAAAATGTGTTCACGACATTAAAAAATGTTCTAGGGAATCAAAATTTAATTTAAAGATTAAAAAATATTCTTCGATTCAAAATCTGTTATTTTATCAATAAATGCTATAAGATTAAAAACAAATCATGGATTCAAAAAAAATCTTGAAATTAAAATATATTCTTGGAATTCCAAATTGGTTCTTGTAATTTAGATTATGTTCTAAAATTCAGAAAATATTCAAGGCATTCAAAAAATATTCTAAGATTGAAAAAATGGTTTTGGAATACGAAAGTAATCAAGATGTTCAAAAAAATGTTTTAGGGTTCAAATTTTGATCTAAGATTCAAAAAATGTTCTAATGTTCAAAAATGGTCTTAGAATTAATAAAAAAATGCTTTTTATTAAAAATTTATTCTTGAAATTAATATTATGGTTTAAGATTTAATGAATGTTTAAGAATTAAATAAATGTTTTCGAATTTCAACCCTCAACTCAACTAGTCAAAACATGTCCGGTTTAGAAAGGTCAAGGTTGTCAAGTAAACGATATTAGAGTTCATAGATGTATCTTAGACCCAACCAGGAGTTTACAGTTGAAATATTTACTTATCTCAATATTATCTGATACATGCAAAAATGTTGTATGATCCAAGTTTTGTCCAACCATTCAAAATGTTCTGGTCCACATTTTATTCTGTCATACATTCGTTGAATTTAAATATTATTTGATGATGCAGCCTTGTATTCTGCTTACTCATGAGTTTCCTGGGACTATGTTTGGTCTAAACACATTTTGTGTCCGCAACAATTAAAATGATATTTTTATACTAGACTTTTATACATTTAAAACTATCATAGTACACTTTAATGAGTATATTTTTTTATTACTTAGTAACATAGTTAACCACATGATAGTGTTGCTAAATTTTAGTTACATTATTCGTTGTTGTTTTTTTGAAAGATCCGGCTTTATGCTGGCTTTTCATTGATCATAAGCAGGAAGCAGTGGGAAAACAAAGGTGGTGGTGATCTAGAGGATCCGAGGGCTTGCCACAGACCGGCAGTCCTCGAGCGACTAAGTAGCTTAGGGTTTACATCTCATGGTGGTTCCCCGAAGGGGCTCTCAATGCAGGTTGCACCCGCGGCTCGCCATAGCTCGACGCAGTCCGTAACCCTCCTGATGATGTTGGAGGCACTTGGTATGTTTCTCCTGAAGATGGCGTTGTTCCGTTCCTGCCAAAGCTCCCAACATGTGAGCAACAGGAGCGTGTTGGTGCCTTTGCGCCATCTTGGTGCAGACCTGTCCAGGGCGCCGAGCACGATGGAGGAGTGCCGTTGATTCTGCCAGCTTTCATCAGCCGCCAGAGGGGAGCAACCTGTCCACATACTAATTGTTTCCCAGACTCTCTTTGCCATTGGGCATTCCAAAATAGGTGCTTTGAGGATTCAAGGCTTCGAATGCACAGCTGACAGAAATACTCATTTTTCCAACCGCGGCGCTGAAGTCTGTCGTTGCACCACAGCTTGTTTTGTAACATGAGCCATGCGAACATCTTGATCTTGCCGGGGGCCTAAGTCTTCCAGATGATCTGGTCGAAGCATGAGGATGTCGTGCCCTGGAATTGCATCCGGTAGGCTGATCTTGTAGAGTATTGGCCCGTCCGCTCATGGATCCACCTAATGGAGTCGGGGGTGTCCGCACGTAGGTCACCGGTGGCTCCATGCAACCTCTTGTGCATGGCAAGGAAGTCATGGATTACGTCTTCAGTGCGGCAATGGGCGAGGTCTCTGATCCAAGTGTCATCCGCGAGGGCGGCCTTCACCGTCCTGTTCTTTCTCCGGGCATGCAGGGCCAGCCGTGGAAATTGTTGGGCGAGCGCGCCCGACCCCAGCCATGTAGAGTGCCAGAAGGAAGCCGACGCGCCGTCCCCGATGCTGACCGAGGTTGCCATCGTGAAGAGATGAGAGGTCTGCAGCATTGCCATGGCAGTTCCGAACCCACCCATGGCCAATCGGGGTGGCGCCATGTGAGCCATGGCCAGCGCAATCTAAGTGCTCGGTCGAAGCGCTATAGGTCAGGGATTCCCAGGCCCCCGTTCGCCGTTGGTGTACAGACCGCTGCCCAGTTCACTTTGCAGTTGGCAACGGAGATCTCTTCATCTTGTTTCCAAAGGAATCGGCACCGGCATTTGTCAATTTCCCTGAGGATCTTCTTGGGCACCCGCAACACAGTTAGCACGAAAGTGGGCATGGCGCTGAGGACGTAGCGGACAAGCACGCGTCGTCCCGCAATGTGGATTAGCCTTCCCTTCCAACCTACCAGCCGGGCCTTGATTCTATCTATGATGAACTGCAGGTGCACGAGCCGGAGCCGACCAATAGTAAGCGGTAGGCCAAGGTATTTGATAGGGAATGGGGCGATGGAGCCTCAAAAATTGTGCAGCACATCTACGAGGTCTAGGTCATTGCAGCTGATCGGCGAGGCCGTGGATTTAGTGGTGTTTATGCACAGACCCGTTGCGCGTCAGAAAGCATGCAGAATGTTCAGTAAGGAGTCGGCCTCCTGGCAGATTGGGTTGATGAAGACAACGGCGTCGGCGGCGTAAAGACTAACCTTGAGCTTCAACTCATGGCCTCGAATTTGTTGTAGGAGGTGTTGCTCGACCGCCTCCACAAGCAGGTGGTGCAGCGGATCTATGGTGAGTATGAAGAGAAACAGTGAGAGCGGGTCTCCTTGGCGTAGACCGCGGTGATGGGCGAAGTGGTAGCCCGGCACCCCATTCAGATAGACCGACGAGGATGCCGAGGAGAGGAGCAGGGCCACCCAATCGCGCGAGCACGCGCTAAACCCTAGATGCTGCAGTAGTTCTAGTAGGTAGTCCCATGAGACCGTGTGGAACGCCTTCTCGATGTCAAGCTTCATGAGCAGTGCCAGTATTTTGCACCGGTGAAGGTGGCGGACGGTGTTTTGCACATAGAGGAAGCTATCATGGATGCATTTAGTTTTGAGGAACGTCGTTTGTGCCGGAGATATGATTGTGTGGATCACCTTCGCCAGCCTGATGGAAAGCACCTTGGATATCAGCTTTTCTATTGAATGGATCAGACTAATCGGCCGGTAGTCCGTGATCGCTGTGCTTCGTCCTTCTTAGGGAGAAGAACGATCAGGGGCCGATTGATGGCAGCCATGTCTCCTTCTGTGAGGTGATAGAACTGGTGGAAGACCGTCATGACATCGAGTTTGATGATCGGCCAGCACGTTCGGAAGAAAGTTCCGTTGAATCCATCTGGCTCAGGCGCTTTTTCTTGGGGCGATGTGCCGATCGCCTGCCAAACCTCGTCCTCCGAGAAAGGGTTATCTAGACCGACTGCCGGCAGAGAGGGCAGGTTGATCGAGCTCCAGTTGATGGTGGTGTTCCTGACGGGCACCGCCCCGAGGGAGGAGCTGAAGTGATATTGGATAGCCTTGGCCTCGTCGTCATGGGAGGTAACGATTGAATCTGTCGTGTGAATGGCGTGGATGAAGTTTTTCTACCTCCTGGAGTTGATCTTGGCCTGGAAGAAGGTTGTCCGGGCATCGCCGGCCCGCAGCCAAGTGATGCGCGAGGCCTGGCGCTTCCGGGCGCGCTCGATCACGGCCAGGCCGAGGACGCGAAGCTTGATCTTCTTCCGGAGGTCGAGCTCGCTGCTAGACAGTCGCCTATGCTCCTGGGCAATGTCGAGGCGGAGAACCACCTCGTTTGCGATATGCAGCTGCATGCGAGTGCTACTGAAGAAACCTTTTGCCCAGATCTTGAGATCCTTTGCCACCCTATCGAGCTTGGCGTGGATGCGTCTGAATGCACAGCTGGAGGCGACGGGGCGATCCATGCATGTTGCACCGTTGCATGGAATCTGGGGAAGCGCGGCCAAAAAGATTCAAACTAGAATCGGGCTGGTCGGCGTGGTGCAGAAGCTGCGGCGAGCAGCAAGGGGTAGTGGTCGGAGCAGGACGTCAAGGTGGCGTGGAGGAGAAAGGGCGGGAATTGGTGTCCCAGGCATTGTTGCAGAGAAACTTGTCGATGCTGACAAGGGTTGGGTCTTCATGCTCGTTGCTCCATGTGTATCGACGGTTTTTTATCTGATCTCCCGGAGTCCTGCGGCGTCGATCGCCGCCTGGAATTTTCCCATCATTCTACGATTGATGTTGCTATTGTTTTTGTCGCTGGCTTTGTATATGAGGTTAAAATCACTGTTGATGAGCCAGGGATCGTTTGTTGGTGGCGCCGCCCTAACTAATTCTAACAAGAACTCGTCTTTTCTACTGTCGTCGACAGGGCCGTACACCGTACATGGTTAGCCAGTAGGGTGTTGATGTTGCCATTATGGTAACGCGGACGGTGATGGAGAATTGCCCGACAGTGTGTGATTGCACGTCTACTACACTACTGTCCCAGAAAATCGCGGCGCCCCTGGTGCCGAAGGCGGGAAGCACCACACAGTCGGCGAGCCTCGCTCTGCATACCTCTCTGACCAGAGGGCGGTTCCATACCTCGATCTTGGTCTCCTGGAGGCAGAGGATTGCCAGCTTATGTGCCTCTGCCGCCTCGCTAACTACAGCGCGCCGCGCCGGTGTGCTTAAGGCTCTGATGTTCCAACTCATGATGGGGCAGTTTGTATCAGACATTAAACACAATGGATCTGCTCCGGCGACTAAGGAATTCATTAAGCAAATACGAGTACATCTGCACACAGTCCAGGGGTTGCCGGCAGCCACCAATAGGCCCCAATATCTGCCGGCAAATGGCAGCGCCTCTACTACTACTACATGGAGTAGAGAGAACTAGACCTAGCTCAGACCAGCCGATCGCTGGGTGTCGCCGGAGCGTACAACATGTAGGGTGCACTAACATGGGGAAAGCATGGCCTCCGAGGCCTCTCCGTCAGGGCCTTGCATGTCGGCCGCCACCCGCAGCGCGACCGGGTCGAGGTTGGTGAGCTTGGCGATGGCCAAGATGTCGGTGTCGGACAGCGGCTCGTTGAAGCGCTTGATGAGGGCCTCGGCCGCCTTTGCAGTCATGGCCTCTGTCGGTGTCAAAACCGGCGGATCTCGGGTAGGGGGTCCCGAACTGTGCGTCTAGGTGGATGGTAACAGGAGACAAGGGACACGATGTTTTACCCAGGTTCGGGCCCGCTTGATGGAGGTAAAACCCTACGTCATGCTTGATTGATATTGATGATGTGGGTATTACAAGAGTAGATCTACCACGAGATCAAGGAGGCTAAACCCTAGAAGCTAGCCTATGGTATGATTGTTGTTCGTCCTACGGACTAAAACCATCCGGTTTATATAGACACCGGAGAGGGCTAGGGTTACACAGAGTCGGTTACAATGGTAGGAGATCTACATATCCGTATCGCCAAGCTTTCCTTCCACGCCAAGGAAAGACCCATCCGGACACGGGACGAAGTCTTCAATCTTGTATCTTCATAGTCTTGGAGTCCGACCGATGATGATAGTTCGGCTATCCGGACACCCCCTAGTCCAGGACTCCCTCAGTAGCCCCTGAACCAGGCTTCAATGACGACAAGTCCGGCGCGCATATTGTCTTCGGCATTGCAAGGCGGGTTCCTCCTCCGAATAATTTATAGAAGATTGTGAACACTAGGATAGTGTCCGGCTCTGCAAAATAAATTCCACATACCACCATAGAGAGAATAATATTTACACAAGTTCAATCTACTGACGTATTTTGTGGCGTGACGTCACACCACAACCAAGCCTTTACGAATCGTTTTTATTATACCACCTCCGCGTGTTTAGCAAAGCGGTTTCCTTGGCACGTCTTGTTGAAGCAGAGATCGTGTTCCCCTTATTCTGGGATTCCCATCAATACGGACGTGGGTAACCCAACCGCGCCATTGATTGCGGCGCTTGGGAGATAAGTGAGTTTTATCAGGCCGGTGGGGACGCATGGTTTTGTCCGCCCATATAAGGGGATAAAGATCCACCCTTTTACCTACGCCTTCTTCCTCCTTTGCTTATCCATCTCCGCGAACTCGAGCTCCAGCGCCCAAGTCCGCACATCTCACATCAACCTTCTCCAACTATGTCCGGAGCGGGAGGCAAGTGGATGACCTCCTCCATTACGGAGGGCACATCCAGAAGCTGCGCAGCGCCGGATATCTGTCCAGCGACATCGCGCACCGGCTCCCCGACGAGGGGGAGCTCATCCCCACCCCCAGGCCCCATGAGAGGGTAGTATTCCTTTCCCATTTCCTCCGCGAACTAGGCTTCCCACTCCATCCCTTTGTCCGGGGGCTCATGTTCTACTACGGCCTGGATTTCCATGATCTGGCCCCAAATATCATCCTCAACATCTCGGCGTTTATCGTCGTGTGTGAGGCCTTCCTCTGCATCCAGCCCCACTTCGGCTTGTGGCTCAAGACCTTGAGTGTCAAGCCGAAGGTTGTGAAGGGCAGCCAAGCGGAGTGCGGAGGCGCCATGGTGGGCAAGATGCCCAACGTTACTTGGCTCGAGGGCACCTTCGTGGAAACCATTAAGGGGTGGCAATCGGGGTGGTTCTACATCACCGAGCCACGTGACCCTGGATGGGCAACGGCCCCCGAATTCAGATCTGGCATCCCCATACGGCTCACCTCCTAGAAAGAGAGTGGCTGGACATGGGGTGATTCGGAGGAGCTGACCGGACTCCAAGCTTGCATCCAAAATCTAGTGAGCAAGAAGCTCAAGCTTGTCAACATAGTCCAGGTCATGCTCATCCGCTGGATTCTCCCGTGCCAACAACGGGACTTCAATATGTGGGAGTTCGATTCGGCGCAACACCAGACTTTGAACAGGCTCTTCGACACTACGTACGAAGAGGCCTGGAGGGTGCTGTTTAAGGGCGTCGAGGCTCCCGCATCCGCTACCGAAGATCGTGGATTCAGCTCGCAGTGTCCGGCTAGCAAGGTAAGCGATTTTACCCTTTACGGGGCACTCGTTTTCCATAGTTTGACTCTATGTGGGATCTAAACTCCCTCTCCTTTGACAGGACTGGCTGAAGAAGGCCGAGCGGACTAACTGTCCGGCCCCTTTGCCAGAAGACCCAGCGGACGCCCGCTTAATGGGGCTGCTGGTTCCGGCACCCCACGTGGTGCCAGAGAAGAAGGCCAAGAAGAAGGCCACGGGCACTCGAAAGAGTTCCCGTTTTCAGGTGTCATCGGACGACGACTCCGAGGCGGACTCCTCCCACGAAGGCGAGGAGGAGAAGAAAGAGGCCTCTCCCCCAGCGGGGGGAGGGAAGAAAAGGAAGGCCTCCCCAACGAGGGAGGCCGAAGGGTCCAAGAAGGGAAGGACTCTTCCCCCGAACTGCTCTGCCAACGCCGGCGACGACGACGAGGATTGGCCTTCAAGGGCCAAGCCCCTGGCGAGATCGTAAGTATCCGGACTCCCGAATAACTTCATGATTTTTATTTTCGCCACATGGTGTCTTTCTAATGCCGCATACAACCCTACAGTCCGCCCAAGGATGATCTTCCCGCTTCGTCGAGCGGGTCCTTGGGTGCGTCGGATATGGATTCCCTTCCGACCGCCTCCTCCCCCCGTGATGCGGACGATGCCGAGGTGGGATCCTGGGAAGGGACCCGCCAGGAGGAAGAGGCCCCGGAGGTGCCGCAGGGCAACCTCCCGGACTTTGCACCGGACTCCGCTCCGGAACCTGTAGTGGCTCCGGAGTCCGGCGGGCGGCCCCTTCGTAAGAAGGGCAAGACCGTGACGCCGGCGGCCTCCGTCCAACCGGAGGCGCCGTATAGCTTGCTGGAAGCGCTCAACGGCGCTTCCATCAAAGAGGAACACCGCACCGTCATGAGTGTGGTGATTCAGAAGGTTCAGCTCGCCAAGAGCGGGCTGACCAAAGCCTGCAGCAGCCTTCTAACAGGCTTTGAGGTAAGAATTATGATATATGTAAAATAGTACCGCATAGACAGTAGCCCCTGATGCTCGGTTCGGTGTTCGGAAAGAAAAGTCGGACTGAGGATCTAAAAAGATATATGCAGGAGTCATAAAAAATATGTCAATATGGAATTGCAGGCTGTGCTGCTGACCTCTGTCGCACTGACTACGGATGTCAATACTTTGAAGCAAAGCCTCAAGCGGTCCGAGAATGAGCTCGGCGGTGCCAAGAAGCAGCTCGAGGATAAGGAAGGTGAGTAACACCTTATTAAAATTGTACCTTACAGAAAAGGATTTGGTTGCAAGAAAAATGACAAGGATAACGTGGGTATTGCAGGGGCCACGAACGAGGTGGCGACCTTGAAGGAGGCGGTGTCCGCGGCCGAACGCAATGCGGCCGCGGAGCGCACCGAGCGAGAGAAGCAGGAGGCGCGGGTGGCGGAGGTACAGCAAGAGCTCCAGGCTCTCGTGGAAAAACATGAGAGTTTGGAGCGCGACTTGAAGACTCGAGAGTCCGAGCTTGCATCGGCTCTTGAGAGTGCCAAAGCCGCTAAGGCCGAAGCCTACAAGGCCCTCCAGGAAATCGAGGCGTTGAAGAAAATAGCGGCGGGTAAGGCATTTTTCATGCAAAGTAAGCATGTGAGTGTGAATTACCTATCACTTACCCGAATTTGGAGCTCTCCAGGAGCGTTCGCAGATCTGCCCCGCAGCATGTCCGATGCTGCCGCTTTCTATAGGGCCGAGGAGGGGAGCTCGACGGAGAAGGTCTTCTGGTCTCAGTATGCTGAGGCCGGACATCCGGTGCCCCTTAGCGACCAGCTGAAGCAGCTGGTCGAGCTCCACAAGGTGGCCGAACAGGCCATGAAGGGCCTCATAGTTCGGCTGTGGCCCAAGGAGGCCATGCCTGGGAGCTACTTCGGCCTGGTGTGGCGGCTGGTGGATGCGTGTCCATGGGTTGAAGTCATCAAGCACTCCGCTTGTATTGAAGGTGCCCGTCGGGCCCTTGCCCGCGCAAAGGTGCAATGGGGCAAGATGGATGCTGAGAAGCTTGTGACGGACGCGCCACCGCCAGGCAAGGAGTATCGCACGCCCGAGATGTATTATAAGAGTTTCCTGAAGGAAGCCCGCATTATTGCGGGTGAGTGCTCCAAAGATGTAATATTTGAGTAGACTCGCATTTTGTTATCCTGTGCACTGAAAACTTTGTTCATATGCGCTAAGCAACGCTTGTTAATTTAAAATATTACCTTCTGTGCGTCCGTTTATCAAATCTGAGAGATGGCAAGTCGTCGGCTTCAGCCCCCATGCCACGAGTGCTGGGGTGTTCGGGATAAATTTGAGCACTCTTGTTCCCATTTTTGGGTCCATCTAGGGAGGCACTCAACACAACGAACGAGGCGACCGGACTTATAATGCTTGAAACTCTCACTTAGCCATAGAATTCTATAATTTTAAATTTCGGCGAAGCCCCTAGTCTTCGGAAGGCCGAATTTGGGGCGCTATCCACGCCTGGGCCGGACAAAGCTGGTTCCTCGCTCTAAGCGGCATAAGTCTTTAGGGACTCGAAAAAAACCTCTCGAACAGCGACCGGCTCTCGCCTCATCATGACGGTCAGTTTTAGCTTTCTCCACTGAGGCGCTCGCCCAGCTCAACCGGGGCGCAATCGCAGTGGTTCTCCTAGTGCTACCTTAGCCGATACAACGGAACGTAAGGTACCAAAACATGGGAGCCGGGCAAACCCAACTATTGACCCAAGACATGATTCAGAGCCGATGCATATAATTCTATAAGTTCGGGGTGCCGCACTTGTGAAAGTGTTCGGACTTATCACACCATGATGCGGGAAACATAAGCCCCTGGTGTATTTAGCCGTACCAAAGTGTACGGATGCACCATGTCATAAATGAACATATGTATAAGAAAGAAATGCAATTATAAGCAAAAAGGTGTTGCATTGTTTATTCAAGAAATACTGCCGTGAATGCAGAACGATACAAATAGTGCGGTAAGCAAGGGATGGGACTATTAAACATGTCCTCCTCCAGGGGTAGGCTGCGGAATGGTGTATAGAACAGATTTAATGCTCGTAATGGAGACCACCTGAATATTCGTCGTAGCCTTTCTCCTTCCCTGGCTGTTGCATCGTGAGTTCGGCAGGTCTACTGCCGGACAGGGCCTCTGATGAACGGAGTCATGTGGGTAAAAAAAGAAAGAAAAGGAGAAAAAAGAACGACACACTTGAGAGCCCCTGGTGTGGTTAAGCCACATTCTGGGCCTATCATGGTCGTGCCCCTCCCCCTATGCCCATGGTATCTCCAGAGCGTAATGATGTACGCGAAGGACCAGTCTTGCAATTTTGCAGGGGTTGGGGTTGGGGCCGCATTGCTACGCGTGCTCGGAACGTGCCAGGTGGTCTTGTTGTAGGTTACTCCGGGCGCGTTTAGCCGTGTCCGGTCGCTTAACGGCCGGACTCGAGAATTGCCTTAAGAGGCTGCACTGTACTTCTTCCGCGAGAGCCGCTGTATCTTCCTTCGTTCGGAGAGAGCGTTCAGTGTTTCCGTTGACCGTGATGACTCCTCGAGGGCCTGGCATCTTGAGCTTGAGGTTTGCATAGTGCGGCACCGCGTTTGAACTTTGCAAACGCGGTACATCCGAGCAGAGCATGATAGCCGCTGCGGAACGGAACTATGTCGAAGATTAACTCCTCGCTTCGGAAGTTATCTGGGGATCCGAAGACCACTTCCAGTGTAACTGAGCCTGTACAATTGGCCTCTACACCTAGTATGACACCTTTAAAGGTCGTCTTTGTGGGTTTAATCCTTGAGGGGTCTATGCCCATTTTGCGCATTGTATCCTGATAAAGCAGGTTCAGGCTGCTGCCGCCGTCCATCAGGACTCTGGTGAGGTGAAATCCATCGACGATTGGGTCTAAAACCAATGCGGCGAATCCGCCGTGGCAGATGCTGGTGGGGTAGTCCCTTCGATCAAAAGTGATCGGGCAGGAGGACCATGGGCTGAACTTCGGGGCGACTGGCTCCATCGCGTATACATCCCTGAGTGCACGCTTCGGCTCCCTTTTGGGTATGTGGGTTGCGTATATCATGTTCACCGTCCGCACTTGTGGGGGGAAACCCTTCTGTCCTCTATTGTTCGGCGGTCGGGTTTCTTCCTCGTCATAGCTATGCAGCCCCTTGTCGTTGTTTTCGGCAATTAGCTTGCCTGCCTGCTTGAATACCCAACAATCCCTGTTGGTGTGGTTAGCTGGCTTTTCGGGGGTGCCGTGTATCTGGCACGAGCGATCGAGTATTCGGTCCAAATTGGACGGACCCGGAGTAGTTCTTTTGAATGGCTTTTTCCGCTGACCGGGTTTAGAGCCTCTGAATCCGGCATTGACTGCCGTATCCTCATTATTGTCGCCGTTAATGCGACATTTGTTCTTGTTGCGGCGCGACCTGCCATTCCGGTCCTTGATATCCGGACTGCCAGAATTTTTGCTGAGGTTGTTGCTGCGGACTAGCCAGCTGTCCTCTCCTGCGCAGAAGCGGGTCATGAGTGATGTGAGTGCTGCCATGGATTTCGGCTTTTCCTGTCCCAGGTGCCGGGCAAGCCACTCGTCGCGGATGTTATGTTTGAAGGCCGCGAGGGCCTCCGCATCCGGACAGTCGATGATTTGATTTTTCTTGGTTAAGAACCATGTCCAGAATTGTCTGGCCGATTCGTCTGGCTGCTGAATTATATGGCTTAGGTCGTCGGCGTCTGGTGGTCGCACATACGTGCCCTGGAAGTTATCAAGGAATGCGGCTTCCAGGTCCTCCCAACTCCCAATTGATTCTGCTGGCAAGCTGTTAAGCCAATGCCGAGTTGGTACTTTAAGCTTGAGTGGGAGGTATTTGATGGCATGAAGATCATCACCGCGGGCCATGTGGATATGAAGGAGATAGTCTTCGATCCAAACCGCGGGGTCTGTTGTGCCATCATAAGATTCAATATTCACGGGTTTAAACCCTTCGGGGATTTGATGATCCATTACTTCATCTGTGAAGCATAGTGGGTGTGTGGCGCCTCTGTATTGGGCTATATCACGACGAAGCTCCAAAGAGCTTTGTCTACTATGTTCGGCCCGGCCGGACTTGCTGTGTCCGGCGCGACGGTTGTCATCACGTATCATGGGGCGCCCACGCGATCCGTAGATCGATCTTGATTGTCTTGCCTTATCCTCCAATATATCTCGCAAGTCCAGAGCGTTCCCCTATGGCCTTGTGCTTTTCGAGCGATGCCGGGGTACGGTTCTAATGGAGGGCCTAGAGGCCTCTCGGTCGCGGCCACGGGGTGGTCGGTCAGCTGTATCGTGCGCTAGTGATGCAGGTTTATATGCCTCCTCCTCAAATCGGGGGAGCAGCTTGCGTTTGGGGTAGCTTTTGGAGGGGCGTTCGAGCTCATACTCTTCGGCCGCAAGGACTTCAGTCCATCTGTCGGCTAGCAGATCTTGATCAGCTCTAAGCTGTTGCTGCTTTTTCTTGAGGCTGTTTGCCGTGGCCATAAGCCTGCATTTAAAACGCTCTTGTTCGACGGGATCCTCAGGCACGACAAATTTGTCGTCGTTGAGGCTTGCCTCGTCTCCGGAGGGAGGCATGTAATTATTATCCTCTACCTCTTCGTCTGCCGTTCTCTCATGAGGGCTGGCTTCTCCGTCTTCCTGTGTTGAATCTTGCTGGAGGGGGTTGTCTTCGACACTGTCTGGGGTATTATTATCTCCGGTGCCGGAATCTCCATTCTTACTGTGGCGGGATTTAGAGCGGCGCCGCTGACGCTGACGCTTGGGCTGTTTCTTGGAGGGGTCATCCTCCGCTATTCCTTCGCCTTTCCCATCCTTTGGGATATCCACCATGTATATGTCATATGATGAGGTGGCTTTCCAGTGCCCAGTAGGCGCTGGTTCTTGGTCGTCTCCGGCATAGTCGTCCATACCGTCGATGTCTTCGGAGTCAAAGTCTAGCATGTCGGTTAGATCGTCGAGAGTGGCTACTAAGTGGGTGGTGGGTGGGCTTTGAATTTCTTCGTCGTCCGCATCCCAACTGTCCTGACCGCAGTCCGGCCAGGGCTCTCCTGATAACGAGAGATGCTTTAGCGAACTCAGGATGTCACCGAAAGGTGAGTGTTGAAAGATGTCCGCAGCGGTGAACTCCATGATCGGCGCCCAACCGGATTCGATTGGAGGGGGCACGGAAGGTTCGGAGTCCGGCGAGGAGTCCGGCACCTCGGAGTCACGAGCTTTACAAGGGACAAGGCCAGTGTTCGGCTCCATCGCCGTAGAGGTTGCAGCCCCCGAGGAGGTGTCTAGCCACCCGTCCTCGATCTGCGCAGCCGGCTCCGAATCGAGGGTTGGAGCGGGCTCGTGTGCGGCCTCCAGGGCACTGTTCTGCTGCAGAGCTAAATCATGCCCATCGTGACAGTGCGGCGCGCTCGGCTGTGGCTTGAATCCATCGAAGATCAAGTCTCCGCGGATGTCAGCCGTGAAGTTTAAACTTCCAAATCTGACCTGACGGCCAGGGGCGTAGCTTTCGATCTGCTCCAGACGGCCAAGCGAATTGGCCCGCAGTGCAAAGCCGCCGAATACGAAGATTTGTCCGGGGAGAAAAGTCTCACCCTGGACTGCGTCGTTGTTGATGATCAAAGAAGCCATCGAGCCTATCAGTGACGACACAGAGAAACTCTCAATGAAAGCACCAATGTCGGTGTCAAAACCGGCGGATCTCGGGTAGGGGGTCCCGAACTGTGCGTCTAGGCGGATGGTAACAGGAGACAAGGGACACGATGTTTTACCTAGGTTCGGGCCCTCTTGATGGAGGTAAAACCCTACGTCCTGCTTGATTGATATTGATGGTGTGGGTATTACAAGAGTAGATCTACCACGAGATCAAGGAGGCTAAACCCTAGAAGCTAGCCTATGGTATGATTGTTGTTCATCCTACGGACTAAAACCATCCAGTTTATATAGACACCGGAGAGGGCTAGGGTTACACAGAGTCGGTTACAATGGTAGGAGATCTACATATCCGTATCGCCAAGCTTGCCTTCCACGCCAAGGAAAGTCCCATCCGGACACGGGATGAAGTCTTCAATCTTGTATCTTCATAGTCTTGGAGTCCGGCCGATGATGATAGTTTGGCTATCCGGACACCCCCTAGTCCAGGACTCCCTCAGCCTCCTTTGGGCCAAGGATGCTGAGGCCATGGATGATGCGGAGAGTGGCGCGCTGACTGACAGGGACCGTGGAGGGATTGCTGGCTTGGTGTGCGCTGTGGCGAGTTGCCGCAGGCCTGGAGCGGAGCGGGGTCTTGGTGCGGTGGGGCGCCCGACCCACCATAGAGGCCGAGGTGTTGGAGAAGAGCTGCTTGGTCGCGCCCCTGTCGCCTTCTTCATCGATCTGCAGGTGGCAGACTTGGCTGGTCACGAGCTGAGCTGCAACGAGTGCGTGTCTGCCATCGTCGGGGTGTGCCTAGTGAGAGAGAGGGCAGGGCCCATGTCGATGCCATCTGTGTCGCCCCCGGTGCCCCCTCGTGCTCGGAGAAGGAGAGGGGCTTGTCCACTTTCTTTGCCGCCGCCGCATCGACGGCAGCAGCCCTAGGGTCCGGGCGGGGCGGCGATGGGAGCTCCTTGCCGGCTTCCTCGAAGAACTCGGCCATCGGGTCCGCTTCCGCGGCCGCCACGAGGGGGGACAGCGGGCGCGGCGGGGCCAGGAGTGGCTTGGTGGGAGGCGGAGCGGTCCTTGATGACTGCCCGCGCTTGAAGCGCCTGGTGCCATCCACACCCTTCCCGTGCTGCGTGACCTGGATGTTGTTGTTGCCGTAGCTCTTGCCGCGATGCTTGCCGTGGTGGTCAGAGCTGCTGCGGCACCCGCGGGGCGCCCCTTGGCGGTGTCGAGAGCTTGGCGTGCGGCTACGTTGGTGCTCCAGAGGTGGGTCGACCGCGACCACGGCGTGCTCCTTGCCGCGGCCCCGCCCCAGCAGGGTATCCTTCCAGGATCGCCTCTGACCGCCATCGTCCTCGCCATCCTGGCCGCGCCTGGCGTCCTCCGAGGGCATGCCCCTGTAGCTCGTGGACACCACCTGCGCCTGGGGGCGATCTCGTTGCCCCAGGTCCTGTGAGTCCAGCCGCCGGCAGAGGGGCGATGCGGGAATGGGCGGTCGTCGTCATCGTCGTCCGAGGAGGGCAGACCACTCTGGACCGAGTGAGAGGACCGCGGGGACAGAGGGGTCCAGTCCTCGATGCGGTCGATGTGCACTAGGACATCCCACCTGACCAGGGCCGATGGCGGCGCAACGGTGCGGCTCGGCGGAGAGAAGACGTGCATCTCCTCCACCCGCCCCGCGCCTCGCGTGTGCTTCCAGAGCATCCGCCTGGTGGGGATGTGGTGCAGCTCCCACACCCACACCCACACGGCAAACGTCTTCGTGTCAACCCGCTCGAAAGTGTGGTTGTCAAGGTGGTCGATGATGACCTGGTCACCGAGCGCGTCGGCCGCCCCCTCCAGGGTCTAGAGTTGCATGGGCAGCTTCTCGAGGACGACGCGCACGTGCATCATCCAGGTGGCGTGCACCGTGTGCGTGTCCTCCCGCCATGGCTCCAGTAGGAATTGCATGCCATCGACCGTGATCGCGCCCTGGCGCACGACCAGGTCATTGTGGGTGGGCAGGTGGAAGTGGATGAAGAAATCTTCCGGGGCGTGGCTGGTGATGCGGAGGAGGTGCGTGGGGATCTGGAACTCCTTCTCGGCGGCCCGGTCGATGGAGAAGGGGCTGGCGACGTGGACCTTGCTGACGGCAGTCACCACCACCGCGTGTTGCTGCAGGAGGAAGACTTGCTGCTCCAGGGATGGCATGGAAGCGGTCACCTTGTGGGTGGAGCGAGGCCGGCGCCCGTGGTCAAGGCCGGGGGCACCGCCGGAGGCCATGGGTGGTGCGCTGGAGCGGTCGGGGAAGACAAGGCGCTCACGAACGGTACGTGCGGCGACGCTCATGCCCAGGCGGTCACGCACCGAGCCGTCGCCCCTCCGATTCCTCTAGTTTTGGGGGCACTCTCTGTCGTAGTGGCCGGGCTTTCTGCAGATGGTGCAGTGAAGTGGATCGTGGCAATCTACACGGCGGTGGCTGGAGCTCAGGCAGCGGAAGCGGAGGCCTTTAAATCTGCTCAAGAAGGCCTCGCGCCCCGGGGAGGAGCCGCGGCCGGACCGCGGTCCGAAGGCAGACCCGTGGCGGGGCGGCGCACGGACCGCAGAGGCTCTGATGGCCTTCTTGCTCTTGCGGGAGAGGTGCAGCTCCCATCCCTCTTGATGGTCGTCGGTGGCCTCATCAATGTTATTGGGGGCCAGATCTGGCAAAGGGGACGGTGCTACTATGATGGATCGAAGGCGGGGTTGCTCGAACGGGGGGTGGCGGGCATGGCCTCCCGGTCCGAGGGGGGCGCGCCCTCGGGGGTCGCCCCGCGTCGCAGGATTTGCGGCGGCGTTCCCCCATCCCGCGTGGCCGGGGAGAGGGGAGTGGCAGCCACCTCGGAAGGCCCGGCGGATAGATCCAGGGGAGTGGCAACCACCTCGGATGACCCGACAGATAGATCCAGGCCCGCGGGGGAGGAGCAATGAAGACCGGCCGGTGGCGACCCAGGATCACGGGGAGAAGCGGGGGAAGGCATGGGAAGGGGCAGCCGACCCGGGGATGGGCAGCTGCTGCTGCAGGTGGCCGCCGTAGCCGGAGTGGCCAGTGGCGCGGGGGTGAGGAGGAAAGGGCGCTCTCGCTCACGCTCACCCGTCTCTCACACTGAATTAATTGAAGCGGGGTATTGGAGAGGCTGGAGAAATATGGTTTACCCATTATTCGTTGTTATACATTCATAATATACATCATTGGTATTTTTGGCTTCTATTGAATATAACTATGTGTAAAAAGGTTATTTTACAATAATATTGACAAGTGCATAAATTATATTGTGTACACATAAATACTTGTGTGTGATATTTTAGTACTATTAAATATCATGGTACAGATCTGCACAATACAAATATCATGGTAGGGATATATGGAAGTAATCCAGTCCAACAGATGGAGTCTTCTTCATTGGGCAAAAGAGTGATATCAAGCAGGAAACATCCGAAGACCCTGACTGACATTCTCCATGCCTGTCCTACCTCACAATCATGGTGTCTTAGAATCAGCCATCCAACACCCCCTGCCGAAAGTGCGCCGCGAGCAATCCAAACACTCCAACCAAAGAAAAACAGAAACACCCGACAGTAATTGTTTCACAAGAGAACACTAATTCTGCAGCCTCTACTGATGAATGACACGCATCAGTCTATTCTCTTCGATCGGCAACGAGACAAGGCTGGCAGCAGAGCTGCAGTACACATTACAGAGTGACACGAGGAAGAACAGAGCTGAGCTAGCTACATAGCTAAACAAAGCAAAACAAACCAAACCGCTACTGTCTTACTGATCTGTGGAAGCACGGACTGAAAATACCTCTCCTAGTGGGTAGGCAGGTGAAACTATATGGATAATGCTAGTCCTTGGCTCCGGCCGGCTCGTCGACGACGACGGAGATCCTGCCCTGGTCGAGCAGGCTGTGGAACTCGCGGGTGCGGCGCTGGTTGCTCCAGTGGTGCAGCTTCCACAGGTACCCCGCGAAGAGCCCCAGGCTCATGCCGTACACGATCTCCCTCACCACGCTCGGCGGCCGCCGACCCTTCATTCTCGCCCCCGCCGCCGATGCAGCGTGCGTCGCCACCTTGTGCACCGTCGTCGACATGGCAGATGGCACCTACCTCCCTCTTCTCCTGCGTATGTAAGAGCAACTTCAATGGGGCGATCCATTTCGTCCGTCCGCGTCCGTTTGGGTCGGCGAGGACAAAAGTGGCGGCCCAACGCACCGACTCAAAAGGACGCACGTCCGTTTTTCGTCCGCGGGCGATCCATTCCCGGCCCAATTTTAAGCCTGATTTGCGTCGACGCGGATACGAGACGGGCGTGCGCGCGCCTACTCTTCTCTCCGGACCCGCCGGTCGGTGGCAGCAACCATCATTTCCCCCCATTTTCCCCAAAAACACTCCTGACCGCGCGCGCTCGCTCCCGCCCCAACCATGGACGACGCCATCGACTTCGACCTCGACCTCGACGCCGCCGCTGGCCTCGCCTCCCTCGCCTCGTCCGGCGCCGTCGCCCCCTCCGGGAAAGGCAAGCCTCGTGCCCCGCGCAAGACCACCGCCGCGACCAAGGCGAAGAAGGCGCTGACGCCCGAACAGCGGGCAAGGGAGTCGGCCAAGAGGAAGGGCCGGAGGCACGCCGCGGACGCGAGGGATGAGGCCGCCACCGCCACGCAGCAGGAGTTCACCAATGCCCGCGTCGCAGCGGCAACGAGGGAGGCGCTCTACAAGCTAGGGGTAAACCCTGGCCAGCACAGCCTCGTCCAAGCTGCCGTCGCCGCGGCCAGCACCGGCTTGTCGGCGTTTCCTCGGATGGTGCTGCCCGAGTCACCCTGCGCGTCGGCTTGCAACCCGATCCCCGGCTTCCACGTCTACCCGCAGGCCTCCCGCCTCTCCGGGGAGTGCTCACCGACGTGAGTGTGGTCGCGCCTTCCACGCCTGCGCCAGCGCCCATCGACCTCAACGCCACCCCGGTGGTTGGTGGCTCGTCGTCCGGCGGCACGAGGAAACGCACGCGGCAGACGCCGGCCGGCGGGCTCCCAAACGCCCGCAACCTGTTTGAGGGAATGCCGTCTGTCGTCGATGAGAACTTCATGCAAAACCTCATCTTCGAGGGCGGTGCGCCAGGCGTTTGCTACGATCCCGACGAGACACAAAGCCAGGCCGGCTGCGGGGCGTTCACGCCGGCCGCTGGCTATGATCCCGACCAGGCGGCCTTCATGCGTGATCAGGTCGGCGTCGACCTGGACGGCTTCCCCCTCGACCATGAGTTCCCGGACGACTGCGGGCTAGAGGAAGAGGACGAGTGCGACATCGACGTGGAGCCTTTGTTCGAGGACGAGCTCACCAACCAAGCCGCCGGTCCTAAGCCCAAGCACAAGAGCAAGCGTACGAAGGCGTACACGACGGTCGAAGACAAGCTTCTTTGCGAGTGTTGGCGAGACATTGGACAAGACCCGAAGACGGGTGCCGAGCAAAAGCATTCGACCTTTTGGACTCGTGTGCACCGAGATTTCCATGAGCGCAAGAAGTTTCCACCTTACCAATTTGTGAGCACGCGCGGGTGGGTCTTCATTTCCAAGCAGTGGAGGATGATCCAACAAGAGTGCAACAAGTTTTGCGCCACCCTTAAGAGCGTCAAGGCCCGCCCCGTGAGCAGCATCGGCATGCAAGACATGGTATGATAGCAAGCAAGCCACCCTCTTTTGTGTCATCAAGATCATCCTTGCTATCACTTGCCCATATGCTTGCATGGAAACATTTTGTAGGCATTTCAAGCTTTGGAGGCATTCAAGGCTCAACACAATGACAAGTGCTTCAACCTTTCCCATTGCTATCGGGTCATCAAGGACGAAGAGAAGTTCAAGGCACAATATGCCGCACCCAAGATACGTGGGGGGAAGAAAGCCGTGGAGGATGTTGGGGAGGACGGGCCGGCACGGCCGCGGGGGAAGACCAACTCCAAGAAGGAGGACAAGTGAGATGCGGCCACCAACGCCTTGATCGCAAGCGTGGACGACATGATGAATAAGAAGGACTCAAGGGAGGAGGAGCGCCGGCGTTTCAAGGCGGAGCAAATGGATGCTTTCATGAAGATCCAAAGGAGGAGGCTTGATCTTGATGCCGAGAAGTAAGCCAAGATGTTCGAGCTCGAGGCGGAGAAGCAAGCCAGGATGCTAGAGATCGAGGCCGCCGACGCCAAGACCAAGGCGAAAGAAGTGGCTCTTGCGAGCATGATGACCGGGGTGGAGATCATGAAGGTGGACCTCAACACCGTGTCGCCAAGGAAGAGGCCGTGGTTCGAGAAGATGCAGGCCGACATGCTCAAGTTCGCCGACGAGTGATATATGGCGGCGAGGGCTATCTTTTTTTATGCCAGCAGGTGTACCGGCATGACCACGAGAGCCGAGATGGCGTAGTCGAACTCAAGTCTCACCCTTTTTTGTGTGCTGGCATGTGTGCCGGCCGGTTAGCAAGTGCGCCTGCATAAACTGTGATGATATTTCCTAAAGACGGCATTGTATGCCGGCGCTGGCATGGTGCGAAATGGGTCGGCACGTTAGGCGCACTGCCGACCCAAATGCAAAACTGGACGGACGCAGGGCAGGCGACCGATCCAAATGAATGAAAAGTGAATGAATGCGTCGTCCGTTTGGATCGGCCGGTTGAAGTTGCTCTAACCGCTTTGCGACAAAGCGTTCGAGTACATTTGCTTTCGACGAAGGAGAGGAACCGGGGGTGGCAGCCCTGCGCTGGACGGGTGGAGGCGCCCTGTCGGCCGAGACGGCGGGCGCGTGGCGAGCTTGCGCCACGCGTGTGGTCCGCTCCCTCCAAGCTGCGCCTTCACGTGCCACCCACCTCCTAGTCCGCGCATAGGGCGCTGGATGCGGAGCACGCGCCCAGATAACGGTTCAAGCTTCGAAATCAGAAATGTCCCAGAATTTGCAAGGCGGGTGTTTGCTCCGGAGAGCATATCCAGTAATACGGGCACGCTGTTTGAGTGCATATCCAGTGATACGGGCACGCTGTTTGAGTGCATATCCAGTGATACGGGCACTGATATGATATCGTGATACAGAAAGTTGTGGTCCGTTGGATCTGTGCACAAGGTTAATATCCTTAAGGGATGTCACGTAAGTTACAGTAACCGTAGATCCCTTCTTCACGTCTATATGATTAAGCCGAAAATGATTATAATTAATTTATAAATTACAAATCTACTATATATATTTACAAAAATTACATATAAACAAAATTATGGTATAATAAAATTATTTTTTTAATTTATTTGTGTACATGCTACAGTAAATCCGCGCAGTAATTGCTAAAGTACTCTGACATCCCTTCTTCGCTTTACGCACGCATTTCACTGTAGCTCCGTGACATCCCTTGAGGATGTTAGAGGATTCGCTTCCAAGGATTAAATAGTCACACGTTCATTGCCAAATATACAAAATAGATCTTAGACTTTTCTATATTGCCGCTTGCAGCTTTGCATTACACCATGTCAGACTCGTTTTTATCTGGGGGCATTTCTGTCTCTCGGGCACAAAGATGAACTAAAAATCTACCTATCACCCTGGAAAGATGCTACTGACACACATCTGAATAAAAAACAAAACCAAAAACCTTGTATGCAGCTTTCAAGAGAAATGAGTAACGCAATCGAGTATTAGTGTTTTAAAATTAAGACGTACAGGACCTCTTGGTGAGGAACGTGAACAGCTGCTATGATTTTGCATGTAGGCATCGCTTTTGGGGGGCTAGATGCAGAATATCATGTATATAAACAAATGAGTTGATCATATGCCTTTGATGCAGATCTGACGCACCATGCTGTCCGGGAGCACGGTATTATGTAGTGACTCGTATCACAGGATATTTTCCCTGTTTGCTCCACATCTAGCGCTGCTTAAATGGAGTGAGTACTGGGGAGCTCATGTGTTCTTTCGCATTATACAGTTTCCTTCTCGCTCATGTGTAAACTTGCAAAAACATTTCAATTAGGGTAGAAACCATAATTTCTTTCTTGGTTCTGATAAAGCTCAAAAATAGCCTTAAATTTCCAAACATTTTTTGAATTTCCGAAAATATTCTTGGATTCAAAAACTGCTTTTGAAATTCAAATTTTGTTCAAGACATTAAAAATGTTCTAGGAATCAAATTTTGATCTAAGGATTCAAAAAAGGAATTCAAATTTTTTCATGATATTCAAATAATGTTCTAGGAATTAAATTTTGATCTAAAGATTCAAAAAAAGGTTTTTGGAATTTAAAATTTGTTTAAGACATTCAAAAACTGTTCTAGGAATCAAAAAATTGATCTAAATATTCAAAAAAGTTCTTCAGTCAAAATCTGATCTTTTATTCAACAAGTTTTTGGAATTCAAAATTTGTTTAAGACATTCGAAAACTGTTCTAGGAATCAAAAAATTGATCTAAATATTCAAAAAAGTTCTTCAATCAAAATCTGATCTTTTATTCAACAAGTTTTTGGAATTCAAAATTTATTCTTGGAATTACAATTATGTTCTGAGATTTAAAAAATATTGAAGGCTTTAAAAAAATATTCTAGGAAACAAAAAAAGTACTAAGATTCAAAAAACTTTTTGAATTCAAAACTGTTCTTGGGATTTTTAAAAATCAAGACATTCGATGAATTTTTAAGGATTCAAATTTTGTTAAAATGGTGCAATGTTCAAAAAAAGGTCTTACACTAAAATAATGTTGTAAGATTTGATAAATGTTCAAGATATTTAAAAACGCTATTGGAAATGAAATATTATCTGATATAGTTACATTTAGGTTATATGATTAAATTTATAAATAATATAATATTCAAAAAAAACTATTGCTTATGTCCTGTTCCAAACACATTTTATTCTGGACTAAATTTTTGAAGTTTAAATATTATTCAAGGATGGAGGCTTATAGTTTGCTTACTCACGAGTTTCGTGAGACTATGCCCGGTTTAAACACATTTTTGGTCCGGAGCAAATTTGAATAATTATTTTGTACTCAACATTTATACACTAAAAATATCATACTACACTTTAATGAATATATTTCTTGTTACCTAGTAAACATAGTTAACCACATGACAATGTTGCTAAATTTTACTTACATTGTTCGTTGTTATATATTCATAATATATTTATCATTGGACTTTTGGCTTCAACTGAATTTAAATATGTGTAAAAAAAAGTTCTTTTGAATTATTATTGAAAAATGCATAAATTATACTATGTACAAATATATACTTGTGTCCGATATTTTAGTACCATTAAATATCATGGTAGAGATCTGTGCAATGCAACTTATCTCATAATATCATGGTAGAGATATTTTGGAAGTAGTCGACTTCCGGATTGTACATGTTCCCGCCACTCAACAACTCGCAGATATTATGACCAAGGGCCTCCTGGCAGCAGCTTTTCAAGCCTTTCGTTCCCGTCTATGCGTCTTGCCAGGCGACGATAGCTCGATTGCGGAGGGGTGTTAGCGTACGTGTGTGTTCACGTCTATGTGCACATACGTGCGTTAGTCATGGGTTAAGCCCAAGTGGCCCGAGTCTTAAGGCTGGCTTTGTGTGTATAGTTAGGCATGTACATCTATATATGGTGTAATATCCGAATCAATCAATACAGAGAGAATTGCACGGGTTTCTTTTCCCTGCTGTCTTTCTAACTATAGCACTACTGATGATCCATGGAAGCAGAACTGAAAATACCTCGCCTGGTTAGGTAAGTGAAACTATGGATGGTGCTAGTCCTTGGCTCCCGCCGCCTCGTCGACGACCATGGTGATCATGCGTGCGTCGCCACGTTGTGCGCAGTCCTCGACATGGCAGATGGCACCTAACTCCTCTTCTGATCTTCTGCGTAGCCGCTTTGCAACAAAGCGTCAGAGTAGCCGAGGTGGCGGGCGCGTGGCGAGCCTCTCACGAAAAAAAAAACATTTATTTTCGTTTTCAAGAGGCACGGTATGCCTCTCGCGGAAGCAAAATCGTTCCTCCCACGAAAGTAAAAGAAAAAAACATATTTTTTTCACAAAAAATTGTATTTTTTAATCGAAAGCTAAGAAATACTGGTGAAAACTGGAAAACAATCTAAAAAACCGAAAACGCGTGTGAAAAAAAAATCCAAAGAGAGCGCAGAGCGTGACACATGGAGACAGTTGAGAGCATGCCACTCATGCCAAGTGACGCGTTCTCAGCCCACGTTGAGAGGCTTTCGAAGGAGCGCTTCTCAATTAATTGCTCTCTCCGCTAGTGGAAGAACGGCTAGCCACACCTTCGTTTATGGGTTTTTTTTTTCATCAATGCCAACACTATTTTTTCCAAATAGTGCTGGCGTCTGCCAAATTGGTACGCCAGCTATAAGTTGCTATTGCTGACACTGGCAATACATCCTACGCCACTACTATGTGGGCCCAGTTGTCGGTGACCAGTTGTAGTATATTGTTGTCGTGCGATTTATAAACACGCCATAGATACTTAACTTTGTGCTGTCATGTCTTGGCCCGGAACACCAGCACTAAGGTGTGCCTATATATAGATGTGTTGGCAGCCGGCCTCTTGTTCTCAAATACATTCACACTTCCATTCTCCATAAAATTCTACTCCCTCTTAGTCAGCTGCTTTGGTGACAATGGACCCACCGGAGCTTGTCGAATCGGCACGAGCCGCCCGTTCGAGCCCACGTCGGCGGGGCGTGTCGCAAGTTTGAGACTCCTCGCCTTGGCCGAGCTCTCATCTGGCCCCATTGGCTACAACTGAAGGAAATATGCCCTACAGGCAATAATAAAGTTATTATTTATTTCCTAATATCATGATAAATGTTTATTATTCATGCTAGAATTATATTAACCGGAAACATAATACATGTGTGAATACATAGACAAACATAGTGTCACTAGTATGCCTCTACTTGACTAGATCGTTAATCAAAGATAGTTGAGTTTCCTAGCCATAGACATGAGTTGTCATTTGATTAACGGGATCACATCATTAGGAGAATGATGTGATAGACTTGACCCATTTCGTTAGCTTAGCACTTGATCGTTTAGTTTACTGCTATTGCTTTCTCCATGACTTATACATGTTCATATGACTATGAGATTATGCAACTTCCGATTACCGGAGGAACACTTTGTGTGCTACCAAACGTCACAACGTAACTGGGTGATTATAAGGGTGCTCTACAGGTGTCTCCGATGGTACTTGTTGAGTTGGCATAGATCGATATTAGGATTTGTCACTCCGATTGTCGAAGAGGTACCTCTGGGCCCTCTCTGTAATGCACATCACTATAAGCCTTGCAAGCAATGTGACTAATGAGTTAGTTACGGGATGATGCACTACAGAACGAGTAAAGAGACTTGCCGGTAACGAGATTGAGCTAGGTATTGAGATACCAACGATCGAATCTCGGGCAAGTAACATACCGATGACAAAGGGAACAACGTATGTTGTTATGCGGTTTGACCAATAAAGATCTTCGTAGAATATGTAGGAACCAATATGAGCATCCAGGTTCCGCTATTGGATATTGACCGGAAACGTGTCTCCGTCATGTCTACATAGTTCTCGAACCCGTAGGGTCCGCATGCTTAAAGTTTTGTGACGATCGGTATTATGAGTTTATATGTTTTGATGTATCGAAGGTAGTTCGCAGTCCCGGATATGATCACGGACATGACGAGGAGTCTCGAAATGGTCGAGACGTAAAGATCTATATATTGGACGACTATATTTGGACATCGGAATGGTTCCGGGTGAATTGGGGAATTTACCGGAGTACCGGGAGGTTACCGGAACCCCCCGGTAAGTATATGGGCCTTATTGGGCCTTAGTGGAATAGAGGAGGAGGAAGCATAGGAGGGGGCGCGCCCTCCCCCAAGCCCAATCCGAATTGGGTGAGGGGGCCGGCCCCCCTTTTCCTTCTTTTCTCCCTCCTCTTTCCTACCTCTCCTACTCCAACTTGGAAGGGGGGGGGAATCCTACTCCCGGTAGGAGTAGGGCTCCCCTATGGCGCACCCTAGAGAGGGCCGGCCCTCCCCCTGCTCTACTCCTTTATATACGGGGAGGGAGGCACCCCTTGGAGACACAACAATTGATCATTGATCTCTTAGCCGTGTGCGGTGCCCCCCCTCCACCATAATCCACCTCGGTCATATCGTAGCGGTGCTTAGGCGAAGCCCTGCGTCGGTAACTTCATCAACATAGTCATCAAGCCATTGTGCTAACGAAACTCTCCCTCGAGCTCTACTGGATCGAGAGTTCGTGGGACGTCACTGAGCTGAACGTGTGCTGAACACGGAGGTGCCGTACGTTCGGTACTGAGGATCGGTCGATCATGAAGACGTACGACTACATCAACCACGTTGTCATAACACTTCCGCTTTTGGTCTACGAGGGTACGTGGACACACTCTCCCCTCTCGTTGTTATGCATCACCATGATCTTGCGTGTGCGTAGGAAAGTTTTTGAAATTACTATGTTCCCCAACAGTGACATCCGAGCCAGGTTTATGCGTAGATGTTATATGCACGAGTAGAACACAAGTGAGTTGTGGGTGATACAGGTCATACTGCTTACCAGCATGTCATACTTTGGTTCGGCGGTATTGTTGGATGAAGCAGCCCGGACCGACATTACGCGTACGCTTACGCGAGACTGGTTCTACCGACGTGCTTTGCACACAGGTGGCTAGCGGGTGTCAATTTCTCCAACTTTAGTTGAACCGAGTGTGACTACGCCCGATCCTTGTTGAAGGTTAAAATAACACTAACTTTATGAAATATCGTTGTGATTTTGATGCGTACGTAAGAGCGGTTCTTGCTCATCCTGTAGCAGCCACGTAAAACTTGCAACAACAAAGTAGAGGACGTCTAACTTGTTTTTGCAGGGCATGTTGTGATGTGATATGGTCAAGGCATGATGCTATATTTTATTGTATGAGATGATCATGTTTTGTAATGGAGTTATCGGCAACTGGCAGGAGCCATATGGTTGTCGCTTTATTGTATGAAATGCAAACGCCCTATAATTACTTTACTTTATCACTAAGCGGTAGCGATAGTCGTAGAAGCAATAGTTGGCGAGATGACAACGATGCTACGATGGAGATCAAGGTGTCACGCCGGTGACGATGGTGATCATGACGGTGCTTTGGAGATGGAGATCAAAGGCACAAGATGATGATGGCCATATCATATCACTTATATTGATTGCATGTGATGTTTATCCTTTATACATCTTATCCTGCTTTGATTGACGGTAGCATTATAAGATGATCTCTCACTAAATTTCAAGGAATAAGTGTTCTCCCTAGGTATGCACCGTTGCGAAAGTTCGTCGTGCCGAGACACCACGTGATGATCGGGTGTGATAAGCTCTACGTTCAAATACAACGGGTGTAAGCCAGTTTTGCACACGTAGAATACTTGGGTTAAACTTGACGAGTCTAGCATATGCAGATATGGCCTCGGAACACTGAGACCGAAAGGTTGAACGTGAATCATATAGTAGATATGATCAACATAGTGATGTTCACCATTGAAAACTACTCCATCTCACGTGATGATCGGACATGGTTTAGTTGATATGGATCACATGATCATTTAGATGACTAGAGGGATGTCTATCTAAGTGGGAGTTCTTAAGTAACATGATTAATTGAACTTTAGTTTACCATGAACTTAATACCTGATAGTATTATGCTTGTCTATGTTGTTGTAGATAGATGGCCCGTGTTGTTGTTCTGTTGAATTTTAATGCGTTCCATGAGAAAACAAAGTTGAAAGATGATGGTAGCAATTACACGGACTGGGTCCGAAACTTGAGGATTATCCTCATTGCTGCACAGAAGAATTATGTCCTGGAAGCACCGCTGGGTGCCAGACCTGCTGCAGATGCAACTGACGACGTTAAGAATGTCTGGCAAAGCAAAGCTGATGACTAGTCGATAGTTCAGTGTGCCATGCTTTATGGCTTAGAACCGGGACTTCAACGACATTTTGAACGTCATGGAGCATATGAGATGTTCCAGGAGTTGAAGTTAGTATTTCAAGCAAATGCCCGGATTGAGAGATATGAAGTATCCAGTAAGTTCTACAGCTGCAAGATGGAGGAGAATAGTTCTGTCAGTGAACATATACTCAAAATGTCTGGGTATAACAATCACTTGATTCAACTAGGAGTTAATCTTCCGGATGATTGTGTCATTGACAGAATTCTTCAATCACTGCCACCAAGCTACAAGAGCTTCATGATGAACTATAATATGCAAGGGATGGATAATATAATTCCCGAGATCTTCGCAATGCTAAAGGTTGCAGAGGTAGAAATCAAGAAGGAGCATCAAGTATTGATGGTCAACAAGACCACGAGTTTCAAAAAAAACGGTAAAGGGAAGAAGAAGGGGAACTTCAAGAAGAACAGCAAACAAGTTGCTGCTCAGGAGAAAAAACCCAAGTCTGGACCTAAGCCTGAGACTGAGTGCTTCTACTGCAAACAGACTGGTCACTGGAAGCGGAACTGCCCCAAGTATTTGGCGGATAAGAAGGATGGCAAGCTGAACAAAGATATATGTGATATACATGCTATTGATGTGTACCTTACTAATGCTCGCAGTAGCACCTGGGTATTTGATACTAGTTCTGTTGCTAATATTTGCAACTCGAAACAGGGACTACGGATTAAGCGAAGATTGGCTAAGGACGAGGTGACGATACGCGTGGGAAATGGTTCCAAAGTCGATGTGATCGCGGTCGGCACGCTACCTCTACATCTACCTTAGGGATTAGTTTTAGACGTGAATAATTGTTATTTGGTGCCAGCGTTGAGCATGAACATTATATCCGGATCTTGTTTGATGCGAGACGTGTTGAGCATCGTTGCAGAAATTAAAATTTTCTACGCATCACCAAGATCAATCTATGGAGTAACTAGCAACGAGAGAGAGGGGAGTGCATCTTCATACCCTTGAAGATCGCGAGACGGAAGCGTTACAAGAACACGGATGAAGGAGTCATACTCGTAGCGATTCAGATCACGGTGGATTCCGATCTAAGCGCCGAACAATGGCACCTCCGCGTTCAACACACGTGCAGCCCAGTGACGTCTCCCACGCCTTGATCTAGCAAGGAGGAGGGAGAGATTGAGGAGGAAGGCTCCAGCTGTAGCACGACGGCGTGGTGGTGATGGAGTGGCAGTTCTCCGGCAGGGCTTTGCCAAGCTCACGCGGAGGAGGAGAGGTGTTGGGGAGGGGAGGGGCTGCGCCTTGGATGTGGTGCTGCAGCCCTCCCTCCACCCCCTCTATTTATAGGGAGAAGGGGGAAGGGGGCCGGCCCCTCTAGATGAGATCTAGAGGGGGGCGGCGGCCAAGAGGGAGGGGGCTTGCCCCCCCAAGCAAGGGGGGCGCCCCCTTTAGGGTCCCCCCCAACCCTAGGTGCATGGGCCCTAGGGGGGATGGTGCCCAGCCCACTTAGGGGCTGGTTTCCTTCCACCTACAGCCCATAAGGTCCTCCGGGGCAGGTGGACCCTCCCGATTGACCCCCGGAACCCCTCCGATGGTCCCAGTACAATACCGGTACACCCCCGAATATTTCCGATGACCGTATGATGACTTTCCATATATAAATCTTCACCTCCGGACCATTCCGAAACTCCTCGTGCCGTCCGGGATCTCATCTGGGACTCCAAACAACATTCGGTAATCACATACAAATCTTCCTTATAACCCTAGCGTCATCGAACCTTAAGTGTGTAGACCCTACGGGTTCGGGAATCATGCAGACATGACCGAGACAGCTCTCTGGCCAATAACCAACAGCGGGATCTGGATACCCATGTTGGCTCCCACATGTTCCACGATGATCTCATCGGATGAACCACGATGTCGAGGATTCAAGTAATCCCGTATACAATTCCCTTTGTCAATCAGTACGTTACTTGCCCGAGATTCGATCATCGGTATCCCAATACCTCGTTCAATCTCGTAACCGGCAAGTCACTTTACTCGTTCCATAATACATGATCCCGTGAATAACTACTTAGTCACGTTGAGCTCATTATGATGATGCATTACCGAGTGGGCCCAGAGATACCTCTCCGTCATACGGAGTGACAAATCCCAGTCTCGATTCGTGCCAACCCAACAGACACTTTCGGAGATACCTGTAGTGCACCTTTATATCCACCCAGTTACGTTGTGACGTTTGGTACACCCAAAGCATTCCTACGGTATTCGGGAGTTGCACAATCTCACGGTCTATGGAAATTATACTTGACATTCGAAAAGCTTTAGCAAACGAACTACACGATCTTGTGCTATGCTTAGGATTGGGTCGTGTCCATCACATCATTCTCCTAATGATGTGATCCCGTTATCAATGACATCTAATGTCCACAGTAAGGAAACCATGACCATCTGTTGATCAATGAGCTAGTCAACTAGAGGCTCACTAGGGACATTTTGTGGTCTATGTATTCACACACGTATTACGGTTTTCGGTCAATACAATTATAGCATGAATGATAGACAATTATCATGAACAAGGAAATATAATAATAACCATTTTATCATTGCCTCTAGGGCATATTTCCAACAGTCTCCCACCTACACTAGAGTTAATAATCTAGTTACATTGTGATGAATCGGACACCCATAGAGTTCTGGTGTTGATCATGTTTTGCTCGTGGAAGAGGTTTAGTCAATGGATCTGCGACATTCAGATCCGTATCCACTTTACAAATATCTATGTCTCCATCTTGAACATTTTCACGAATGGAGTTGAAGCGACGCTTGATGTGTCTGGTCTTCTTGTGAAACCTGGGCTCCTTGGCAAGGGCAATAGCTCCAGTGTTGTCATAGAAGAGAGTCATCGGGCCCGACGCATTGGGAATAACTCCTAGGTCGGTAATGAACTCCTTCATCCAGATTGCTTCATGTGCTGCCTCCGAGGCTGCCATGTACTCCGCTTCACATGTAGATCCCGCCACAACGCTTTGCTTGCAACTGCACCAGCTTACTGCCCCATCATTCAAAATATACATGTATCCGGTTTGTGACTTGGAGTCATCCAGATCTGTGTCGAAGCTAGCATCGACATAACCCTTTACGACGAGCTCTTCGTTACCTCGATAAACGAGAAACATATCCTTAGTCCTTTTCAAGTACTTTAGGATATTCTTGACCGCTGTCCAGTGTTCCATGCCGGGATTACTTTGGTACCTTCCTACCAAACTTACAGCAAGGTTTACATCAGGTCTGGTACACAACATGGCATACATACTAGACCCTATGGCTAAGGCATAGGGGATGACACTCATCTTTTCTCTATCTTCTGTCGTGGTCGGGCTTTCAGCCGAGCTCAATTTCACACCTTGCAATACAGGCAAGAACCCCTTCTTGGACTGATCCATATCGAACTTCTTCAATATCTTATCAAGGTATGCGCTTTGCGAAAGACCTATGAGGCGTCTTGATCTATCTCTATAGATCTTGATGCCTAATATGTAAGTAGCTTCTCCAAGGTCCTTCATTGGAAAACACTTGTTCAAGTAGGCCTTTATGCTTTCCAAAAGTTCTATATCATTTCCCATCAATAGTATGTCATCCACATATAATTTGAGAAACGCTACAGAGCTACCACTCACTTTCTTGTAAACGCAGGCTTCTCCATAAGTCTGCATAAACCCAAACGCTTAGATCATTTCATCAAAGCAAATGTTCCAACTCCGAGATGCTTGCACCAGCCCATAGATGGAGCACTGGAGCTTGCATACCTTGTTAGCATTCTTAGGATCAACAAAACCTTCCGGCTGCATCATATACAATTCTTCCTTAAGGTAGCCGTTAAGGAATGCCGTTTTGACGTCCATTTGCCATATTCATAATCATAGAATGTGGAAATTGCTAACATGATTCAGACGGACTTCAGGTTCGCTATGGGTGAGAAGGTCTCATCGTAGTCAAGCCCTTGAACTTGTCGATAACCCTTAGCGGCAAGTCGAGCCTTATAGATGGTAACATTACCATCCGCGTCCGTCTTCTTCATAAAGATCCATTTATTTTCTATCGCTCGCCGATCATCGGGCAAGTCTGTCAAAGTCCATACTTTTTTTTCATACATGGATCCTATCTCGGATTGCATGGCTTCAAGCCATTTGTTGGAATCTAGGCCCGCCATTGCTTCTTCATAGTTAGAAGGTTCACCGTTGAAAGATCGAGGATGTCGCCTAGAGGGGGGGGGGTGAATAGGCGCTTTAAAATAATTATGGTTTAGGCTTGGACAAATGCGGAATAAACCTGGCGGTTAATTTGTCAAGCACAAATCCTAAAACAACTAGGCTCACCTATCTGCACCAACAACTTATGCTAAGCAAGATAAGCAACTATGTGATAGCAAGATATATGACAAAGAACAATATGGCTATCACAAAGTAAAGTGCATAAGTAAAGGGCTCGGGTAAGAGATAACCGAGGCACGCGGAGACGATGATGTATCCCAAAGTTCACACCCTTGCGGATGCTAATCTCCGTTTGGAGCGGTGTGGAGGCACAATGCTCCCCAAGAAGCCACTAGGGCCACTGTAATCTCCTCACGCCCTTGCACAATGCAAGATGCCGTGATTCCACTAAGGGATCCTTGAGGGCGGTCACCGAACCCGTACAAATGGCGACCCTTGGGGGCGGTCACCGAACCCGTACACTTTGGCAACCCTTGGGGGCGGTCACCGGTACCCGCCAAATTGCTCGGGGCGATCTCCACAACCTAATTGGAGACCCCGACGCTTGCCCGGAGCTTTACACCACAATGATTGAGCTCCGAACAACACCAACCGTCTAGGGCGCCAAGGCACCCAAGAGGAACAAGCTCTAGGGTGTCCAAACACCCAAGAGTAACAAGCTCAAGGGTACCAAGCACCCAAGAGTAATAAGCTTCTCAACTTGTAACTTCCACATATCACGTGGAGAACTCAAACCGATGCACCAAATACAATGGCAAGGGCACACTGAGTGCCCAAGTCCTTCTCTCTCAAATCCCACCAAAGCAACTAATGCTAGGGAGGAAGATGAGAGGAAGAACAAGAAGGAGAACACCAAAAACTCCAAGATTTAGATCCAAGGGGTTCCCCTCACATAGATGATAAAGTGATTGGTGGAAATGTGGATCTAGATCTCCTCTCTCTTTTCTCTCAAAAACTAGCAAGAATCCATGGAGGGACTGAGAGTTAGCGAGCTCGAAGAAGGTCAACAATGAGGGAAGAACACGAGTTCAAAGGATGAGGTTCATTGGGGAAGAAGACCCCCTTTTATCGGTGGGGTAAAATGAAACCATTATCCTCACAGCCCGCACAGAGTGGTACTACCGCTCGTCCTCACGGTACTACCGCTAGGGATCGCGGTACTACCGCAAAGGGTAGTGGTACTACTGCTTGCGAGCGGTACTAAAAAAATACATCCGTGCCTACCACCACATGACTTGGGACGAGTTTTTGGTCCAGAGCGGTACTACCGCTGTAGGAGCCACGGTAGTACTGCTCGGGATCGGTAGTAAAAAATTTACATCCGCTCCAATTCACGGTAGTACCGCTGCAGCCTTTTCAGAACATCAAAACTGCCACAACTTTTGCAAATGGACTCCAAATTCGATGAAACCAAGTTTGTTGGAAAGCTAGCGACAAGGGCTAACACAATATTAAAATAAATATCAATAAGAATCAAAATAGAAAAGGCCCATAAGAAAAAGGTGAGAACCCTTCCTCGGATAAGACCGATAAAACCTCCAACACCGAAAACATCATAGAAGACGCATGCGAACTCCGTTTTTGATGAACTCAAGCTTGTCATCGAGATGACCATAAGCTCTAAGACTCGCAAATAGAACCAAACAATAACCAAGAAACATGATGCAAGGATGCAATGGTTTGAGCTCTCTACTAACGATACGATCAAGCTACCAACTGGAGAGCCCCCCTTGATAGTGCGGCAAACGATCCTATAACCTGGTCTCCCAACTACCACCACGAGACCGGTAAAATAGAAAACCTATAGAGGGCAAACCTTTGCCTTGCACATGGTCCACTTGAGCTAGATGATGACGATCTTGACTCCCTCAAGTTGGACCACCTTTCTTGATTGCGTTGGCTCTTTGAAGACTAGATGATTGCTCCCCCATAGTTCACTATGGGTGAGCCACTCTTCGGCACATCTTCACAACTCCATTGACACCACAATGGATGGCAAGATTCAAGCACTTGACCTCTTCGTGATGCTCCACTTGAACTTGCACACGACAATCTTGATGACGATCACCACTTGATGTCATCCTTTCCATGGGTTGTATGATATCTTCCTCTTGACGCAAGCCCATAGATACGTACCTAACCCCACATAGAACTCTCACGTAGACCATGGGTTAGTACACAAAGTGCAATGGACAATGCTTACCATACCATGGGATCACCTGATCCCTCTCAGTACATCTTCTACGCTTTGTGAGTTGATCAACTTGATTCACTCTTGACTTAGTCTTGATCAACCTTGAATCTTTGCAACTCTCTTCATTTGGATGATGTCTTGAAGGTAAACATGAGTGACCACACAACCTTCTTCTTCAAGACATGCTTGCAATAAGCTCAACACTCACATGACCAATCTTTGGATAATTCCTTAATAGCACCTTGGTCAACTCATAAACTCCTTGAAACCAACACATGGACTTCAAGAAAAGCCTATGGACAAATCCTTCAAATATAACTCAAGACAACCATTAGTCCATAGAGATTGTCATCAATTACCAAAACCAAACATGGGGGCACCGCATGTTCTTTCAATCTCCCCCATTTTGGTAATTGATGACAATCACTTTCAAGAGAGTTTATATAAGGAATTATGCATCACTATGCAATGCAACAACCAATAGTGCATGCGAATGAGATGCAAATGCTAAGGAACAAAACCAAACCAAGAGGAGATAACTCTATAAACTTCTCCACAAAACTCTCTGAAACTTCTCCCCCATTGGCATCGATTGCCAAAATGGGTGAAAATCTAAGAAGGCCAATATAAACTACAGTCCTCCATAAATTGTGTATTTCTCAACAAGAGAGTGGAATGCAATACACATACCCAAAGGTAAATACTTGGAGGAACACAAACTATATTGAGGCACAAAGATTGCTAAAGAATGATATGCCACAAAGACATAACAAAGAGAGACACAAGCAATGAAGCAGTCAAAATATACCAATTGAAGCAAGTAATCAAAGGATATCAACTGAACCAACTAGACCAAGGATCCTATGAGCCACAAGAATAAATGATATTATGATATGAGCAGAGGAGTGTTCTAAAGAAACTAGAGAAGCTCCCCATGATTTGTGCACAAATAAGAATATTTGTATTGGATACAAAGTGCACAAAATAGGATCATAGCTCCCCCCAAATCAATAGAAACTCACAACCAGTGCAAGTGAGCATAAAGGAAACTAAGCCTAGCACTTGCAACAAACACATGGTTGAGCAACATGTAAAAGAGGCAACTTAAGAATAGGCTCAACCAAAATGATGTGTGTGAGTCATGGCAAAGCACATGAGAAGACTAATTTACGAATGAGCATAAGCATCAACATAGTATCGAATGAATGAGATACACGGTGCAAAGCCTTTCATTCCCACACACAACTAAGCAAATGGGTTCACAAGAACACTAAATGTGCAAAATGAATAACCAACACTTGTGACAACCCAAGGTGAAGAAAGAAAAAGAAAGCCTTATCAAGACGAGGGATACCAATTAAGATGGCAAAAGCCTCGTAAAGACAAGCATGAGGAAAAAAATCTTCACCACACAAGAGTGCATCAAGATGCAACGAGATAAGACACACACTCAAGGCAAAAGCTTTCATGGAGCCACCAAAAAATAAAAAAGAAAAGAAAGACAAGGTGGACGTGAAAGAAAGGATATCATCTAGATATGCAACTTCTCTCAAGTGTATAAGGTTCTAGGTAGACGAAATCATGATGTTATATGTCTACAAAGAAGGATGTACACCCGATATAGTTACAACACGCAGGAACAAGATATCCACAAGGAAGTCATACATATACCAATAAGATATTTGCTTGGAAGCATAGCACATGGCTAGATATGGTCTTATTGTATATAAATGAATTCCTACCACACAACTCAAAGACATCACAACTAGCAACATGAGATCATCGTTGAGATGCTTTGAGAAAGGAAACAAGTATCACAAGAAAGAATGAATTACATGCCATGATACAACCTACACAAGGTTGATGCAAGAAATGTGTGCATGAAGTAGATGATGATACTTGTTACCGAGATACCATTGGAAGGATGTAGTAGATACCAAATGAAGGTAGATGGTAGTTCATTGATCATCCTAGCTAGACTCCAATAAGCACATGGTGACAACACCTTCCTTGTGAGTGAGCCGAGCATCCAATGCATCTCCAACCGTTCCTAGAAGAACAACACAAACTAAATGGTACCCAAACTCATTGGGACCAAATAGTTAGAAACACCAATACATAGGACAAACTCCACATAAATATGTGCATATAGATATGTAAATGAATTTCATGCACATCTCATCCAATTTGAGACTTGGTGGAGTTTCCCCTATATATTGGGTCAACGAAAGAAAGCATGCCAAATAGAATACATGAAGTAAATATGCATGCTTGAAACTTTCAAGAACCGAAACCAAATGAAAAAGAAATGCCAAGTGAAAAGGATACCAAATGGAGAAATCATCACTTGGAAGATATCATTAAAGATACATCAAGGAATGAGATATCCATTGATACACACTAAATTAAAGATGTCAAACTCCCAAAGAGAGGATGGTTCCAAACAAACCAGACTCTCAACAAAGTTTCATGATGGCACAAAGTACCAAAAAGAAAACGGCTTGCCTTCCACCAACACACACTTGATAAGGATCACAAGAAGAGTGTTCTAAAGAAAATAGGATAGCTCCCCACGAGTTGTGCATTATAGAGAATTTGCATTTGAATACAAAATGCACAAGATGGGATCACCACTTTCACTATATCTAGAAAACACTAGACAAGAACAAGAAATTAACAAGATCCACAAGTGGTATGGAAGACAACGGGAGTTGACACAATCCTTGGCAAGAGAAAAGGCAAATAAAAACAAAAACCAATGTAAAGATGATCAATAGATTCTACCACACATAAGTGAATACCAATTGTCAAAAGACAAGAAGTATTTGGAAATAATTCCCGGTGGTAGATAACAAGGATATCCAACATCATCTTCACAACCAACACAAGCAAGCTGCAAATTGTAGAGCTAACATGTCACCTAGGAACAATATAATTACAATATCAACTCTAAGTGACAATATCTCAAATGTACACATTTTCTAGGCTTGTAATATGCCCATAGCGTATTACTCCCCCATAATGTGATACCAAAGAAAACTTAACAAGAGGCAATAAGAGGATCCAACGAGAGATAATCAATGGACTTTTAGAATTTGAATTTCTCATGAGAGATATACCACCTAGCAACTAGATACTCTTGTAATATCAATACTAGATGGTATTCCTCATGTACACACATTTATAAGATTGTGAGGTGCACAAAGCACATAACTCCCCCATAATGGGATATTCCATTAATCTCTCACAAGAGCCAACTAAGAAACAAACAAGATGCACAAAGGCTCAATGCACGACACACACGCACATGATGTGCAAACCAACATACACATACTTGATTACTCAAGTTAAGCAAATTGGAAACACATCATATACAAACACATGCAAGGTACAAAACCACAACATGCTTAGGGGCAAGTAACTATCAATGTAAACAATTTAAGTACGAGTTACCGCAAGGAGGAACATTGGATATAACATAGAAACTTGATAACCCAATTGACGTGGCTTGAGACAATAAGAATGATGAAGTCCCCTTAATTCTTCATAATGTAGCCAAGTCTCCAATGCTTTCCAACAACACCTATTGATCAAGTTTGAGCTTGTTGGTCCCAACCAAGTTGGGTCCTAAGAGGTTAGTCACAATAGTCTTGGCAACCCAAATGGTTCTTTTCTTGATACCACTTTGAGTACCAACAAACTTGGCAAACACATTGCCAACCTTATCCTTCCCAAGAGAATAGATATTATCAATAATAATTGGGTTGGATAAGTTACCACTAGTGCATGAAGAAGCGACGTGACCTTTCTCACGACATAAGTAGCAACATCTACTCTTCATTTTCTTCTCACTTGATTTCTCAACTTGAGAAGCATTAGCTTGAGTATTCTTGGGAAGAGGCATTTCTTCAACTTGTGGTTGAGCATGAGATTGAACTTGTGGCCGCTTCCCTTGTTACTTGTCACTAATGACCTTCTTCTTCAATGGGCAAGATCTCACATGATGCCCTTCAATTTTGCACTTGAAGCAAACAATCTTGGCCGAATTCTTGACTTGTTCTTGGCCCTTCTTCTTGTTCAACTTGGACTTCTTCTTCTTGTTGGAGTTGAATCCAAGTACACCTTTGTCATTGGGGGATTTTTGCACACTCAAGATATTGTTGAGTGTGGATTTCCCTTCATGACTCTCCAAGTCTTTCTTCAAAGAAGTGACTTGGGCCTTGAGATCTTTGATTTCTTCTACATGGTTAGTCTCAACACAAGTACTAGAGGAAGTATAAGCTTCATCATTAGAGCAACAAGGCAAGGAAAGCAATTCATCACAAGATGTACCAATGTTATGCATAGACGAATTACGAGGACTAGCACAAGGCAATATAGCATTTTGACTAAAAGTAGTGCTAATATCCACATGAGGCTCACTATATGTTACCTTAGCAATCATAGCCTCATGAGCTATTTTTAGCACATTATGGGATACAAGAAGATAATCATGAGAGCTAGAAGGCTTTTCACGACTTTCTTCCAATTTCCCATACTTGCTAGATAGCAACTTAGGTTGAGCCCTTAGCTCAACATTCTCCTTTAAAATGGATGCTTCACAAGAAATAGAGTTAGTAGCACAAGCATCATCATTAACAACAAGAGGAGAAGGTAACTTGGAAAGCTCTTTTAAATAAGAAGCTTCAAGTTGAGCATGAGACTTGGTGAGTTTGATGAGCTCACCCTTGATGACCCTTGAGCCATTTTCGAGGTGCTCAAAATCCTCAAGGAGTCTAGCATGAGCAACTTCAAGCTTAGCATTTTTAGTTTCAAAAACATTGGCCACCTCAAGAGCTCTATCATTAGATTCCTTCACTCTAGATAATTCTAGAGCAAAAGTCTCCTCAAGAGATTCCTTGGTCGTTTGTTCAAGTTCAAGAGCTTGAGAGAGGTCCGCAATCTCATTAGCATAATCACGCTCACGACCTTCCATTTTATCAATGGTGACCTCATGCTTCTCAAGACGAGATTCCAACTCATCAATATATCTCTTGCTCTCAATAGCAATCGACATGATTTCCATGAAGTTGGAACGAGCAATTTTATTCTTAAGAAGAGCTTTAAAAATCATTTCCCCCTTAATTTTTAAGGAGGCAACATCATCATTCTCTTCATCATAATCGACATCATCATCACTCTTGCCATCATCAATATCATCACAAGATATATTGGGATTCAAAGTGGGAGATACCTTTGAAGCCTTGGCCATAAGGCAAAAAGCAATAGATGATGATGTAGGATCCCTTGAAGCACCATTCAAGACCACATCTTATTCCATGGAGTGTTGCGTTTCCTCTACATTGTTAGAACAACAACTCGAGGAAATACATGCATTTTTATCATGGCAACAAGATATAGCAAGCATATCATCATGAGATTTAGTCAAGCAATTTCTACATGATATGCAAGAACTATCAACACAAGCATGTGAAACATTTGGAGTGCTCGAAGTGCTAAAGTCCAAAGATGAAGCATTGCAATAAGAAAGTGATGAAGGATTATCAACAATAAGCCCACTATCATCATTGCAATGAACACCACTACTCACCATGTCATTACCTTGTGGAAAACCACATGTAGGTGAAGTAGAAGAAGTTGAGAACGCAACACGGTCGGAGGTGGAGGGAGAACGATCATCCTTACAAATCTTGGACACACCATATTTATGTTGAAGCTTTGTCCACAACTCATGAGCATCCCAGAACGACATGAGTTCAAATATAACTACATTGCTCAAAGCATCGAAAAGCACATTAGAAGCTTAAGCATTGAGATAAGAGTTTTTCTCATCCTCTAAAGATAAGCTTTGGGGATCCTTTGGAGGAGAAAAACCCATATCTACAATTCTCTCTAAATTTAGGTCCATGAACCTAAAGAGATTAAGCATGCGAATTACCCAAACATCAAAATTTGTGCCATCGAAACTAAGAGTGTCAGAGAATCCTAATCCCCTAGTCGACATCTTTACTCTCTAGGCGGTTAAGCCAAACAAAGAGAGATGAGGCTCTGATACCAATTGAAAGATCGAGGATGTCACCTAGAGGGGGGGGGGGTTGAATAGGCGCTTTAAAATAATTATGGTTTAGGCTTGGACAAATGCGGAATAAACCTAGCGGTTAATTTGTCAAGCACAAAAGCTAAAACAACTAGGCTCACCTATGTGCACCAACAACTTATGCTAAGCAAGATAAGCAACTATGTGATAGCAAGATATATGACAAAGAACAATATGGCTATCACAAAGTAAAGTGCATAAGTAAAGGGTTCGGGTAAGAGATAACCGAGGCACGCGGAGACGATGATGTATCCCAAAGTTCACACCCTTGCGGATGCTAATATCCGTTTGGAGCGGTGTGGAGGAACAATGCTCCCCAAGAAGCCACTAGGGCCACCGTAATCTCCTCACGCCCTCGCACAATGCAAGATGCCGTGATTCCACTAAGGGACCCTTGAGGGCGGTCACCGAACCCATACAAATGGCGACCCTTGGGGGCGGTCACCGAACCCGTACACTTTGGCAACCCTTGGGGGCGGTCACCGGTACCCACCAAATTGCTCGGGGCGATCTCCACAACCTAATTGGAGACCCCGACGCTTGCCCAGAGCTTTACACCACAATGATTGAGCTCCGAACAACACCAGCCGTCTAGGGCGCTAAGGCACCCAAGAGGAACAAGCTCTAGGGTGTCCAAACACCCAAGAGTAACAAGCTCAAGGGTACCAAGCACCCAAGAGTAATAAGCTTCTCAACTTGTAACTTCCACGTATCACGTGGAGAACTCAAACCGATGCACCAAATGCAATGGCAAGGGCACACGGAGTGCCCAAGTCCTTCTCTCTCAAATCCCATTGAAGCAACTAATGCTAGGCAGGAAGATGAGAGGAACAACAAGAAGGAGAAAACCAAGAACTCCAAGATCTATATCCAAGGGGTTCCCCTCACATAGAGGAGAAAGTGATTGGTGGAAATGTGGATCTAGATCTCCTCTCTCTTTTTTCTCAAAAACTAGCAAGAATCCATGGAGGGATTGGGAGTTGGCGAGCTCGAAGAAGGTCGACAGTGGGGGAAGAACACGAGCTCAAAGGATGAGGTTCATTGGGGAAGAAGACCCCCTTTTATAGGTGGGAAAAAAATCCAACCGTTATCCCCACAGCCCGTACAGAGCGGTACTACCGCTCGTCCTCACGGTACTACCGCAAAGGGTAGCGGTACTACTGCTTGCGAGCGGTACTAAAAAAATACATCCATGACTACCACCGCATGACTTGGGATGAGTTTTTGGTCCGAAGCGGTACTACCGCTGTAGGAGCCGTGGTAGTAAAAAAATTATATCCGCTCCAATTCGTGGTAGTACCGCTGCAGCCTTTTTAGAACACTAAAACTGCCACAACTTTTGCAAACGGACACCGAATTCAATGAAACCAAGTTTGTTGGAAAGCTAGCAACAAGGGCTAACACAATATTGAAAGAAATATCAATAAGAAGCAAAATAGAAAAGGCCCATAAGAAAAAGGTGAGAACCCTTCCTCGGATAAGACTGGTAAAACCTCCAACACCGAAAACATCATAGAAGACGCATGCGAACTCCGTTTTCGATGAACTCAAGCTTGTCATCAAGATGACCATAAGCTCTAAGATTCACAAAGAGAACCAAACAAGAACCAAGAAACATGATGCAAGGATGCAATGGTTTGAGCTCTCTACTAACGATACGATCAAGCTATCAACTTGAGAGCCCCCCTTGCTAGTACGACAAACGATCCTATAACCGGTCTCCCAACTACCACCACGAGACCGGTAAAGTAGAAAACCTATCAAGGGCAAACCTTTGCCTTGCACATGGTCCACTTGAGCTAGATGATGACGATCTTGACTCCCTCAAGTTTGACCACCTTTCTTGATTGCGTTGGCTCGATGAAGACTAGATGATTGCTCCCCCATAGTTCACTATGGGTGAGCCACTCTTCGGCACATCTTCACAAGTCCATTGACACCACAATGGATGGCAAGATTCAAGCACTTGATCTCTTCGTGATGATCCACTTGAACTTGCACACGTCAATCTTGATGACGATCACCACTTGATGTCATCCTTTCCATAGGTTGTATGATATCTTCCTCTTGACGCAAGCCCATGGATACGTACCTAACCCCACATAGAACTCTCACATAGACCATGGGTTAGTACACAAAGTGCAATGGACAATGCTTACCATACCATGGGATCACTTGATCCCTCTCGGTACATCTTCTACGCTTTGTGAGTTGATTAACTTGATTCACTCTTGACTTAGTCTTGATCAACCTTGAATCTTTGCAACTCTCTTCATTTGGATGATGTCTTGAAGGTAAATATGAATGATCACACAACCTTCTTCTTCAAGACATGCTTGCAATAAGCTCAACACTCACATGACCAATCTTTGGATAATTCTTTAATAGCACCTTGGTCAACTCATAAACTCCTTGAAACCAACACATGGACTTCAAGAAAAGCCTATGGACAAATCCTTCAAATATAACTCAAGACAACCATTAGTCCATAGAGATTGTCATCAATTACCAAAACCAAACATGCACTACTAGAAAAACCCCTACTAATGGCGCACCTAATATGGCCATTAATGGCGCATCTGTGGTGCGCCATTAACAGCACGCCGTTAGTAATTTTTACTAATGGCGCACCACCTGGTGCGCCATTAGTATCTGGTATACTAATGGCGCACCGCGGGTGCGCCATTAGTATAGGCCAGCGTGCGCCATTAGTATGCCTCCCAGGGGCCATGTATACCCAGGTGCTTTGGCATACTAATGGCGCACCACCACTGGATGCGCCATTAGTAACCGCGGCATACTAATGGCGCACTACCCAGTGATGCGCCATTAGTATGCACTGTCATACTAATGGCGCACTATCATGTGATGCGCCATTAGTATGAATATTAGGTTTTTTTTATTTCTTTTATTTTCTGTTTTTTGCACAGGTTACAAAATGTATAATTTGACAAAATATAGACAGCACACATCAACAACAGATTCATCGAATACAATAGAAGATTAGTCTTTGAATACAATTCATCATATTAGTCTCCGAATACAATTCATCATATTAGTCTCCGAATTAAAAAGACCGAACAAAGATAGAACATTATATTACAAGTCTCGAGACCGCGAGTAGCGAGTTTGTCTTCACATTACAAGTCGATATCGATCATCTAAACTACCATCACATAGAAGAGAGCTGCGGTCATCACGATGAGCATCATCACGATGAAACTCGTCTTCATCCGGTTCCTCCAACGCTCCCTCCCCTCTCCCGCTAGATAGCGGGCGTATCTAGATTTGGCCTCGGCCCTAGTGGTGTACCCTTTGTAACTGTTACCGCTGAATCGGTGAACCTGTCTCCGACACTCCTCCCAGTCATCGTAGACTCCGGGAACCTTACCCTTGTACACGACATACGTCGGGATCGCTATGCACTAGCCAAACGAAACGTTAGTACCAATTCACAGACAATACATAAGCAATATATAATTATGCAACAGAACGATCGGAAGAGAAAAGCAAGACATTAATAGCATCGATTACATCTAAGTTGAACGACTCTCGAAACCAAAGAGACATACTAAAAGTTCATTAAAGTTTAATTACAACATGAGCCAATCGATGTTTCAGAACTAGACAACTCGACTCAAGGGACCGGAGCGTGGATGAAGCCGCCGTCTATCGTGGGAGTCATGAAAGAACGGGCGTTGTCATCCTGCATTTGTAGCATTGTGTCGATGTCACTGTTGGACGATTGATTTCTGAGGTAGAACTGCCCCGAGGTACGAAGGACATCTTGATGGATGATTTCCGCAAACTCCGACTGGATGCGAAAGAATTCTTGTCGGAGGTCCGCGTCCTGGATTGCCGACACGCTCGCGGCCCAATCTTTGAGTTTACTCGGTAGCAGAAGTTGATGATGGTCCCGTATGATCGCCCGCATGTGATGGATGGCGTAGTAGGCACCCTTCTGACCGCCAGGCGGCTGCTTGACGCAGCAGAATGTCGTATTGTGGGAGAACATGTGCTTGCCATACTTACGAATAGGCCTGGTGAAGGTGCCTCCAGATTGGGCGTAGCCGGGGAGAACATCATCAAGAACCTTCTTGACATTTGTGTAGTCTACGTTCGACTGACGGTCCGGGTCGAAATACGTGGCCATGGAATATTTGGGGATTAGGAGGATGAGCGTGCAACATGTGTCACTGCAGAAAACACGGAATGTTAAAAGAAAAACGATCGAAATGTAAGAATTCATATGTTACGGGCCGGTTGAGGGGAGGACTTACTCGGGAAAGTAAGGCACGAGGAAGTTATCCTTATCTTGGTTTGCCAGAATGACGCCTTCGAGGTAAGAACTCGCGACTTGCCGGTCCCCAGCGCTGCCCAAGATCTTGGCACACATGTAGAAGGGGTCGACTATCACGATGTCCGGGGTCTTGTCGCGAATGATCCGCATCTCCATACTCAGCGAAAATAGCCGAACGAAGGTGTAGTGCAGCGGATGAAGGTTCAACATAGCGTGGATGTCATCAAAACGCAGGACGATCGTACGCCCGATGGAGTTATCCACAAAGCCCTTGCCCTCTGGCACCTTGGCCGCGAAAACCGGGTATGCCACATCCTTCTCCCTGAGACGCCGCTTCTCCAAAGCAAGAACACTGTCATGCAGACTCCACATAGCACCGGTTGCAGCATTGAGCATATTTGTCGGTAGCATCGCCCTACCCACCACATGCACCCTCCTCGAGATATCCTGCGGTGAAGGTGGCCCGTCCTGAGCACGGATCATACTCGGTGCCGGCTGGCTCGCACCCTTCTTAGTCTTTCTTTTGCGTGCCTTCTTCTTCTCCTGTAATGGGACCGAGTTCTGCTCACAGACCGCCTTCTTGAGTGTGTTGGGGCTGATAATATTTCGCACCTCGCCTATCTGAGGCTCGGTGAAGTCGACAGCTGGAGGCGTCTCCTGAGAGTTGAACGCCAGACGGCGCCTGTTGCAACTTGGCTTCTCCGTGGTACGAGCTAGATCGCACACGTCTTTTGTTGGGTTTGGTTCTTGAGAAGGAGGCCCCATGAAGTCGCCATCGTACCCATGCTTGTCAAAGTACTGATCGACGTTGCCAAATGTATCATCGTCGTCATCGTCGTCGTTCTGATCCTGTGCCATATGCATGTTTGGATCCAGTGGCATAGGGATGTCCGGCACCGTTACGGCGGTCTTGCCATGGGGCCGACTTGGCGTCGGCACGACTGGCGGTGTTGTCTTTGGGGTGGTGTCCCCCGCCCCCAAACGAATCTGGCTCTTCGGCCAAAGTAGGGGCCAGCTCAGGCAGGCGCTGAGGGTCATCACGTCTTCATCGTCGGTTCCGATGGGTTGAATCGGAGGTAACAAGTCGTCGTAGCCTGGCAGCACCCGAACCAGTTGAACCCTAAACAAGTTGGGTGGCATCTGGGTACCGTGGAACAAGGGGTTGCCCGGTTGAACGATTTTGCCCTTGGCGACATCGACCAACTCGTTGTTCACGAAGTGGAGGAGAGTGCACGGAACATCAGCGGCGCCCTGCGAAAACATGTAGGGCGTCAGGGATGCCCAGTCAAAGGCAAGGAGATGAAGTCCTCGGCCGAGAGAGGCTTAATTAGTTACCGTGATGATGGCGTCGAGCTCGGCTAATGTCGAGGCACCGCCAACGGCGGGCGTGCAGTTGACGGAGGGGCCGCTTGCTGAAGAGGTGCCGGCCGACGTACACCCGGGTGCATTAAGCTCCCGTGCCGGCGTCGGCGACACCAATGCCGCCTCCGCCGGAGGCACCAATGGCCCCGCCATCGCATTATGCGAGTTGCTGGCCGTGAAGCTAGGAATCGGGGGCGGCCCCTGTTGGCCGCCCGCAATCCACGCACTCAACCCCGAGATCAAGGTAGGCACAAGGGCGGTGATCGTCGCTCCGAGTCGTTGTTCCACTTGCTCTTGGACAATCTCCAGAATCCGCGCCACCTGTGCCTTGAGTTCTTGAACCTCTCGCGCCTGGCTTTCCGAGCTGGTCTTTTTCTCCTTCCGCACACCAGCGGTATAGTATGACCCCCATTTTGTCGACAAGCCTTTGCCGGCCACACGACCAGCTGACGTCGGCTTACTGAGCTTATCCTTGTTCTTCATTACATTCAACCCCCTATTTAGAGTGGTGTCCCAAGGGTTGCTCTTAGTCGACCCCGCGCTACTGCTTTCAGCCGCCTGCGGAAGGAATGTGAACCATTTAGAAATTTGGCTTCATTAATTAGAATGCAACCATATGGAGCTAATTACGCGGGGGTGTATTCCTTACCAGAACAAGCTCAAGCTGCCTGGTCTTCGGATCCGTGGTAAGCTCCTTTGTTTTCGGGTCCTTCTTGTACCGGGCCCTAACAAAGTTCCTCGTCTACTTGTCACCGTATTTATCGAAGAGGGGCGGTAGGCCTTGCTCGGCACGGTCCACCTCCTCCTTGTCCCATATAGGCTCCGCCACTCTGTAACCGCCGGGACCGAGTGTGTGTTCCCTATGTTCAGCTCCCGCATTTGTTTCCCCCACTCACTTGATTGGGAGCTTGCGGTGCTCGAGCAATTGATCTTGAAGTCGTTGTAGTCATCTTCGGTGATCGAAGGATTTTTCTCCTTGATCTTCTGATAACTCTCACCTTTCTCGATCATTCTCTTCACATTGCTTTTCCAAGTAGACAGGGCCTTGCTCATCTTCGTGAGGGCAGCATTGTTCACTTTATTCCCTTTGAGGCTTGTGTTTTCAAATTTAGCGGGGAACTTGTATCGTTCGTGCAGCTTCGTGAAGAGGAGGTGGCGCAAATTCCCTCGGTCAGGATGCCTCAGGTTCTCGGTGTTGATCGAGACGGTGCTCCGGACAATGCACCCGAGCTGAAGCGAGTACCCCTTGACTATTCGTTCGGGCGTCGTTGGATTCCCGTTGGAGTCCACTTCAGTAACTTCCTCCTTGAGGGTGCGGAGCATGATCGGGCGCAGGTCCTTCCGTTGCCTCTTCGGTTGGCTGCCATCTGTGCGTGCGCCTCCATCATCAGTGGTGGCATCCTCGGCGGCACCATCAGTGGTGGCATCAGTGTGGTCATCCTCGGTGGCACCATCCGTGGTCTCAGGATCGGTGGGGAAGGCGGCGGCCTCATACAAGTGAGGTTGTTCCTCCATCTCCTGGGACAGCTCCCAGAATGCCTTGCCGCCCGAACCCCCGGCCTCATCGTTGTGGGCCATGTTTCTCTCTAAATAGAAACAAAGTTTGGTCAAAAAGTTGGTTATTGTCAAGGAACAAGATCTCTAAGTTGACCAAATAACCTAATTCTCGAGGAATGTCGCCAAAAAGTTGGTTATTGTCAAGGAACAATTGAGAGATGTTTGTGATATTGCCTAGGTGTTTTGGGATAGAACCTGTTAGTGTGTTGTTGCTAAGGTCCAAGTCCACGTTCTAAGGGTAACCTAGTTCTTGAGGGGTGTGTCTAGAAAGTTGGTTGCTGCAAAGATACAAGGTTGTGAGTTTGGTCAAATTGCCTATGATGTTTGTGATATTGCCTTGGATCTTGAAGGCACTGTTGCATGATGCAGTGGTACAGCCAGCATGGGACCTCATCTTTGCAGGCTAATTTTCTAGATTGTAACACTGGGATTTGTGCACAAGCTAAGCTAGCTAAGACAGTAGCTTCCTTGCAACCCACAAAAGACAAAGGAAAAGGGGTGAAAAGGGGGAGATGGTTAGCTTTGATGAGCAGGCAACATGTTCCTAACCCCCTTCTTCTTGTCTCCTCTCACTATCTCTCTCACACACATGGCAAGCAAGGGTGTCTGAGTGTGTGAAAAAAATACTAAACTAATCCAACCACTAAAGCAAATTAATTTTTATTTCGGTTGAGAATCGGGCACCTTCTAGGTCAAGAAAATTGGGCATGACCTTTGCTAATTTTCTTGACCTTGGAGTGCCCCATTTCTCAACCGAAACGGAAATTAATCAACGTTTCAGGAGAAAGGGGTCATTTTAGAAGATCACAAGTAGCAGCAGCATCACTTGACAAAATCACAACTAGCAGCAGCAGCTCGCAGATAGCAGCAGCAGCATCACTTGACAAGTAGTACAGCAGCAGCAGCAGCAGCATGCATGCACTGGTCCATGGCACAAAGTCCATGACCCAGAACAGAGCACTTTACTAAAAATGAAGAAGAAAAAAGGCATGCATGCACTGGTTGTAGCAAATCATCACTTCTGAATCAAAACAACAATTAGGACAGGGAAATTATGACACACTTCTGAAGAAAAAATGATTTGTGTAATCTGGTTGGTATTCTTACAGTTGCATAAATTGAAAAAAAATTGATCTGTGTGATCTGGGTTACATTATCAGCAACCTTGCATTTCATTTTATACAAAGGAGCTCACAAAGGCCATGTCATGCTTCGCAATATTTGTTTACTAAAACTAAATGAACAAGAGCAAAGATGCACTAAAGGTTCTGCTGGACATGCTTTATGTCTAACACTCCTATGTTTAAGATATGCATAACATTCAATCTGGATCAATCTCACACTATGAACATAGGAAAAATTATCACTCCCTTTTGAGTGAATCGAACCACAATAACAAATCAAATCTGGGGCTCACATGAGGAGTAAGACGACGCTTGGGCTTGTTGGAGTCTTTCTTGGCCTTGCTCTTCTTCACCACAAGTCTGCATCACCACAGAAACAATAGCAGAAAAGCGAATCAGAACCCAACGCGAAACAACATCAGGAAAACTAAAGCAGAACAACCACCGGAAATGAGTCCATCACCTAAAACGAAGCAGATGATAACATTGAGTAAGAAAGACTGATGAGATGTGCTGGTTTACCTAAAACCATTTCCTTGATAACACTCATTTCCGTCTAAGGTGAAATAAACATATGCATGCCAAGGTGAAATAGTACAAAGAAAGCACTCATCAGGTAGCAGTGCATACAAAATCCCTGTTTTACTAGTAGCAAATACTCTGTGTGTTAGCAGTAGTAAAAACTATACAAAATCCTTGTTTTACTAGTAGCAAATACTCTATGTTAGCAGTAGTAAAAACTCATGGAGTACCAAATTCAAATAAAAAAAATGTTGTAGCTAACAGAAGTATGGAAATGTTGTTAACAACTCGAGTCAGAAAAGGTAGGAGTCTCTTAAGAGAGACACAACTGATACTGATCAAATATAATAACATAACACAAAAATAGGTAGGTACATTGACTTCTTTAAAGACAATAAGCAGGACCAACAGATTCACATGTTACATCAGTATGAAGTTACAATGGCAGATGCCAGGTGTGAAAAGGATATGGCAAAAAAATTATGCTCAGAACAGAGGATATGCAGATTGGGCTGGGGGAAGCAGAGTTAGCCATATTCAAAAATGAAAAAATAGTAAATGGTCTACCTACAGTATTATCCTTCCAGCATGAAGATGTGAGTACATACTAAGTAGCATCGGCACAAGATAAACAGAAATGAACAATCCAAAAGATACAGTATGAGTATGTACATTACAAGGAACAATTTTTTGCATTGACAACAGAAGCTATGCTCACAAATTTGTATTGTAGGTACAGGAAATGTGCCAGTAATCATATAAGCATACCCAATTACACACATGGTACTTAGATCACACTGTCAATTCATACTACACGAGTCACTCTTATGAGATAATGGCATGCAGCTGTATGCAGCTACTTGACCATTACAATTTAGGCCTAGTTTGGCAGCGCAGTTTTTAAAATACTGTAGTATTTCAAAACATCGATATTGCAATGCATGTGCAATGAATACTACAGTTTTTAAAAAGCTGCAATTTTCTCAGCTTTAGAAAAACTACCGATATGTTTGGTTGGTGTTGTTTTACTGTAGTTTTGACCAATAGTTACACAACTTTAATCTAGCTTCATACACCTACCGAGCTACACGACCAGATCACTAATGACCACCCGGCTGCATGCAATGTTGTATGATCTTTTCTAGGAAGTTGGAGACTTGATCGGCCGTAGCTAATTACAAAGAATATGAATCAGTATCCTGGTGGTGCATGCCTTGGAGAGGAATGAATCAATACTACGAAACCATACTGCAGTATGGCTAGTTATGGTTAAAGACCAAGATGTACGGTAGTCAACGAGTGGATGACACAAACGAGTTTTCCTCAGTTTGAGAAAAAAGAGGTCCGGACCTCTTTTTTTAATACTCCAAAAAAACCACAGTATCAATAATACCTCTGTTTATGAAGCTACAGTTTTTGGTATAGCCAAACACCTCTAAGTATTCTAAACTACAGTTTTTCAAAAAACTGTGGTATTCTAGTAATACTTTGAAAATACTTTGCATCCAAACGGGGCCTTATACTACACGAGTCACTCTTATATAATATAATTGAACAAAACACTGCCATGCATTTACTGGACTATGACCAGGTGCAATTTGATGAGAATCATCATGCTGAAACTGATACAACCACATCATATCCTTCTAACGTTCCTAGTTCACACAGAAAACACTTCACCAACAACACATAATTGCAATCTGGATCAATCTCACACTATGAACATATGGAGATGGGATGGGAGGAGGGAAGGGGATAGGGGTCGGGGCGGTAGCTTACCTTGGAGGAGCGGGCCGGGGTGGAGGAGACGGTCGGAGAGGATAAGGATGCTCCGGCGACGGGTGGTGGTGGTGGTGCTCCGGCGACGGTGGTGTGGACGGGGCGGCGTCCGGGCGGCGGGGTCGCGTCGAGGCGGCGGGGCAGCGTCGAGGTGGCGGGGCAGCGGCGT
>NC_041385.1:85724435-85741406 GCF_002162155.2 Triticum dicoccoides
TTTAAAAATATTCATGATAGTTCAAAAAGTACCCATGAAATACAATCGAGAAATGAAGGCTACGATTTAAATACAATCGATCTTAGCTAGCTATCTGTTCACAATCTTCTTGCCCTTCTTTTTCGCAAATGGAGTTCTTCTGTGGAACGGACGTCCTTTAGGTAGGGTGGTCCTGCTTCTTCTTGTGGTGTATGCTGCTACTTCATCATCGTCGTCATGTTCGATCCTCGGGTCGCCGTACTTGTCGAAGTCTTGCTCATTGGCTACTCCATCCATTCCGATGATCTTCCTTTTGCCTCTCCTCACGACAACACGACTGGGCTTTGGCGGGTCGGTAATGAAGAAGCATTGGTCCACTTGGGAAGCCAGTACCCATGGCTCATTTTTCGCGGTGACGTTTGCGCCCGCGGTCTTGGATTTGGCTTCGGGTATAACCATGGTGGTGAAATACCAGTCTTCTTTTATGATGTTCTTGGCCCATCTAACACGGAACATCGGGACCTTCTCTTCAGCGTAGCTCAGCTCCCAGATCTCCTCGATCCTTCCGTAGTATCTGTCCTTGTCGTTACCGGTGTAGGATTCCATCATTACCCCGGAGTTCTGATAACCATCGCTCTTCATGTCCTTGGCCTCGGTGTAGAATGTGTAGCCATTGATATCGTACGCCTCATAGGTCATCAGGTTGTGCTCGGCGCCCTGTGACAAGGCGAATATGAGTTGTTCTTCCGCGGAAGAATCCTCATGTATAGGGTACGACAGAAGCTTCTGCTTGAACCAACGCGTGAAACATGAGTTGTGCTCTTTGAGTATATCTCCGTCCGTCCTCTGTTGGCCTCGGTCATTGTACGTCTTCTTAATAAAGGTTTTGTGCTCTACGACCCAAGGATCGACCACGTCTATGTGTTGTAGCGCGACTAGGTTTGCTCTTTCAAAGTCGGCGAGTCGACCCTCGAAGTCGACATGCATTTCGCGGCGACCCTCACGGTGACCCCATCCAGCGAGCCTGCCGAGGTGCCTGTTGACGGGCAGACCAACGGGGTTCTCGATGCCTAGATAATTCGTGCAGTAGGAGATGCACTCTTTGGTCAGAAAGCCCCTGGCTATGCTTCCTTCTGGACGTGACATGTTGCGAACGTATCCTTTGATGACACCATTCATCCTTTCGAACGGCATCATGCTGTGCAGGAACGTCGGCCCAAGTTGGATGATATCCTCCACTATATGGACCAGCAGATGCACCATAACGTCGAAGAATGCGGGCGGGAAGTACATCTCAAGCTCGCATAGTATCACCACGATCTCTTCCTGTAGCCTTCTGAGTTGCCTCACGCCAATCGACTTCCGAGAGATGACGTCGAAGAAGTTGCATAGGCCAAATAGCGTTTCACGGACGTGCGCGTCCATGATCCCACGGATTGCAACTGGAAGTATCTGCGTCATCAGCACGTGACAGTCGTGAGACTTCATCCCGCTGAACTTCTGCTTCGCTGGGTCTAGGTATCTGCTTATCTTCCCCGCGTAACCGTAAGGTAGTTTTACTCCTAGGAGGCAGGTGAAAAACTGCTCGATCTCCTCCTGACTTAGAGTGAAGCACGCGGGAGGGTAGTCATTTCCAGTCTTCTTGGCCTTTTTGCCTTTGCGACGACTTTCTGTGTCCTGCTTCGCCTCATCATCATCATCATCATCATCATCATCATCATCATCATCATCATCATCATATATAGCGTGAAGCTCCTGCCTGATGCCCATTGATTTCAAGTCTGCCCTTGCTTTCGGCCCATCTTTGGTCCTCTCTGGCATGTTGAGCAGGGTACCAAGCAGACTCTCGCACACGTTCTTCGTGATATGCATGACATCAAGGCTGTGAGGCACACGGTGGATCTTCCAGTGCGGCAAGTCCTAGAAAACAGACCTCGTTTTCCATACCTTCAGCAGTGGCTCTGGCGCCTTTCGCTTCTTTCCCGGCTCTGGCGCCTTTTGCTTCTTTCCCGGCAGTGGGCAGTCTTTCCAATTTTTCAACAGCTTGTCTATTTCCTCGTCGCTCCTCGTACACGGGCGTTTTCGGGGTTCGGTTTCACCATCGAACAGATCCTTGCGTTTCCTCCACGGGTCATCGTCGCGAAGCCACCTTCGATGTCCCATGAACACGGTTTTCGAAGTCCCGGGATCTCTATCTAGCTGGCGATACGTTGTGTCATCCATGCACCTTACGCATCCAGAAAATCCGTGGACTACCTGCCCCGCAAGATATCCGTAACCGAGATAGTCGTGCACCGTCGTGAGCAGTGCGGCTCTCATAGGGAAATATTCTTTCTCTGCGGCGTCCCACGTATTGGCTGGCGTTTTCCACAGCGTGTCAAGCTCCTCTTTCAGCAGCCCCAGATACAGATTGATGTCGTTCCCTGGTTGTTTCGTCCCTTCAATTAGCATACTCATGTGAATGTACTTCCTCTTCATGCACAACCAGGGGGGAAGGTTGTACATCCACACAAACACAGGCCAGGTGCTATGTGTGCTTCTCTGGCTGCCAAACGGATTGACTCCATCGGTGCTCGCGCCCAGCACGATGTTCCTTGGATCGTTCCCAAATTCTGGGTATTCGAAGTTCAACGCTTGCCACTGGCTCGCATCCTTAGGGTGACTCAGCATCTTGTCTTTTTTATCTATCTCCGGATCATTTGCGTCATCTTCTCGCTTCTTCTCCTCCCTATCCGCGTGCCAACGCAGGAGCTTTGCTACCTTAGGATCCGCGAAATACCGCTGCAGAAGAGGAGTGATCGGAAAGTACCACACCACTTTTCGAGGAGCTTTCTTCCTCTTCTTGTATCGAGTGACACCGCACACCGGACATATGGTAGACTCCACGTGCTCGTCCCGATAAATGATGCAATTGTTCATGCACACATGGTATTTCACATGCGGTAAATCCAGAGGACACACGATTTTATTCGCCTCCTCCAAACTGGTCGGGCACTTGTTCCCCTTGGGAAGACGTTCGTGCCAGAATGACATGTTCTCGTCGAAGCATGCGTCGGTCATTTTGTGTTTTACCTTCATCTCCAGAGCCATGAGCGTTACTTTTAGGCGGGTATCCTCGGGCCTACATCCTTCATACAATGGAGTAACCCTCTCTAACTCAAGTTGATCCATCTTGGCTTTCTCTCGGGCGGCAGCTCTTGCGTTATCCGTCTGCTTGAGAAGCAGCTCTTGAATATGAGGGTCCTGCACCCAGCCCATCGATGGTCCAGCGTCGTCTGCTCCGCCGGCATCATCATCATGTCCTGCATCTTCTACATGATGACTGTGTACAGCATCACCGTCGTGATCATCTCCTGGGGATTCTTCGTCTTCTCGCCCCCCCGAGCCGCGGTGGTTGTCTTGCTGCCCTTCCTCATTTCTTGCCCGGCCCCCATGGACGACTTCGTAGTCATCTTCATCACCTTGCCACTGATAGCCATCCATGAAACCACGCAAGAGCAGGTGGTCCCGCACCTGCCCGGAATCCGGGTCCGCAATAAGGCTATTCAGCTTGCATCTTCGACACGGACATCTTATCTCCGTCTCGTTCTTTTGAAGCATCTCGGCCTTCGCGGACCTCAAAAACCTATTCACGATGCCTTCGGTCATCGTGCGGACCATGGTCGCCTGCGGGGTAGAGCAAAACGATATTTTAGAACCAAGAAAAAATTTGGCATGACTTTCCCTAAAAATAGGACCAAAAAGAATGCTTAATGCCAAAATTCTCGCCGAAACGGAAATGAATCAACATTCCGGCAAAATATTGGCAACTATCGCATTTCAAATACCGGTACACCTCCAAACACAAACACATATGCAACACCACAAACATATGCAACACCACGAACATACATAGATCTAGCTAGGCTATAAAAAGTGCATGTGCACATTGTTGTAGGGAGAACAACATAAATATAGCTTCCCCCCTTACCTAGCAAAACAAGGTAACTTAACCACTTAATTTGAATGAATCTATGGTGGAAATGAGGTGAAAAAGAGGAGGCACCCGAGACAAGGAGGAGGCGGTGGAGAGAATGAAGTGGGGAGAAAGTGAGTGTGGGAGGAGAGGCTATCCAAAATATCTTGTTGCTGCCCACTTACTAATGGCGCACCAGCAACAAATGCGCCATTAGTAATCCAGGTTACTAATGGCGCACCCCCTGGTGGTGCGCCATTAGAACTTTTGCAAAAAAAGGAATAAAAGCAATAATAAAAAAATAACATTAGTGGCGCACCTTCTGGCTGGTGCGCCATTACTAGTTACAACTAGTAATGGCGCACCACCAGGGGATGCGCCATTAGTATGTTTGGACAGGCGCACTAGTTCAAAAAAAAATTTTGGTACTAATGGCGCACCGTGGTCAGGGTGCGCCATTAGTAGTTTCAACACTAATGGCGCATCAGAAGGTGGTGCGCCATTAGTATATACTAATGGCGCACCACTTGTCTGGTGCGCCATTAGTGTCATTTCCATCTATAGCCCTTTTCCTCGTAGTGATGGGGGCACCGCATGTTCTTTCAACCGTTGTCTAACAACATGATTTCTAGGACAGGGTTGCCATACCATTCTGGTGTGGAACTTGTCCTTGTGGACCTACGAAGTTCAGTAGCAACTTGATCAGAATTACCTTGATCATCATCATTAAGTTCCTCTCTAGTCGGTGCAGGCACCACAGAAACATCTTCCTGAGCTGCGCTACTTTCCGCTTCTAGAGGCAGTACTTCATCAAGTTCTACTTTCCTCCCACTTACTTCTTTCGAGAGAAACTCTTTCTCCAGAAAGGACCCGTTCTTGGCAACAAAGATCTTGCCTTAGGATCTGAGGTAGAAGGTATACCCAATGGTTTCCTTAGGGTATCCTATGAAGATGCATTTTTCCGACTTGGGTTCGAGCTTTTCAGGTTGAAGTTTCTTGACATAAGCATCGCATCCCCAAACTTTTAGAAACGACAGCTTAGGTTTCTTCCCAAACCATAATTCATATGGTGTCGTCTCAATGGATTTAGATGGAGCCCTATTTAAAGTGAATATAGCTGTCTCTAGAGCGTATCCCCAAAATGATAGCGGTAAATCGGTAAGAGACATCATAGATCGCACCATATCCAATAGAGTGCGATTACGATGTTCGGACACACCCTTACGCTGAGGTGTTCTAGGCGGCGTGAGTTGTGAAACAATTCCACATTTCCTTAAGTGCGTACCAAATTTGTGACTCAAATATTGTCCCCCACGATCTGATCGTAAGAACTTTATTTTTCTGTCACGTTGATTCTCTACCTCACTCTGAAATTCCTTGAACTTTTCAAAGGTCTCAGACTTGTGTTTCATCAAGTAGACATACCCATATCTACTTAAGTCATCAGTGAGGGTGAGAACATAACGATAGCCTCCGCGAGCCTCAACGCTCATTGGACCGCACACGTCAGTATGTATGATTTCCAATAAGTTGGTTGCTCGCTCCATTGTTTCAGAGAACGGAGTCTTGGTCATTTTGCCCATGAGGCATGGTTCGCATGTGTCAAATGATTCGTAATCAAGAGACTCCAAAAGTCCATCTGCATGGAGCTTCTTCATGCGTTTGACACCAATGTGACCAAGGTGGCAGTGCCACAAGTATGTGGGACTATCATTATCAACCTTACATCTTTTGGTATTCACACTATGAATATGTGTAACATCACGTTCGAGATTCATTAAGAATAAACCATTTACCAGTGGGGCATGACCATAAAACATATCACTCATATAAGTAGAACAACCATTATTCTTGGATTTAAATGAGTAGCCATCTCATATTAAACGAGATCCAAATACAATGTTCATGCTCAAGGCTGGCACTAAATAATAATTATTGAGGTTTAAAACTAATCTCGTAGGTAAATGTAGAGGTAGCGTGCCGACGGCGATCACATCGACCTTGGAACCATTCTCGACGTGCATCATCACCTCGTCCTTCGCCAGTCTCCGCTTATTCCGCAGCTCCTGCTTTGAGTTACAAATATGAGCAACCGCACCGGTATCAAATACCCAGGAGCTACTACGAGTACTGGTAAGGTAAACATCAATAACATGTATATCACATATACCTTTGGTGTTGCCGGCCTTCTTGTCCGCTAAGTACTTGGGGCAGTTCCGCTTCTAGTGTTCGTTTCCCTTGCAATAAAGCACTCAGTCTCAGGTTTGGGTCCAATGTTTGGATTATTCCCGGCAACTGGCTTACCGGGCGTGGCAACTCCCTTGTCGTCCTTCTTGAAGTTCTTCTTACCCTTGCCTTTCTTGAAACTAGTGGTTTTATTGACCATCAACACTTGATGTTCCTTTTTGATCTCCACCTTCGCTGATTTCAGCATTGGATATACCTCAGGAATGGTTTTCACCATCCCCTACATATTGAAATTCATGACAAAGCTCTTGTAGCTAGGTGGGAGCGACTGGAGGATTCTGTCGATGACCGCATCATCCGGGAGATTAACTCCCAGCTGAGATAAGCGGTTGTGCAACCCAGACATTTTGAGTATGTGCTCGCTGACAGAACCATTCTCCTCCATCATACAATTGTAGAACTTGTCGGAGACTTCATATCTCTCGACCCGGGCATGAGCTTGGAAAACCATTTTCAGCTCTTGGAACATCTCATATGCTCTGTGCTGCTCAAAACACTTTTGGAGCCCCTGTTCTAAGCTGTAAAGCATGCCGCGCTGAACCAGGGAGTAATCATCACTACGTGACTGCCAAGCGTTCATAACGTCTTGAGTTGCTGGGAAAACGGGTGCTTCACCTAGCGGTGCATCTAGGACATATGCTTTCTTGGCAGCTATGAGGATGATCCTCAAGTTCTGGACCCAGTCCGTATAGTTGTTGCCATCGTCTTTCAGCTTGGTTTTCTCTAGGAACGCGTTGAAGTTGAGGGCAACATTAGCTGGGCCATTTGATCTACAAGACATATGGCAAAGATTTTAGACAAAGTTCATGATAATTAAGTTCATCTAATCAAATTATTTAATGAACTCCCACTCAGATAGACATCCCTCTAGTCATCTAAGTGATACATGATCCGAGTCAACTAGGCCATGTCCGATCATCACATGAGACGGACTAGTCATCATCGGTGAACATCTTCATGTTGATCGTATCTGCTATACGACTCATGTTCGACCTTTCGGTCTCTTGTGTTCCGAGGCCATGTCTGCACATGCTAGGCTCGTCAAGTCAACCTAAGTGTTTTGCATGTGTAAATCTGGCTTACACCCGTTTTATGCGAACATTAGAATCTATCACACCCGATCATCACTTGGTGCTTCGAAACAACGAAGCTTCGCAATGGTGCACAGTTAGGGGGAACACTTTCTTGAAATTTTATGAGGGACCATCTTATTTATGCTACTGTCGTTCTAAGCAAATAAGATGTACAACATGATAAACATCACATGCAATCAAATAGTGACATGATAAGGCCAATATCATTTTGCTCCTTTTGATCTCCATCTTCGGGGCACCATGATCATCATCGTCACCGGCATGACACCATGATCTCCATCATCGTGTCTTCATGAAGTTGTCTCGCCAACTATTACTTCTACTACTATGGCTAACGGTTTAGCAATAAAGTAAAGTAATTACATGGCGTTATTCAATGACACGCATGTCATACAATAATTAAGACAACTCCTATGGCTCTTGCCGGTTGTCATACTCATCGACATGCAAGTCGTGATTCCTATTACAAGAACATGATCAATCTCATACATCACATATATATATCATTCATCACATCCTTTTGGCCATATCACATCACACGGCATATGCTGCAAGAACAAGTTAGACATCCTTTAATTGTTGTTGCATGTTTTTACGTGGCTGTTATAGGTTTCTAGCAAGAACGTTTCTTATCTACGCCAAAAACCACAATGTGATATGCCAATTGCTATTTACCCTTCATAAGGACCCTTTTCATCGAATCCGATCCCACTAAAGTGGGAGAGACAGACACCCGCTAGCCACCTTATGCAACTAGTGCATGTCAGTCGGTGGAACCTGTCTCGCGTAAGCGTACGTGTAAGGTCGGTCTGGGCCGCTTCATCCCACGATGCCGCCGGATCAAGATAAGACTAGTAGTGGCAAGAAAATTGACAAAATCGACGCCCACAACAACTTGTGTTCTACTCGTGCATAGAAACTACACATGATGCCACTGTTGGGGATCGTTGCAGAAATTAAAATTTTCTACGCATCACCAATATCAATCTATGGAGTAACTAGCAACGAGAGAGAGGAGACTGCATCTTCATACCCTTGAAGATCGTGAGACGGAAGCGTTACAAGAACGCGAATGAAGGAGTCATACTCGTAGTGATTCAGATCGCGGTGGATTCCGATCTAAGCGCCAAACAACTGCACCTCCGCATTCAACACACATGTAGCCCAGTGACGTCTCCCACACCTTGATCCAGCAAGGAGGAGGGAGAGGTTGAGGAAGAAGGCTCTAGCAGCAGCACGACAGCATCGTGGTGATGGAGTGGCAATTCTCTGGCAGGGCTTCGCCAAGCTCACGCGGAGGAGGAGAGGTGTTGGGAATGGGAGGGGCTGCGCCTTGGATGTGGTGCTGCAGCCCTCCCTCCACCCCTCTATTTATAGGGAGAAGGGGGAAGGGGGACGACCCCTCTAGATGAGATCTAGAGGGGGGCGGCGGCCAAGGGGGAGGGGCTTGCCCCCCAAGCAAGGGGAGAACCCCCTTTAGGGTTCCCCCCCAACCCTAGGCGCATGGGCCCTTGGGGGGATGGCGCCCAGCCCACTTAGGGGCTGGTTCCCTTCCACCTACAGCCCATAAGGCCCTCCGGGGCAGGTGGACCCTCTCGGTGGACCCCCGGAACCCCTCCGGTGGTCCCGGTACAATATTGGTACACCCCCGAATATTTCCGGTGACCGTATGATGACTTCCCATATATAAATATTCACCTCCGGACCATTTTGGAACTCCTCGTGACGTCCGGGATCTCATCCGAGACTTCGAACAACATTCGGTAATCACATACAAATCTTCCTTATAACCCTAGCGTCATCGAACCTTAAGTGTGTAGACCCTACGGGTTCGGGAATCATGCAGACATGAACGAGACAACTCTCTGGCCAATAACCAACAGCGGGATCTGGATACCCATGTTGGCTCCCACATGTTCCACGATGATCTCATCGGATGAACCACGATGTCGAGGATTCAAGTAATCCCGTATACAATTCCCTTTGTCAATCGGTACGTTACTTGCCCGAGATTCGATCGTCGGTATCCCAATACCTCGTTCAATCTCGTAACCGGCAAGTCACTTTACTTGTTCCGTAATGCATGATCCCATGAAAAACTACTTAGTCACGTTGAGCTCATTATGATGATGCATTACCGAGTGGGCCCAGAGATACCTTTCCGTCATACAGAGTGACAAATCCCAGTCTCGATTCGTGCCAACCCAACAGACACTTTCGGAGATACCTATAGTGCACCTTTATAGCCACCCAGTTACGTTGTGACATTTGGTACACGCAAAGCATTCCTACGGTATCCGGGAGTTGCACAATCTCATGGTCTAAGAAAATGATACTTGACATTAGAAAAGCTTTAGCAAACCAACTACGCGATCTTGTGCTATGCTTAGGATAGGGTCTTGTCCATCAGATCATTCTCCTAATGATGTGATCCCGTTATCAATGACATCCAATGTCCATAGTCAGGAAACCATGACCATCTGTTGATCAACGAGCTAGTCAACTAGATGCTCACTAGGGACATGTTGTGGTCTATGTATTCACACATGTATTACGGTTTCAGGTCAATACAATTATAGCATGAATGATAGACAATTATCATGAACGAGGAAATACAATAATAACCATTTTATTATTGCCTCTAGGGCATATTTCCAGCAAGACGGTTATTCATTTGAATCAGAGAATAATGGTTGTTCTATTTACATGAGTAATATCTTTTATGGTCTTGCACCCTTGAAGAGTGGTCTATTTATATTAAATCTCGATAGTAGTGATACACATATTCATAATATTGAAGCCAAAAGATGCAGAGTTGATAGTGATAGTGCAACTTATTTGTGGCACTGCCGTTTAAGTCATATTGGTGTAAAGCGCATGAAGAAACTCCATACTGATGGACTTCTGGAATCACTTTATTATGAATCACTTGGTACTTGCGAACCATGCCTCATGGGCAAGATGACTAAAACTCCGTTATCCGGAACAATGGAGCGAGCAACAGATTTGTTGGGGATCATACATACTGATGTATGTGGTCCGATGACTGTTGAGGCTCGCGGCAGGTATCGTTATTTTCTCACCTTCACAGATGATTTGAGCAGATATGGGTATATCTACTTAATGAAACATAAGTCTGAAACATTTGAAAAGTTCAAAGAATTTCAGAGTGAAGTGGAAAATCATCATAACAAGAAAATAAAGTTTCTACGATCTGATCATGGAAGAGAATATTTGAGTTACGGGTTTGGTCTTCATTTGAAACAATGCAGAATAGTTTCGCAACTCACGCCACCCGGAACACCACAGCATAATGGTGTGTCCGAACATCGTAATCGTACTTTCTAGATATGGTGCAATCTATGATGTCTCTTACTGATTTATCGCTATTGTTTTGGGGTTATGCTTTAGAGACGGCTGCATTCACGTTAAATAGGGCACCATCGAAATCCATTGAGACGCGCCTTATGAACCGTGGTTTGGCAAGAAACCAAAGTTGTCGTTTCTTAAAGTTTGGGGCTGCGATGCTTATGTGAAAAAGCTTCAACCTGATAAGCTCGAACCCAAATCGGAGAAATGTGTCTTCATAGGATACCCAAAGGAAACTGTTGGGTACACCTTCTATCACAGATCTGAAGGCAAGACATTTGTTGCTAAGAATGGATCCTTTCTAGAGATGGAGTTTCTATCGAAAGAAGTGAGTGGGAGGAAAGTAGAACTTGATGAGGTAACTGTACCTGCTCCCTTATTGGAAAGTAGTTCATCACAGAAACATGTTCCTGTGACACCCACACCAATTAGTGAGGAAGCTAATGATGTTGATCATGAAACTTCAGATCAAGTTACTACTGAACCTCATAGGTCAACCAGAGTAAGATCCGCACCAGAGTGGTACGGTAATCCTATTCTGGAGGTCATGTTACTTGACCAAGGCGAACCTACGAACTATGAAGAAGCGATGGTGAGCCCAGATTCCACAAAATGGCTTGAGGCCATGAAATCTAAGATGGGATCCATGTATGAGAACAAAGTGTGGACTTTGGTTGACTTGCCCGATGATCGGCAAGCCATAGAGAATAAATGGATCTTCAAGAAGAAGACTGACGCTGACGGTAATGTTATTGTCTACAAAGCTCGACTTATTGCGAAAGGTTTTTGACAAGTTCAAGGGGTTGACTACGATGAGACTTTCTCACCCGTAGCGATGCTTAAGTCTGTTCGAATGATGTTAGCAATTGCCGCATTTTATGATTAAGAAATTTGGCAAATGGATGTCAAAACTGCATTCCTGAATGGATTTCTGGAAGAAGAGTTGTATATGATGCAACCAAAAGGTTTTGTCGATCCAAAGGGAGCTAACAAAGTGTGCAAGCTCCAGCGATCCATTTATGGACTGGTGCAAGCCTCTCAGAGTTGGAATAAACGTTTTGATAGTGTGATCAAAGCATATGGTTTTATACAGACTTTTGGATAAGCCTATATTTACAAGAAAGTGAGTGGGAGCTCTGTAGCATTTCTAATATTATATGTGGATGACATATTGTTGATTGGAAATGATATAGAATTTCTGGATAGCATAAAAGGATACTTGAATAAGAGTTTTTCAATGAACGACCTCGGTGAAGATGCTTACATATTGGGCATCAAGATCTATAGAGATAGATCAAGACGCTTAATTGGACTTTCACAAAGCACATACCTTGACAAAGTTTTGAAAAAGTTCAAAATGGATCAAGCAAAGAAAGGTTTCTTGCATGTGTTACAAGGTGTGAAGTTGAGTCAGACTCAATGCCCGACCACTGCAGAAGATAGAGAGAAAATGAAAAGATGTTCCCTATGCTTCAGCCATAGGCTCTATCATGTATGCAATGCTGTGTAGACCTGATGTGTGCCTTGCTATTAGCTTAGCAGGGAGGTACCAAAGTAATCCAGGAGTGGATCACTGGACAACGGTCAAGAACATCCTGAAATACCTGAAAAGGACTAAGGATATGTTTCTCGTTTATGGAGGTGACAAAGAGCTCATCATAAATGGTTACGTCAATGCAAGCTTTGACACTGATCCGGGCGATTCTAAATTGCTAACTGGATACATGTTTATATTGAATGGTGGAGATGTCAGTTGGTGCAGTTCTAAACAAAGCGTTGTGGCGGGATCTACGTGTGAAGCGGAGTACATAGCTGCTTCGAAAGCAGCAAATGAAGGAGTCTGGATGAAGGAGTTCATATCCGATCTAGGTGTCATACCTAGTGCATCGGGTCCAATGAAAATCTTTTGTGACAATACTGGTGCAATTGCCTTGGCAAAGGAATCCAGATTTCACAAGAGAACCAATCACATAAAGAGATGCTTCAATTCCATCCGGGATCAAGTCCAGGTGGGAGACATAGAGATTTGCAAGATACATACGGATCTCAATGTTGCAGACCCATTGACTAAGCCTCTTCCACGAGCAAAACATGATCAGCACCAAGACTCCATGGGTGTTAGAATCATTACTGTGTAATCAAGATTATTGACTCTAGTGCAAGTGGAAGACTGAAGGAAATATGCCGTAGAGGCAATAATAAAGTTATTATTTATTTCCTCATATCATGATAAATGTTTATTATTCGTGCTAGAATTGTATTAACTGGAAACATAATACATGTGTGAATACATAGACAAACATAGTGTCACTAGTATGCCTCTACTTGGCTAGCTCGTTAATCAAAGATAGTTGAGTTTCCTAGCCATACACACGAGTTGCCATTTGATTAATGGGATCACATCATTAGGAGAATGATGTGATGGACTTGGCCCATTCCGTTAGCTTAGCACTTGATCGTTTAGTTTACTGCTATTGCTTTCTCCATGACTTATACATGTTCCTATGACTATGAGATTATGCAACTCCCGACTATCGGAGGAACACTTTGTGTGCTACCAAACGTCACAACGTAACTGGGTGATTATAAAGGTGCTCTACAGGTGTCTCCGATGGTACTTGTTGAGTTGGGATAGATCAAGATTAGGATTTGTCACTCCGATTGTCGGAGAGGTATCTCTGGGCCCTCTCGATAATGCACATCACTATAAGCCTTGGAAGCAATGTGAGTAATGATTTAGTTACGGGATGATGTACTACGGAACGAGTAAAGATACTTGTCGGTAACGAGATTGAGCTAGGTATTGAGATACCGACGATCGAATCTCGGGCAAGTAACATACCGATGACAAAGGGAACAACGTATGTTGTTATGCAGTTTGACCGATAAAGATCTTCTTAGAATATGTAGGAACCAATATGAGCATCTAGGTTCCGCTATTGGTTATTGACCGGAAACGTGTCTCGGTCATGTCTAAATAGTTCTCGAACCGTAAGGTCCGCATGCTTAAAGTTCTGTGACGATCGGTATTATGAGTTTATATGTTTTGATGTACCAAGGGTAGTTCGGAGTTCCAGATATGATCACGGACATGACGAGGAGTTTTGAAATGGTCGAGACGTAAAGATCGATATATTGGACGACTATATTTGGACATGGAATGGTTTCGGGTGAATTCGGGAATTTACCGGAGTACCGGGAGGTTACCGGAACCCCCCGGTAAGTGTATGGGCCTTATTGGACCTTAGTGGAATAGAGGAGGAGGAAGCATAGGAGGGCCCTCCCCCCAAGCCCAATCCGAATTGGGTGAGGCCCCCCCCCCCTTTCCTTCTTCTCTCCCTCCTCTTTCCTACCTCTCCTAGTCCAACTTGGAAGGGGGGGGGGATCCTACTACCGGTGGGAGTAGGACTCCCCTATGGCGCGCCATAGAGAGGACCGGCCCTCCCCCTCCTCTACTCCTTTATATACGGGGAGGGAGGCACCCCTTGGAGACACAACAATTGATCATTGATCTCTTAGCCGTCTGCGGTGCCCCCCTCCACCATAATCCACCTCGGTCATATCGTAGCGGTGCTTAGGCGAAGCCCTGCGTCGGTAACTTCATCAACATCGTCATCATGCCGTCGTGCTGATGAAACTCTCCCTCGAGCTCTACGGGATCATGAGTTCGTGGGACGTCACCGAGCTGAACGTGTGCTAAACACGGAGGTGTCGTACGCTCGGTACTGAGGATCGGTCGATCGTGAAGATGTACGACTACATCAACTGCGTTGTCATAACGCTTCTGCTTTCGGTCTACAAGGGTACGTGGACACACTCTTCCCTCTCGTTGCTATGCATCACCATGATCTTCCGTGTGCGTAGGATTTTTTTTTGAAATTACTAAGTTCCCCAACAACAACATGCGCTCGCCACGGGCAATGCAGCCAGCCCTGTCTGGCGAATCATCCCGCTGCAGCGCGACGTCCCTTCGACGATTCGGCGGCTATGCCACCGGCGCGGAAGCTGCCAGGAATCGAGCGAGGGCACCTGTGCTGCTTTTTTGTGGTTGTGGACGCCCTGCTGATAAGCATATGTCGCACACACAAAGTAATTCAGAGCGAGAGTTCTACATCTGCGGTAACCGTGGAAAGGCAATATGACAAAAAATACCTTGATATTCCGCTAATTTGCACAATTCGCGATCATTAATATATATGTGTATATTGTGATCCATAGGCGTTAGGGACAAAATATTGCTACACATGGATATGGGTTGATCTCGTCCAGAAGTACGTGGGCGAGTTGCTTGAGTACCATTGGTGAACTAAGACAACAAATAGATGAGATGCAGCGGAAGACTGATGTGATGGGCGGCCAAATCCAAAAATTCAAGATGCTTCGATATGCCCTTTTAGCTGGTGCTATGCTTGGCCTCATTCTCACTGCTGGATCGGTGGCAGCTTTTTTTCTCGTGGGAATCATTACATTGATGATGTTCTTAGTCTAGATCAAGAGTGTGTAGTACTAGAAGTTATGTATATGTGTTATTATTTTCATCCTTAAACTATTATGTATATCTATGCTAGATTAATGAGATCGATCGATGTTGGCCGGTGTTCTCTAATTATTGGTTTCCCTTCTATGGTTATATATTTACACAAAATAATTAGTAAAAATAACAATATAATAAACAATAAAAAAATAAAACAATAAAACAATAAAATAAACATCTGTATAAATATAAAAAGCAATATGTCTAATACATAATTAAAAGTAAAAAACAATATGTGCAACAGATAGCAATGGCGTTGCCCGCGTAGGCCAACGCCAGCAATTACCCCGCCGCCCCCCGCGGGAGATATTGACTAAATTAACCCCCTTCCCCCCACCCACAACCGTCGATCCCATTAAATCGCCGCCACCCCCGTCGCCCTCGCCTCCGCTACTTCCACCGTCGCCGCCGCCTCCGCCTCCACCGCCGAAGTCCCCATCACCGTCGCCTTCGCCTCCATCGCCAAAGTCCCCTTCCCCGTCGTCATCGCCTCCGCATCCACCCCGGCCACCGCCCCGTCCCCGCCGCCGTCCCCGTCCCCGTTGCCATCGCCTCCGTCGAAGCCCCCGTCGCCGTCGCCTTCGCATCCACCCCGGCCACCGCCCCCGGCCCCCGTTGCCCGTAACGCCTCCTCGCCGTCTACCACTGCCGCGGGTGAGTTCTACTTAGTGTAGTGTACGTAATAGTAGTGTAGAAAAATATCGAATTTTGTGTATACGAGTAGTGTAAAATTTTAGTGTAGTTGTAGACTATGATTTTAGATAGTGTAATTTTATTGTATTTCTAGTAGTATACTTGTGGTGAAAGAATGTAGTGTAGTTGTAGACTATGATTTTAGATAGTGTAATTTTATTGTATTTCTAGTAGTGTACCTGTGGTGAAAAAATGTAGAGTGTAGTTGTAGGCTAGGATTTTAGATAGTGTAATTTTATTGTATTTCTAGTAGTGTACTTGTGGTGAAAGAATATAGTATAGTTGTAGACTATGACTTTAGATAGTTTAATTTTATTGTATCTCTACTACTGTACTTGTGGTGAAAGAATGTAGTGTAATTGTAGACTATGATTTTAGATAGTGTAATTTTATTGTATTTCTAGTAGTGTTCTTGTGGTGAAAGAATGTAGTGTAGTTGTAGACTATGATTTTAGATAGTGTAATTGTATTGTATTTCTAATAGTGTACTTGTGGTGAAAGAACATTTTATGCATTGTAGGTTTTGCAGTTACTCGTTAATATGCCCATTTTTTTACTAACTTGTTAGTTGTATACACTAGTAGAATGCCCGTGCGTTGCTACGGGCCATCGATATATTTTTGTCGGTCGCATGTATGTCAATAATGCATGTCAAATTTTGCATGCATAGAAATGATAGCCTGTAACGATTGAGAAGTAATTGAAATCCACTTCACTTGCGATGTAAGTTGATAAAAAATCTAATAAAACGATGTGTAGAGCTAAAAAAAATCACAAACGAAGATCCACTTGATGTGTTTAACATATTTACGTATAGTGTGAGAAATATTGTCTTGAGTTTTATTTGCATGGTACAATGTGAGACACGGCATGATTTTAGTGAGCTTTAAATTGTAGGCCGACTATAGATAATTTGCTTGGTATTGTTTCTCTAAAAATTACTTGTTAGGCTATGCACATTGATGTCACTGCATAGAAGTTGTTCCTTTCTTCTTTTTTGACGGGAAAAAAGCAGGCATTTCTCTCCTCACTCACTCATCGCACAACCGCCTCCTACCCCCCACCCCCCCTCCCCCACTTGATGTGTTTAACATATTTAC
>NC_041385.1:85741416-85781688 GCF_002162155.2 Triticum dicoccoides
GGTCGACGCCGCATCTCATCTCCCCGCCACAGTGTCGCACCCGCCATCTCTCCTAGGCACCTCTCCTCCATGCCGTGGCGAAGCCAGCCCGCTCCTCTCCCCACCACCTCCCCTCTCATCCACGAAGTCGCCACCCCCTCTCCCTTTCATGACGTGGCCCACCTCCTTCACCCCCTGATAACCTCTCGTACCACCTCCTCGGCACTGAGCCCGAGGTTTGTGCCAACCACGTAGCTGACCGGTTCGTACGTGGGTTAGACAACCTCGGGCACAGTGGTGTGGCGACCTGTTGCTCACTATATTGCCGCCACCTTTTTTGAGTGTAGCGGCCACCATAGGATTGACTGACTCTTCGGTTCACCCTACTCGTTTGATGTTGCTGCCAACACATCTGCCTTCCTCTCGATTAGCTTTCTGGATTATATTTCAGTCCTGGTGACCATTGACTCATAGCAACCAAGTGACGCAAAGTCGCAAGCTACGCCTTCATCATTTTTTTTTGCGGGGTAAATGATAATTTTATTCCAAAGGTGCAGAATTACAATCATCATATCAACCCCTTATGTCTTTTCTTTTCTTTGGTTATGCATAAGAGCCTTGTATCACTAACCTCTTTGGATGAAAATGGCATCTTGATATATATTTGCTAAAATAAATTAAACCCAAGCGGGTGTTTACTTTTTAATATTGTTCCCACCATACCATAGCATCACCCGCTTGGGTTTTAGATTTCCTATAATCAGAAACACCAAGTTTGTATCACATTACATCGAATCAATGGAGGTCAAACTTGTGCAGGAAATCATTCTCACATGTTTCTACTCTTTAAACGTGGGACTGATGGAGCAACACTGTATAAAGGTTTAAGCACCTTTGTTCAAAATTACAGTTTTGTGTGACCTTTTACTACGAAGTGATTTTAAACCTTTTCAAGATTTTAAAGATCTGATCATGCTCAACCCCGCGAAGATCATCTTTTAACACCAACAACTCCTGGGTGAACTAAGTTGCAGAAAACAATATATACGTCATAATGTCCGTCCTGCAAGAAACATAGCTCAGATAAGATATACTTGAATTGTGCATGAACTGGAAGAATGAAACATAGTTTGAAAAAAAAAAACTGAAGGAAGCCAAGTGGATCTTTTGTCATGAATGAAAATATATGCTTCTCATGGATGAAGAAGAAAATTAGTACGTAGCTTGTGTCCACAAAGAAAGAGATGGTACCATTTTCTTGTTCATTACTCAATCGATCATGGTAAATGACAGTATTAACAATAAGACAACAAGAGTCATTCTCTTTTTTTTTTTTGAGGAAAATTTATACTTTGACGTTCCAAGTCTAGCTAGGAAGCATCCTAATGGAGTGTGAGATAAAAAATGGGATGATCAAGTAGTGATGAATAAAAAGAAATAATGCCTTCATCACACATATAGATACATGTCAGTTTTTATGCAAGTAATTTTGGTGCTAATCTGCTAGTAATTTGAATTCATAAAATATGAATACAAAAGTAGAAGAATCTAACCATAGATGAGTTCGCGTGGATACTTCATACGACTCCACAGTGCTAGTTTCACATTCAAAAGATAAATCTGTTCTTTGCTATATATATATATCCAAACCATGAGTGCCCATTGTAGCTAAATTACCCCGCTTAACTATTAGATACTTAGCAATCCCCGGCCAGGAGGTGGACTGAATGAATTGTTGCATACCTTCTTCACATAACAATTGTCAGTGTATGTCCTTCCGTTACCGAAAAAGGGTTTCCCCCCGCTTTGTATTCCAAAGCACCAATACCGATCACACAGCAAACTCTGGGGCGAGCAGCACAACAAGCCAAAGAAAAAAAGAAACAGTGCCAACACCGGCAGCTCCGTATGTCCTTCCGTTCAGGGGCTCCTTTCCGTCCAGGAACTGCATCGTGCGGCACAGACACTTCATGTTCTGCCTCGGACGCATCCCTTCTCTGTCTCTGCTGAACCGGTGCGCTCTTCTTTGCCTGTATTAGAGAAGCGGCACGGGTGTAGATGGCCGGAGGGCGTAATGGTGGCGCAGTTCGTCGTCGGCGTCCAACTATTGATTCCTGCAAGGAATGCCAGCTGCAATTAACCACGAAAACAATCAGAGTGCATACATCAGTTCCTGCTGTGATGCATATAAACGGCACTTGATAATATGAGCGTTATGCATTGTAATTGCCAAATAAACACTTTGAGTCTGCCACAAAAGGGGGAAGACTTTTGGTGCCGAAATTTAGTATTCCCATTTCTCAGTACTCCATTGGACTCTCAAAATTCCGCCCCATAATATAAAACTATTGATCCAATCCTAACAAAGCGTGAGGGGGAGAAAAGATAAATTTCATAGCACCTAACATTTTTCTTCACTATGAGTAGAGGAGTGAGGCATTGGACCGGTGTAGCGCAAAGGACATACGCAGTCTTACTAAGTTGAAGGAAATTTACAGGTATTCCTTTTGGAGCTTCACATAGAACTCAAGCTCTTTGTCATCCAGAAGTACAATATATCATTTGTCAAAGGAGTAACGCTGATGATCAACGAAATAAGACATGAAATGAGCATGAAACATTACCATATATTGATAAATGATCCCATCCTTACTCCCACTAAAATGAATGTATCTCTGGCTATGACTGTGTTGGTGAAGAGGGTGGCATGTTGGCTTCTACTGGCCAATTTCGAAGTCATAGGCAAAAGAATTTCGATGAACCACTAAATGATGAATGTAATTTGGTACTTGAAATAAGGAGCAAAATAGTTAACTCAATTTTCTTTTAATTCCCAACGGGCTATCGTCAGATAATAAGGACAAAAAAAGCCAGCAATTTAAATATGGCATAGGCAACAATGACTATGGAAAATAAATAGCAGGGACACGTTTTACTCTATACATAAATATCCACACTTTGGTAATATAAAACAAGGTCATGAGATGTCTACTTCTATGTTTGAAGCTATCCAGATCATACTGTGCCAGATTGTCGATTGTAATTCTCTTACAGAAAAATTAATCACCATCAAGAAGATAAAAGTACCATTTCCTATTGCAGAATCACTTATTTACGAATCAATACATAGTCAACCACCGGCAAATGTATCATGTTCAATCATATCGATGAGTTCTCTTTATGAGAGAGGCTGACATTATTGATGTTTCAGAGCTAGTGGCGAGAGATTTTTCCCAAGTATAAATGCTTTTAGTGAAAAAGGCAAACACAATAAGCTGATCCATGGGCGACCAAACTAAGAAAAGAGAGAAGCTTAATGTAGCTTTCAGAAGACATGTCTGATTAAAGCTGACCATTTCCACTGTTTATTTAAACAAAAAAATGATAGGCTAAATGCTAAAAGCTCTACGCACTGTGGCATCTTAAAGAATCTAACACTTCAGGAATTCATCTTGGCCTACAACAGTTAAGAGACATAGACAACATGCACTCAGCAGAAATGAGTGAGTTCAGCATGCATTATTGCATTATCTGAATTAGAACGGATTATGAAGTGAAAAAAGGAGGCAAAATGTCATACTCTGGCATGTTCAGTCATGAATGGAAACATTGAGAGTAAAAAAAGGGCAGCCCGGTGCATTTAGCTCCTGCTTGCGCAGGGTCGGGGAAGGGTCCGACCACTTTGGGTCTATAGTATGCAGCCTTTTCCTACATTTCTGTAAGAGGCTGTTAATGGAAACATTGAGAAAATAGATCTCTACATCCCTCTCTATTGTCTTGTTATATATCTACCAAATGGAGCAACATGTTATCCTAAATAAGTTATAGACATCAATTTGTGCTTCTGAAACTACCACGAATTGTATTGCCAAAAATTTAGGACCTGCTCATCAATGAAGCAAGCGAACACATTAAGGTCCGGAGACAAGTGGTTGTTGTACCTGCAGAATGCGTGGTAGGAGCTAGGATCCTACCTGGTTTAGGGCGCAGGTTGTACGGGAAGGGGGAGGGTTGACGGAGATGCGATCGCGGCTGCCGGCGGCGGGGCGCCGTGGCGCGATGAAGAAGAGGCGGCAGCGGCGCAAGAGGCGGCTAGGATTAGGTCTCCCGGCTCCCTTCGGGAAGCCGAGCAAATAATCATTGCTTCTTGCTTGATTAGATTGATACATCTCCTCTCCTTAAATAGAGAGGTTTACTTGACTCCTAAGCAAACGATCCTAACAATAAGATAATTGGGCTAAACCCCTAATAACAATAAGATAACTTGGGCCATAACCCATTGGGCTAAGCCCCTAATATGCCGGTCATAACACTTCTCCCCGCCTGCACAAACAGCTCATCCTCAAGCTGTAAGATGGGGAAGCGCTTGCTGAACTCCTCGAGGTGATCAACCAGCGTCAAACACCTTCGCGACAGCTGGGGCGGTCAGGTCGGCGGCGACGGCGTCCTCCGGAATGTAGTCTGCAGCCTCCAGGTAGAAGAGTCGCGGGCAGATGTGGCCGGGCGTGTACGACTCGTCGCAGTTGAAGCACAACCCTTGGCGGCGACGCTCGAGTAGCTCGGCCGAGGTGAGCCGGCGGAACGGGCGCGCCGCGGTCGCGGCGAGGGGTGCCGCGGAAGCCTGAGCAGGCCGACCCAGCGTGGGAACATCCGGCCAGGGTAGCGACCCAGCGGCCCGGGACTGTGATTCCTGTTTGATGGCCACCGCGCGGCGCTCGAACGCGCGGGCGTAGTACATGGCCGTCTGGAGATCCTGGGGTCCCCGAAGCTCCACGTCCATGCGGATGTGATCCGGAAGTCCACCGATGAAAAGGTCAGCCCGCTGCTGCGCCGTCACGCCCGACGCCTGGCATGCCAGGGCCTGGAAACGGTCAGCGAAGTCCTGAACCGTGGAGGTGAAGGGAAGGCGGCCTAGCTCTGCCATGCGGCTCACGCGGATCGGTGGCCCAAGACGAAGGAGGGATAGCTCGCGGAAGCGCTCCCAAGGGGGCATGCTACCCTCGTCCTGCTCGAGGGCGTAGTACCAGGTTTGTGCCGCGCCGCGGAGGTGGTAAGAGGCGAGTCAGGTACGCTCCGAGGTGAGGGCGCGCTGCCCCGAAAGAACTGCTCGCACTGGTTGAGCCAGTTGAGGGGGTCCTCTGTGCCGTCATAAGTGGCGAAGTCCAGTTTGGCAAACTGCGGCGGTGTCTGAGTCGGAGCGCCGTGGCCGACTGGCTCGGAGGTGCGAAGCAGCGAGGATTGGGGCGCCCGGTCAGCATGGTCGCGGCCCGTGGAGTACCCCGCCGAGCCGGAGGGATCGCCGAACTGCAGAGTGGGTGCCGGCGGGTCTCCAGCCGACGTGTAGACGGGTGACGGCGATGATCCGGTCAGCCAGGCCGGTATGGGGGATGGTGACGGCGGCAAGCGCACTTGCTGGATCGGTACGCCTCCCTGCGAGGATGAGCCGGGCCCCGTGTTGGGCGGTGGTGGGGCCGCCAGCTGCAGCGGGGTCGCAGCGAGGGCCGGGGCCGGCCACTGTGGCCATTGAGGCGCGGCAGAGTCCGACTGCTACTCTCAAGCGTGAAGCATAAACAGAGGATTGTTAATTTCTACTGTCGCTAGCAGATTGCAAGGAAGGCGGGGCTGACCTTGTAAAAGCCTGAAGATCTTTCGCCCTTGTTGTTGCCAGCATGAAGGGCAAGGAGAGAAGCGCATACCTCTGTGGTCATCGCTGTGTCCTCAGGATGATCTACCTACAGCTTGTTGAGAGGGTTTCGGAGATGCTACTGCAAGTTTCCGCTCCTTTGCTAGATCATCTTCAGTACCATGCAGTTGTGTGATTCGCCAAGCCACAAAAAAGTTCTGAAACTATCTTTGATCCATTTTTTATTATTCATTGTAGTACTAAGTATTTACAGAAATAAATACAAAAAGAAGCAATGGATCTGCAGTTCTTTACCTTGATAGCTAGAGGTGGTTTTGTACAGTAGCCGGTCATTATAGGTCTGACTGAGGTGCTTCTTCACATTTGCCTGTAGCTCAGGTGTTGTGGTAGGCCGGGGACTAAAGAGACCACACAAAAAAAGAATCATTTTTTGACAGTCATACACATATCGCATGACTCCACCTAGCCGGCCTCCTCATCCATCTTATTTGGGCACAATCAAGTGGCAAAGTTCAGATTTTCAGAAAAGAAATGACAATTTCAAGTTTCAGAGTTGACCACCCAAATCTCTTTGGTCCTTCGGAGCATGAGGATGGAGTCAGAGCTCGAGGTGCGTTGGGCACCTCCCTCTGCCTCCCTGCCCTAGCCTTATGCCGGTCCTGTACTTGGACTGCTGCTTGGTCACCCTCTCTGCCGCAGCGTGCCTTGTCGATCCGTTTGACGGCCGCATCGTCGAGTCGATCAGAAGACTGGGGCAGGCGGGCAGCACTACCACCTGCCACTGGGAAGCCGGCACGCATGCCCTATTGGCGGAAGAGAAATAGCCATGAACGGGTATACTCTGGACCGCATACTGCTCCTTTAGGAATATACAGATTAGGAAAGGTAACAATCGATGCGTTAGGTAGGATTTTGAATTGATTTTCATGAAAATAAGGTTTTATTGTTTGGTAATGTGATATCAATACCTGCCTGTTTGTGACGTGCTTGGTTAGAAAAGTTTGCAAATATTAGAAAAGTTTTTATTGCGAGGGTGAAAAAGTCAACGTGAGGATATATATGAAGATGGAAGGTGGGACGAAACTAAACCAGACAAAAATAAACCAGACGAAAAAAACTATGGAGGCTATTCACCAACTCAGATATTAGGAGTAGAGATGCATCGTCACAGATGGCCTCGAAGTTTCGTGGTTTGCGACATAAGGAAAATAAGTACTATGCCACCATTAGAAAGGACAATGTCGTCCACGAACTTGGCCATTGGGACACCCCGGAGTTAGCAGCGCGCGTTTATGATGCCATGGCAGTAAGAGTTCTTTTAGGAAGGGGCGAATCTGAACTTCCCTGAGTGCCGTGAGTTCGCGATGTTCCTCGCGCCTGAGGACATAAGGATATGCACTAGGGTTGACGAGAAGGAGAGCAAAGAGGCCGAGATGCAGTTCGACCCATTGGTGAGCGTGCTTGCGAGAAATGTCAAACTTGTGGAGGCCAACAAGATGATGTTACTTCAGTACGCAACCAGGAAGAGCGCAGAAGAGGACCCCGTAGACTGGGATGCCTTGGAGCGTGAGGAGGAGGGTCAACAGGGGTGTCGTTGTAGGTCGACTAGGCACGACCACGAGGCCGGTCCCCCTGGCCATTAGCTTAGCGCGCGCTACCTATTTCATATGAACTGTTTAAATTTATGCATGTTTTATGTTTGAATTACGTATGGTCTGTAGAACTATTTTATTACAAGTACGTATGTGTTAATAAGTAGTTGGGCGGATAGCGCTGATTCGTACTAACTGCTTATGTTGCATTATATTTATGTGCATCTTAATTATGTATGCTTATTTTTCTCAACTTCATGCATGAAAGCAGTAAATGGATGCCCCATGTGAGACCTGTGGTTCGATGAGATGCCAAAGGGATAAGAAGTTCTTCATAGATCTGCCGAATGACTTCCTCACTAGGACGGTATGTTTTAGTTGAACATGTTTTGACTGAGTTTCATGCACCATGCATATGGTTGTGCCCAAAATTGTGTAACTAGCTAGCTACTTCTTTCATTCAATTTTGCTTAGGTCATCCCTTGCGGGGCAAAGCATGACTTCTTACAGAAGTTTAAAGTTCCAGTTGATGCCACCATCACATTTCAGTGCACTCTCATGAAGATGCTGACAGCCAAAAAATTCAATTGTCTTGTCACCAACAACACAAAACGCACCTACTTCGGTTGCCCTAGTTGGAAAGCCCTTGCAGATGCTTACGAGATGAAAGTTGGGGAGAGAGCCACGTTCTACCTCGACTACGATCGTGACGAGATCATGGTCTACTACAATCCTGTTGGCTGCGATGATGGTGCACTTACTCCGGACTATGACCCTGACTCCGCCCGCCGAAAAGTCGTAGTTAGCTAGTTGGCATGCATGGAAGATATCATGTTATTATCACCTTATTTGTTTGAACTTGGACATTCATATGTGTGTTACTTTGCCTACTTTGTTGAACTATGTAAATAAGTGCATTGTTGAACTTAAATGATGTCATTGGGTCTATTGATAGTTGATTTAGTGATTGTTCTTAAACTGGATTATGCTGTCATTATGGCTAAAATCGCTGCTGTACAGTTTTTATTTCAATTGAAAATCAAAGTACTGGAGTCGAGAAAACATGAAACGTCACAACTGATGACTAATACTGCTGGCTTGGACAACGCGGCACGTCATTACCGTCCAAAATACTGATGGCGTAGGTGCCAACGCCAGCGCTAATTTTTAACACTGGCGCTATATTGATGGCGTCGGGTGTCCACGCCACCAAGACTGTTTTTGGTACACCGTAGCTAGACTTTTCTCCAATAGTGCTCTATCTATAAGGTTGGTGTTTGCTCAATTGCTCCACATCCAGCACTGCTTAGATGGAATACTGGGGAGCCCCGACGTGATGCTTATTGCGTCAAAATGGAGTTGTTTCGCACGCTGTTGTGTGGTTCACTATGTTTTTTTTCTTCTGCTTCGTTGTTTCTCCATGTATGAATTGACACACAAAAGCAACCAAATATTCTAAAACAAATGAAGGAAGTGTTGAAATATTAATTTCAATGAAGAATTGTTTATTTTCATGTTTTCAATTATGCACAACAAGAACAAAAGAATGAAGAAAGTGTTGAGAGATTAATTTCAATAGAGAAATATTTATGTTCCAGTTTCCAATTATGCACTGCAAGAAACAAAAGAATTTGCTCTAGCTCAAAACACTATACTAAAGCTGTCAGACAGAATTTTATCTGTAGAAAAAATATGCTAGAGCAAACATTGATTTTCTCATAACCAGTATTCATGCGTAAAAATCTTTCCAGTGTTCTTCTGCATTATACAATTTCCTTATCACTCATGTGTAAGCTTGCAAAAACATTTGAATTAGAGTAGGAACCATAATTTCTTTCTTGGTTCTCATAAAGCACGAAAATAGCCTTAATTTCTGAATACTTTTTGAATTTTTAAAAATATTCGTGGACTCAAAAACTGCATTTGAAATTCAAATTTTGTTCGAGACAATAAAAAATGTTCTAGAAATCAAATTTTGTTCCGAAGATTCAAAAAAGTTCTTGGATTCAAAAAAATGGAATTCAAATTTTCCACGGCATTCAAATAATGTTCTAGGAATCAAATTTTGATCTAAAGATTCAAAAAAGGAATTTGTAATTTAAAATTTGTTTATGACATTCAAAAACTGGTCTAGAAATCAAAAAATTGATCTAAATATTAAAAAAGTTATTCAATTCAAAATCTGATATTTTATTAAAAAAATTGCAATTCAAAATTTATTATTGAATTAATATGTTCTGAGATTGAAAAAATATTCAAGGGTTTCAAAAAAATATTATAGGACTCAAAAAAGTTTCTAAGATTTAAAAAAGATTTTGAATTCAAAACTCTTCTTGAAATTTTAAAAAAGCAAGACATTCAAAGAATGTTCTAGGATTCAAATTTTGATAAAATGTTCCAATGTTCAAAAAATGGTCTTGGAATTAAAATAATGTTCTCAAATTTCATAAATGTTCAAGATATTTAAAAACGTTATTGAGAAGATCGCAGTAGCCGAGCTGTCCATCAGGACAAGGGACAGGTTTCTGCGTGCTGTTGGGGTGTCGTGCACTTCCTCCCTCGCATCTCCAGGCTTGAGCGGGCTGGTAACTTCGTCCTCTTCAGCTACCTTGTCAAAACCAGCATCTTGAGAAGATCGCTTCCGCTGTGGAGAGCGCTGGCGGGGCACCTGAGCACGGCCTGCCCTACCTCTTCCTCTTCCACCTGAGCGGCCTCCACGAGTGGCCCAGCCGCCTTGTTGCTCTGGGGCAATTTCCCTCCTCTGTGCCAACATCCAGCCTCCCCACTGTTTGTGTTTCTCCTCCCAAACACCATCGCCGCACTCCTCATGGTTGTGTCCCATGAGTACACAGACCTTGCAAAAATAGGGGATCTTCTTGTATTTTACCGGCAGGAGCAGTCGGCCCTCTCCCACGACATTCAATGGTGTGACTCGTGTGAGTGGTTTATTGACAAGAACCTTGGCCCGAACCCTAACATAATCCCCTTCATAAAACAGTCGAGGAGCAAGCTGAATTTCCTTCACCCGTCCGATGCGACGGGCTAGTTGATCCACCACCTCTGACTTACGATATAGCTCTGGTATGTTATGAATCTGAGCCCATACATACAATCCATCAAAGTCAAAAGATGTAGGTTCCTTCTTGCCATCATAGTCCTCAATCAGCATCCCCATCCCCCTAAAAAGCCATGGACCGCCATGCACCACCTTCTTCCAGTCCCCGAGGCAGAACATCTGGAAGATAAACAGGTTCTCGCCCGCCTCCCTGTACTTGGGAACATGCGCTAGCGACCAGATCGACTTCATGCACTCAAACATCGCAGACGGGCTGAAAACACGGGTCGTGTTCACCTTCGCAATCGCCAGCCACCTAGCATCCGCTTCAAACTTCTTCACCTCTTCCTCCCCTACAACCACATCATCGAGCTCATCATCTTGGAGATCCAAGTGTTGCAGCATCTCTTCAAGATTCTTCCCAATCCACCCCGCAGACGAGGATTCCGCACGTTCCGCCATCTAGGGTTTCTTCCTTCGCGGTAGGAACGCTCCAAGCAACCGATCCGACTCGCTCACTTGCCAACCAGGAGGATGATCCGCGCAGGGGGAGCAGCCGGCAGTTGACACCCAGTAAGATCTCACGGCGGCGATGTGATCGCCGCTAGAGCCGAAAAACCCTAAGTGAGAGGGTCGTTCAGGCCTCATTCACCATCGCCTAATAATACTCCAAAGATAAATATGGGCTCTGTTGTGGGCTTCGGTACGTATAAGTTTTTTTGAGCAAAATCTATATCCTTTATTAAACATGCAAAGTCATGGGAATACAGATAATATCGGGCAAAGTTGCAAGCCACAGATGGCGCCCGGGAGGGAGAGATGCGACAGCTTTAGCTAACGCATGAGCCTCTCCATTATGTTTCCGACTCTCGTGGATAAACTCCACAGCACTAAACGCTGCTCTTTGGTGCTTGATATCTTGAAAATTGGGTAAAACTTGCATGGGGAGTCGTCCTTGATCCATGATACAGCTTCTAGGCAATCTGTGGCCACACATATACACTGAACTTGTAGATCTGAAGCGAGTGCTAGTGCCTCGCTACAAGCCTGTGCTTCGAGAATCACCGGATCCAGAAGGCCTTCAAAAATGATCGCTGAGGCCCCTAGGTAGTTCCCGTTTTTATCACGACACACGACAGCTGAAGCACCCTTGTCTCCTATCTTTGGAAAACCCGCCGTCTGTGTTAATCTTGGCAGAGTGGACCACCGGCGGCAGCCATGCACAGCGCGCTGGCTTTCCCACACCTGCAGTTGCTTCATGTGAGTCTCTGGGCATTGCATGCATGCCCTTGGACATTACATGCAAGTCCTTAGATTGTGCATGCAGGTCCCTGGTACGTGCCCCCTTTCTGGGATCTGATCTAGCTCCGCCAAAAATTTGGTGATGAAAATATGGGTGCTTAGGGGGCTCTGAAACTGCTCGTCGTGAATAGCTCGATGCCTCGCCCACCATATTGCCCACATCCTTACAAGCACACGTGCCAGGTCCGCCGTGGGAAGAGTGTACACCAACCAGAACATCCACAGTTTAGCGTCATCCGTTCGGTTGGAGATGATTGTTCCAGTGATATCCTCATCAGCAAGAGCCCATACACAGCAAGCCAAATGGCAGTCAAAAAGAGCGTGCCTCCATGTATCCACCGTCGCGTGACAAATGCAACATTCAGCAGAATCGGTCATGCTTATGTGTTGTCGAACAGCCCCTGTGGGTATGGATGTTTTGGCTAGTCTCCAAGCAAATACACGGACTTTTGAGGGCACCGCCGCTCCCCAGAGTTTGGACCATGAACGTCTATCTGCTGCACCGTTGGAGTGACCATCGTTGTGCTCCAACCAGTCTGTGCGTTGTTGCTTTGTCGCTGCAAGTAGTTTGTAGTCTGAGCTCACTGTGAAGATCCCTCTTCTCTCGTAATGCCACTACCAAAAGTCATCTTGAACCTTGCTGCTAAGGGGAATATTGAGGATTGCCTCGACATCCATCGGGTACAGGTGTTCATGTAGCATCGCACCGTTCCATGTAAAGGTGATCGGGTTAATAAGCTCAAAAACCAGTTGGGGAGGATTCTGGGATTTGGGGCAAATCGGCCGAAGCTTAAAGTCGCGGGGGATCCAATTATCGTGCCAAATATTAGTCCTCTCTCCCGATCCGATGCGCTTCAGAAGACCCAGCTTAAATGCATCCCGCCCCTCGATGATGGATCACCATACTTGTGATGGGTTCTTCCCTAATTCTGCTTCGAGGATCGAAGAAGATGAATAGTATACCGCTCGAAGGATCCTGGCGCTGAGGGAATCCGGCTGAGTCAGCAGCCGCCATGCTTGTCGGGCAAGTAGTGCCAAGTTGAAAAGCTCAATATCACAGAAGCCCATGCCACCCATGCTCTTAGGCTGTGACATGACTTGCCATGAAACCCAGGCAGTCTTCCTCTCGCCTTTCTTAGATCCCCACCAAAATTTCCTCAACAAACCATTGATGTGCTGGCAAAGGCCCCGAGGCAGTTTAAAACAAGCCATGGAATAAGTAGGGATCGCCTGAGCAACTGATTTAATTAGCACTTCCTTACCATCGATCGATAAAGCCTTCTCCATCCAGCCTTGCACATGCTTCTATATACGGTCCTTTAAATATTTAAAAGACCCTTCCTTTGCTCTACCCACATTAGCTGGAAGGCCAAGGTACTTGTCTGATAGTTTTTCATTCTGTACCTCTAAGATTTGCTTCACTTGTTGCTTCAGAGAATCCGCACAACCCTTGCTGAAGAAAATTGATGACTTGTCCCTATTGATTCGCTGGCCAGAAGCCTCACAGTAACGTTGCAACAACGAGTTCACCCTCATCGCCATCTCAGGAGTGGCATTGAAAAATAAGAGGCTATCATCTGCGAATAATAAATGATTTACCTCTGGAGCGCCATCCGCCACCTTGATGCCTCGAACATTCTCATTTGGATCAACCGACTTCAACAAACATGACAGACCCTCGGCGGCCAGCAAAAAGAGATATGGGGATATTGGGTCACCTTGCCTGAGACCTCGAGATGGACTGAACTCCTCTTGCCTTTCACCATTGAACATGATAGATAAAGAAACTGATGTGACACACCTCATGACAATCTCTGTGAACCATGCACTTATGCCTAGTTTTAGCATCACCCGTTCAAGATAATTCCACTCAATTCTATCATATGCTTTCATCATATCAAGTTTCAAAGCACAGAATCTATTACTCTTTACCTTCCTTGTTTTCATGTAGTGGAGACATTCATAAGCAGAGATGAAGTTATCCGTGATAAGACGTCCCGGTACGAATGCTAATTGTTCCTCAGAGATGATATCGGGGAGAATGAGCTTAAGCCGATTAGCTAGAACCTTTGACGCAATCTTGAAGATCACATTGCAGAGGCTTATCGGTCTAAATTGTCCTAAGTTTTTTGGACTTGCAATCTTGGGAATTAAAACAATGAATGTTTTGTTTATCTCCTCCGAGGAATCCTCTACCTTTAGAACACGTAGCACCATATCAGTCACCTCATCGCCGCACAACTCCCAGTGTCTCTGAAAGAAGTGTGCAGGAAAGCCATCGGGCCCTGGAGCCTTGGTAGGAAACATTTGGAACAAAACCGCTTTCACCTCGGCGTTGGTATATCGGGCGTTAAGCATGTCATTCATGGCAGCATCCACCCTAGGTGGTATATGGGATAGTACTTCGTCAATGCCTATTGTGTTTTCGGAAGCATACAGATTGCTGTAAAAATTTGTTGCCATGCTTTCCATCTCTTGATCATCCACACAGACAGTTCCGTCTGCATGTTGCAATTCACTGATACGGTTTCTTGCTTTGCGAGCGCTAGCTTTCCGGTGGAAAAATTTGGTATTGTTGTCTCACTCTGCCAACCACTGAATGCGAGCCCGTTGACGCCACATGATCTCCTCACGTAAACAAAGCTCGGACATGCGGGCTTCTACACGTTCCTCTTCCGGCGACGGTCCCCCACGGTCAGGAAGAGCTCGTAGTTCTGCAAGCTTCGTTCGAAGCGACCGCAGCTCGGTTCTGATGGAACCAAAGGTGGTTCGGCCCCACTTGCGTAGCGTACCGGCCACAAAAGCAAGTTTGTCGGACAGAGCCGTGATACGTCTCCAACGTATCTACTTTTCCAAACACTTTTGCCCTTGTTTTGGACTCTAACTTGCATGATTTGAATGAAACTAACCCGGACTGACGCTATTTTCAGCAGAACTGCCATGATGTTGTTTTATGTGTAGAAAAGAAAAGTTCTCGGAATGTCCTGGAAATCCACGGAGGCACTTTTTGGAATTAATAAGAATTTTTGGCGAAAGAATCAAGACCAGGGGGGCCAGGGCCTATCCACGAGACAGGTGGGCGCCCCCTATCTCGTGGGCCCCCTGGACCTCCACCGACCTCAACTCCAACTCCATATATTCACGTTCGGGGAGAAAAAAATCGGAGAGAAAGTTTCATCGCATTTTACGACACGGAGGCACCGCCAAGCCCTAATCTCTCTCGGGAGGGCTGATCTGGGGGCTCCGGAGAGGGGGATTCGTCGTCATCGTCATCATCAACCATCCTCCACCACCAATTTCATGATGCTCACCGCCGTGCGTGAGTAATTCCATCGTAGGCTTGCTGGACGGTGATGGGTTGGATGAGATTTACCATGTAATTAAGTTAGTTTTGTGGTTTGATCCCTAGTATCCACTATGTTCTGAGATTGATGTTGCTATGACTTTGCTATGCTTAATGCTTGTCACTAGGGCACGAGTACCATGATTTCAGATCTGAACCTATTATGTTTTCATGAATATATGTGTGTTCTTGATCCTATCTTGCAAGTCTATAGTCACCTATTATGTGTTATGATCCGACAACCCCGAAGTGACAATAATCGGGATACTTCTCGGTGATGACCGTAGTTTGAGGAGTTCATGTATTCACCATGTGCTAATGCTTTGTTCCGGTTCTCTATTAAAAGGAGGCCTTAATATCCCTTAGTTTCCGCTAGGACCCCGCTGCCACGGGAGGGTAGGACAAAAGATGTCATGCAAGTTCTTTTCCATAAGCACGTATGACTATTTATGGAATACATGCCTACATTACATTGATGAACTGGAGCTAGTTCTGTGTCACCCTATGTTATAGCTATTACATGAGGAATCGTATCCGGCATAATTATCCATCACTGAACCATTGCCTACGAGCTTTTCATATATTGTTCATCGCTTATTTACTTTTTCGTTGCTACTGTTACAACTACTACAAAAACCCCAAAACATTTATCTTTACTTTTGCTACCGCTACCTTTATTATCATACCACTTTTGCTACTAAATACTTTGCTGCAGATACTAAGTTATTCAGGTGTGGTTGAATTGTCAACTCAACTGCTAATACTCAAGAATATTCTTTGGCTCCCCTTGTGTCGAATCAATAAATTATGGTTTTATACTTTAACCTCGAAAGCTGTTGCGATCCCCTACACTTATGGGTTATCAAGACTAATTTTTGGCGCTGTTGCCGGGGAGCATAGCTCTATTCGCTGAGTCACTTTGGATTTATATCGGTTGATCACTATGAAGAACTTGAAAGAGGACCGAACTACTATTTTACCCTCAACTACGAGGGGAGGTAAGGAACTGCCATCTAGCTCTGCACTAGATTCTCCTTCCGTTATTAGTAGGCTTGCGACACCTAAACCTGCTACTGCTATGAATTCTGATATGTCGCATGTTATTGATGATGCCACTTCTGCTATGCATGATGAAACTACTTCTGTGTGTGATACTACTTTGCCATTAGGTGAATTTCTTGATGAACAACTTGCTAGAGTTAGGGGGAATGAAATTACTGAAGAACCTATTATTGATGATAGTGATGATGAAGGTTCTCCCAATGATTATGTATTACCTTTGTTCCTAAGGGTTATGTTATGAATGAAGAAGCTGCTAGGGAAATCTTTGCTTGCAATGATAGATATGATCTTAAGAAATTATTAGCTAAATGGAAGCAGCAGTCTCTTAATGCTAGAATGAAACCCGATCCTGCTTTTGCTACTTCACCTATCTGTGTTACTGATAAGGATTATGAATTCTCTGTTGATCCTGAAATTATTACTTTACTTGAATCTGATCCTTTTTATGGCCTTGAATCTGAAATTGTTGTGGCACATCTTACCAAGTTGAATGATATAGCCACCCTATTTACTAATGATGAGAGGTCTCACTATTTTTATATCCTTAAGATATTTTCGTTCTCATTAAAGGGTGATGCTAAGACTTGGTACAATTCTCTTGCTCCTGGTTGTGTGCGTAGTCCCCAGGATATGAGTTATTACTTCTGTGCTAAATATTTCCCTGCTCATAAGAAACAAGCTGCCTTGCGGGAAATATATAATTTTGTGTAAATCAAAAAAGAGAGTCTCCCACAAGCTTGGGGGAGGCTTCTTCGGTTACTTAATGCTTTGCATGATCATCCTCTTAAGAAAAATGAAATACTTGATATCTTTTATAATGGACTAACTGATGCTTCCAAGGACTACTTGGATAGTTGTGCTGGTTGTGTTTTTAAGGAAAGAACAGTCGACGAAGCTGAAATACTATTGAATAATATGTTGACTAATGAAAATAATTGGACTCTTCCTGAGCCAATTCCTGAAGTAATTCCTGAACCAATTGAGCCAACTCCTGAGCCTATTCCTAAACCCACTCCAAAGAAGAGAGGTGTATTTATTTCTCAGTCCTAAAGATATGCAAGAGGCAAAGAAATCAATGAAATAAAAAGGTATTAAAGCTGAAGATGTTAAGAATTTACCTCCTATTGAAGAAATACATGGTCTTAATATACTGCCTGAAGAACCATATTGTCTTGATAACCCGACACAGGTAGTAAAGGTAAATTCTCTCTATAGATATGATAAAGTCGAAATCCCCTCTACTAAATTTCATAGCCCATGCTTAGATGAATTTGATGACTTTATGGCTAGACAAGAAAGTTTTAATGCTTATGTTGGTAGAGAGTTAAAGAATTATGATTTCGAGATAGGACGCGTAGGTGATAACCTGGCTAGAGTTAAGGATGAACTTCACCGTGTTAGCAAATATGCTTCTATGGTTGCTACCCAAGCTGAGCAAGTACTTAAAGCTCAGAATGATTTGCTTGATGAATTAAATAATAAAAATGACTTTGTTGTTAGAGTGGCTACTAGAACTGGTAGAATGACTCAGGAACCTTTGTATCCTGAAGGCCACCCTAAGAGAATCGAGCAAGATTCTCAGAGAAATAATTTAGAGGCACCTAGTTCTTCTAAAAAGAAGAAAAAGAAAAACGATAGAACTTTGCATGCTTCTAGTGAACCTACTGTAGACACACCTGAGAATCCCAATGATATTTCTATTTCTGATGCTGAAACACAATCAGGTGATGAACATGAACCTAGTGATAATGTTAATGATAATGTTCATGTTGATGTTCATCCTAGCAAAAACAATGATGTAGAGATTAAACCTGTTGTTGATCTTGATAACCCACAATCAAAGAATCAACGTTATGATAAGAGAGATTTTGTTGCTAGGAAGCACGGTAAAGAAAGAGAACCATGGGTTCAGAAACCCATGCCCTTTCCTCCTAAACCATCCAAGTCAAAGGATGATGAGGATTTTGAGTGCTTTGCTGAAATGATTAGACCTATTTTCTTACGTATGCGCTTAATTGATATGCTGAAAGTAAATCCTTATGCTAAGTATATGAAGGAGATCATCACAAATAAAAGAAAGATACCGGAAGCTGAAATTTCCACCATGCTTGCTAATTACACTTTTAAGGGTGGAATACCAAAAAAACTTGGAGATTCGGGTGTACCAACTATACCATGTTCCATTAAAATAAATTATGTTAGAACTACTTTATGTGATCTTGGAGCCGGTGTTAGTGTTATGCCTCTCTCTTTATATCGTAGACTTGAATTGAATAAGTTGACACCTACTAAAATATCTTTGCAAATGGCTGATAAATCAACTGCTATACCTGTCGGTATTTGTGAGGATGTGCCTGTTGTGGTTGCAAATGTCACTATCTTAACGGACTTTGTTATTCTTGATATTCCTGAGTATGATAGTATGTCTATTATCCTTGGTAGACCTTTTCTTAATACTGCAGGGGCTGTTATTGATTGCAACAAAGGCAATGTCACTTTTCATGTTAGTGGTAATGAGCATACGGTACACTTTCCGAGGAAACAATCTCAAGTTCATAGCATCAATTCTATTGAAAAAGTTCTGACTATCATTTTTGGAGATTTTGAATTTCCTCTCCCTACTGTCAAGAAAAAGTATGATATTCTTATTGTTGGGGATTTTCATATCCCCGTTGAGGTAACTTAGTGTTATTCGAAATTTCTCCGGTTCCATGTTATTCAGAATGAGTTTGTTAACAAGACTTGATCAACCTTGTTAGTGGGTTCATTTTGATGATCACGAGATGGATGAAACTAGAAGGCACAACCTTCTGTACCCACTTTTTACTTTCTGATATTTAGAATAAATAAAGCAAAAATAACATTATCCGTCTGTTTTCTGAATTATCCGTGCAATAAAAAATAGTCTGAAAATAAAAGTGGTCCAAATGCCCTGCAAATTTAGTATGATTTTTTCTGGAATATTTGAGGATTTTAGGCACTGAAAACACTACAGGAGGGGCAAGCACCAGGCCACGAGAGTGGAGGCCCCCCCCTATAGGGCGCGCCCCCTGTCTCATGGGCCCCTGGTGGGCCCCCTCCACTTATGCCAGCACCCACACACTTCATCTTCTACCCAAAAAAATCCCCATCCAGCTCAAGCACGAGTTCTAGCTCGTTTTGCTGTGATTTTCGATCTCCTTGCTCAAAGCTCCATTCACAAAACTGCTTTGGGAGATTGTTGCTTGGTATGTGACTCCTCCATTAGTCCAATTAGTTTTTGTTCTAGTGCTTTATTTATTGCAAATTTTTGCTGCATAGGTGACCATGTTCTTGAGCTTGCATGTTAAATTTATGAGGTCCCAAGCAATTCCAATGCATGATATAGGCTCTAGGCACTTGTAGGAGTAGTTGCTATCAATCTTGTTTAGTTTTATTCACTTCTTTTTGAAGTTACTAAAATTTCAGAAATTTTCAGAAAATGTTGAGGAAACTTTTGAGGGGCTCTTCTAGCCAAAGCTCTCAGGAAAAACAAGCCAAAGAGAAGGAAAAAGCCAAGTATAATCTTCCTCGCTTAGCGGAAGTATGGTCGTGTGAATGGCCATGCAAGGATTTCTTGAAAGAAGCTGGAATTCATGAAGACTTTTATGCTTTAATCGAGACTGCAGGCCTCACCAGTTTCATCAACGACCGAATCGATCAGTATCTCTTACTTACCAATACTTTCATGCAAAACTTTTATTATTATCCTAAGAAGTCACCGCCTGCAGTATCATTTCATTTATATGATGAATTCAAAGAAATGTCTTTACGTCATTTTTGTGCGGTATGTAGGATACCTTATGTGGGAGAATTAGAGGAACCCCATCATGAAGATGTGGGTGGCTTTGTTAACACTATAGCTGTAGAGGAGCCAAAGAAGGGCTCCGAGGCAAAAGTCTCTAGCATACACTTTCCTGTTTTACGCTACTTTGCCATTTTTGCTAGTAGATGCTTGATTGGTCGTGGGAATAGTGGAAACTTGAGCGTTCCTGATATTATCATTCTTCAACATGCTTTGCTTGGAGACAATACTTTTAGTATTGGTGCCGTCGTTGCTAAACGGCTAGCCCTGAATCATACAAAATGCCCCATATTTGGAGGTATCTATGTTGCACGTCTTGCTAAATATTTTCAGATACCCATTAGGCACCATGAGAAGGAGGAGATAAAATTGCCTCCTCACATCTTAGATTACAAGAGCATGGTAGCACACAAGTTTATTGTTAACAATGAAGAGAAGATGCTCTTGTATAAACTTAGATTTAATAAGAAACACATTGAGATTATTATTTTGCCTACGCCTCTGTTGTTTGATTTTCTTGCAGAAAATCTCCTTGTCACGCCGAAAGCGGTGAACAACCATCGAGCCCAAGCTTTTACTCTAGAACCTGAACCTGAGCCGAAACCTGAGCTGGACCCTTATTGTGCATCATCTGTCTAGTGGGATTCGGAGATGACCAGCCAGTGGTATCCTGATTACACCTCCCAGTACACCGGGGAGAGTAGCGGCGGTCCTTGGTACTAGACCAACTTAGGCCAAAAGCCTAAGCTTGGGGGAGTACGTATTTCTCACCGACTTTACATTCATGTTCACACACTAGTCGTCGGTGCTCATACTCTTTCATTGTATTATCCATGCTAGTTTAAATTTCTTTTTCTAGTTTTCTTCTTGTGTGTTCGATAAACTTTAAGAAAATCCAAAAAAATTAGTTAGTTTAAATTCCATGCTTGTAGTAGAAATTAAAATTAAAACCCAAAAAGATTTCTTCTTCTTCTTTTACTTGTTGGGAGCTTTCCCGTGTAAATATTTTTCTTTTCTTTTCTTTTCTTTCTTTTGGGGGTCGAGAAGACTATATTGAAAATGCTTAGTGGCTCTTATATGCATGATTGTTTATTTAACTTCGAGCCCATATTACCCTGTCTTCTCTTTTGAGTTGAATGCTTGCAGATTCCAGCTTAGTCCAATGCACGTGCACTCTTATTATTATACACATCGTTCGGTCGTGCGAGTGAAAGGCAATAATGACGATATATGATGGACTTATTGGCATGAGAAAAGCTGGTATGAACTCGACCTCTCTTGTTTTCGTAAATATGATGAGTTCATCGTTTTTGATTCAGCTATTATGAAGTAAACATATTTGCAATGACATTTAGAGATTATAGTTGCTTGTGCCATGCTTGATTAGCTATGAGTTATAATGGTTTACCTTGCGTGCCAACATGCTATTAGAATGATTATGATGTGATATGATGGGATGGTATCCTCCTTTAAATGAATTGAGTGACTCGACTTGGCACATGTTCATGCATGTAGTTGAATCAAATCAACATAGCATTCACGATATTTATGTTCATGGTGGATTATATCCTACTCATTCTTCTATTCGGTGTGAATTAATTTTAATGCATGTTTACGACTGTTATCGCTCTCTTAGTTGGTCGCTTCCCAGTCTTTTGCTAGCCTTCACTTGTACTAAGCGGGAATACTGCTTGTGCATCCAAACTCCTTAAACCCCAAAGTTGTTCCATATGAGTCCACTATACCTTCCTATATGCGGTATTTACCTGCCGTTCCAAGTAAATTTGTATGTGCCAAACTCCAAACCTTCAAATGAAATTCGGTTTTGTATGCTCGAGCAGCTCATGTTTCAACTAGGGATGCCTATATCTTCCATGCTAGGTGGGTTATTCTCAAGAGGAGTGGACTCCGCTCCTCATTCACGAGAAAGGGCCAGTAACCGGGATGCTCAGTCCCATGATCCAAAAAGATCAAAGCAAATCAAAATAACTAAACAGAACTCCCCAGGGTTGTTGTATGTTGGAGGCACTCGTTGTTTCGAGCAAGCCATGGATTGATGCTTGTTGGTGGTCGGGGGAGTATAAACCTTTACCATTCTGTTTGGGAACTGCCTATAATGCATTCAGTATGGAAGATACAGCCATCTCATAGTTGTTGCGTTGACAGCAAAAGTATGCCGCTCAAAATGTTATTCAATCTCTATTTCAAAATCGAGCTCTGGCACCTCTACAAATCCCTGCTTCCCTCTGCGAAGGGCCTATCTATTTACATTTATATTGAGTCATCACCTTTCTTATTAAAAGCACCCGCTGGAGAGCACACTGTCATTTGCATTCATTACTATTGGTTTATATTGGGTATGACTTGACTGGATCTCTTTTACAATGAATTACAATGTTTAGTCAGTCCTTGATCTTTAAAGATGCTCTGTATTTATGTTTTGCGGTCTCAGAAAGGGCTAGCGAGATACCATTTTGTTATATAATGTTATGATTATTTTGAGAAAGTGTTGTCATCTGACTTATATTATTATGGCTCGCTAGCTGATTATGTTATTGATATGAGTAATTGTGAGACCTAGGTGTTATTGTTAGTATGGTTAATTCATAATATTTGCTGAAACTTGAATGCTGGCTTTTCATGTTTACAACAACAAGAGCAAACAGAGTTTGTAAAAGTTTTTCTTTATCACTTTCAGTTTATCAACTGAATTGCTTGAGGACAAGCAAAGGTTTAAGCCTGAGGAGTTGATACGTCTCCAACGTATCTACTTTTCCAAACACTTTTGCCCTTGTTTTGGACTCTAACTTGCATGATTTGAATGAAACTAACCCGGACTGACGTTGTTTTCAGCAGAACTGCCATGATGTTGTTTTATGTGTAGAAAAGAAAAGTTCTCGAAATGTCCTGGAAATCCACAGAGGCACTTTTTGGAATTAATAAGAATTTTTGGCGAAAGAATCAAGACCAGGGGGCCCAGGGCCTGTCCATGAGACAGGGGGCGCCCCCCTGTAGGGCGCGCCCCCTATCTCGTGGGCCCCCTGGACCTCCACCGACCTCAACTCGAACTCCATATATTCATGTTCGGGGAGAAAGTTTCATCGCGTTTTACGACACGGAGCCGCCGCCAAGCCCTAATCTCTCTTGGAAGGCTGATCTGGAGTCCGTTCGGGGCTCCGGAGAGGGGGATTCGTCACCGTCGTCATCATCAACCATCCTCCATCACCAATTTCATGATGCTCACCACCGTGCGTGAGTAATTCCATCGTAGGCTTGCTGGACGGTGATGGGTTGGATGAGATTTACCATGTAATTAAGTTAGTTTTGTTAGGGTTTGATCCCTAGTATCCACTATGTTCTGAGATTGATGTTGCTATGACTTTGCTATGCTTAATGCTTGTCACTAGGGCCCGAGTGCCATGATTTCAGATCTGAACCTATTATGTTTTCATGAATATATGTGTGTTCTAGATCCTATCTTGCAAGTCTATAGTCACTTATTATGTGTTATGATCCGACAACCCCGAAGTGACAATAATCAGGATACTTCTCGGTGATGACCGTAGTTTGAGGAGTTCGTGTATTCACTATGTGCTAATGCTTTGTTCCGGTTCTCTATTAAAAGGAGGCCTTAATATTCCTTAGTTTCCGCTAGGACCCCGCTGCCACGGGAGGGTAGGACAAAAGATGTCATGCAAGTTTTTTTCCATAAGCACGTATGACTATTTACGGAATACATGCCTACATTACATTGATGAACTGGAGCTAGTTCTGTGTCACCCTATGTTATAGCTATTACATGAGGAATTGCATCCGGCATAATTATCCATCACTGATCCATTGCCTACGAGCTTTTCATATATTGTTCTTCGCTTATTTACTTTTCCGTTGCTACTGTTACAACTACTACAAAAACCCAAAAACATTTATCTTTACTTTTGCTACCGCTACCTTTATTATCATACCACTTTTGCTACTAAATACTCCCTCCGTTCGGAATTACTTGTCGCGGAAATGGATGTATCTAGACATATTTTAATTCTAGATACATCCATTTCCGAGACAAGTAATTCCGAACGGAGGCAGTACTTTGCTGCAGATACTAAGTTATCCAGGTGTGGTTGAATTGACAACTCAACTGCTAATACTCAAGAATATTCTTTGGCTCCCCTTGTGTCGAATCAATAAATTATGGTTGAATACTTTACCCTCGAAAGCTGTTGTGATCCCCTACACTTGTGGGTTATCAAGCCGCAGTAGTATTGGCCTTTCCAGAACTGTTCCAAGCTTCAGCTACCACATCCCCAAAACTTGGATCGCGCTCCCACATGCATTCGTACCGAAACTGCTTCTGCTTTGCTCTCACACTCGAGTCCACAAGATCTGTTTCTAATAAGATAGGGCAGTGGTCAGATTTAGCCGCTGTTAGGTGTTCCACCGAGGCAAACAAAAAGAGGTCCGACCATTGAGCCGTACCCAGAGCTCTGTCCAGCCTTACCATGCAAAAATAACCTCCTGACACTTTCTTCTCCCAAGTCCAATCCAAACCACGGTAACCCAAATTAGCAAGTCCACATATATCCACAGCCTCTCTGAAAGCGTCAATCTGTGCACTGCCACGCTCATTTGGGCCAAATTGTTCCTCAGGCCTCAAAATTTCATTGAAGTCCCTAATGCACATCCATGGAAGCGTGCTCTCTCCTCTCAACCTTGTCATTGCATTCTAGGTTTTGTACCGGAGAGATCTTGTTGCTCTCCGTAAAAACATGAAAGACGCCACTGTTCCCTTCCTGGTTCAAGCACCCATGCGTCCACATGATACTCCGAAAAATTCTTTATTTCAATGTCCATCGAGTTTTTCCAGAAGATATAGTTACCTCCACTGCGACCACGACTACCAACAGCAAAACTGAAATCAAAACCTAAAGAAAAACGAAGACCTTCCACACGACTTTTTTGTAACTGAGTTTCAACTAAGCAAAGCATAGACGGTGAACTAAGCTCCACCAGGTTGCGAAGTTCACAAACTGTCGCAGGATCGCCTATCCAGCGACAATTCCGGCTTAAGATTTTCATTGGGCTTGGTGGTGCTCCGAGGAGGAGCCCGCCAACAACGCCATCTTGTTAGTTCCTTGCTTCACTGGTGACACTGTCTTCTTTGCTTTCTTGGCATCACTAGGAGAAACATATGTTGGAGGCGGCGGTGGGACTGCCGCTATGGACGCATCAATAGTGACTAGAGCCTTGCTCCTCTCCAGCCCTTCAACATCAACCCCGCTGTCCTTCAACACAAGATTCAGGTTACGACGAATAGATTCAACAGCTTGCACCTCCTGCCTAGCCTCTCCAACCTTAAGGGGGCTAGTAACTTCTGGTTCTTTCGCAGCCGAGTCAAAACCTGCGTCCTAGGATGAGCGCTTGCGTGGTGGAGACCGCTGGCGGGTATTATTAGCCCGGCCTGTTCTTCCTCTTCCTCTACCGCTTGAACGACCCCCTCGAGGAGCCCATCCACCATACTTCTCCGGTGCAACCTCCCTTCTTTGTGCCAGCATCCAACTCCCCCACTGCTTATCTTTCTCTTCCCAAACACCATCGCCACACTCCTCGTGGTTATGGCCCATGAAACCACAAACCTTGCAAAAATACGGGATCTTCTCATACTTCACCAGGAGACGGAACCTTCCTTCTCCTGCGACATTCAGCGGCGTGACCCGTGTTAGAGGTTTGCTGACAAGAACCCTAACAATCTCCCTCATAAAACAAGCGAGGCGCGAGCTGCACTTCTTTTACCCTTCCAATACGATGGGCGAGTTAACCAACAACCTCCGCTTTGCGGTAGAGCTCTGGTATGTTATGGATCTGAGCCCACACGTATAAACTATCAAATTCAAAAGATGTTGGCTCCTTCTTCCCATCGTAGTCCTCTATCAGCATCCCCATCCCCCTGAAAAGCCATGGGCCTCCATGCACTACCTTCTTCCAATCCCCAAGACAGAACATCTAAAAGATGAACAGATTTTCTCCCGCCTCTCTGTATGTCGGGATGTGTGCCAGCGACCAGATCAATTTCATGCACTCGAACATCGCCAATGAACTGAAAGTGCGAGTAGTGTTCACCTTCGCAATCGCCAGCCACCTGGCATCCGCTTCATACTTCTTCACCTCTTCTTCCCCTACAACCACATCATCAAGTTCGTCATCCTGGAGATCCAGGTGCTGCAGCAATTCCTCGAGATTCTTCCCCGTTCCGCCCGCCGCTGATGACTCCGCTCGGTCCGCCATCTAGGGTTCGTCGTCTGGGAAAAAGCACGCCAGAGGACCGCGCCCAACTCCACCCTGATGATCAGGAGATGATCTAAGCGAGGGAATCAGCCAGCGGTAGGTAGTCCGATGAGATCTCTAGTCGGCGATGGAATCGCCGCCAGAGCCAAAAACCCTAAGCGAGAGGGTACGAGTCATTACCGTTCCCGACTATGTTTTGATAGGAATCCGGTACGTACAGGTGATACAGGCTATGGACGTTTTTGGGCCTTAATGTATTTTTTTACAGGAGTAATTAACTACCATTGGCCATTAGCAGATAATACGCTGGCCTTTTCAGTGTACGTTCGGCTTACAGGCTCCTAGCAGCGACAAAGGAGCAGCGGACCGACTGGCTTGAGGGCAACCGTGGACACTCAAATATTGGCGCGGACAGGTGCTCTTGGTAAAAATTGTGGGGCGCCACGATCCCATCCAAAATCAAAGTTTTTGCATGGCGACTTGCCAAAACGTCCATCCCCACAGGGGAAGTTCGAAAACACAGAAAGATGGCGGGCTCGGCTGAATGCTCAATTTGTCACGCGGCACTGATACATGGCGCCATTCTCTCTTTGACTGCCAGCTTGCAAGGTTCGTCTGGGCGATGGCCGACGCGGATCTGACAGATGTGCTTATCTCTAATCATACTGACGATGCAAAGGTTTGGATGTTGTGGCTAGTTGACACACTATCGATGGCTGATCTTGCGCGAGCACTAGTACACTAGTATAAAAGGCCCATTTGTCCTGGTTCGGGAACCGGGACTAAAGGGTCGGTACTAAAGCCCAATACCTTCAGTCCCGGTTTTTATACCAATCGGGACAGATGGGGCTCCACGTGGCCGTTGTGGCTTGCCCAGGCAGGGGGATCCTTTTGTCCCGGTTGGTAGCACCAACCGGGACTAAAATGCATCCACGTGTTAGTAGTTCACGGGCTAGGGTTTTTTTTAAAGGGGGGGGGGGTTGGGGGTTTTGAGGGTTTTGTAGGGTTGATGTAGGGGTTTCATATATTGTGTTAGCTAGCTAATAGAGATAAGTGTCCTCTCTTATCTCCGTGCTTAGTCGATGCTACGTGCTATACGTATAGAGAGGACTCGACATGCTAGCTACTCCCTCCTTTCCGGTTTATAAGGCTTATCTCAATTTTTTTGTTTTTTCCAATTTAAAGGGCTTATCTCCATCTCCTATTGAGATTCCGAGGTGCATTAAATCTTTGCATGCAATAATTAAAAAGGAAATCACCAATGCATGCAATGTTCCTACCCATCTAGTGGCCAAGCATGCATGCGGTGTAATTAAACCACAATAATGCATTAGTTTAATTTGGTAGTTTTGTAAAGTACGAGATATATTCCTCCACTCATCATCTGCCTTGGTAGATGAGATTTCAGATTTGAGCCATATAAATCAAAAAGGAGGGAATAGTAAGCAAATGAAGGAAACCATTAAGTACAGAAGATCGTCATGAACATATATAGAGAGAAATGATCGACCTCTCCTTATCCGAGAGATTGGTCGAACAACAAGTTTTTGTATATCTACCCGATGCTACTGGCTACATATATACAATATAAGATCTCTTACAATATAATCCCCTAATTATATATGAACTCAAGTTCCACATGGTATTCTCCGTCTTTATTGATAACATGGTCAAGAAAGAATCCCGTCAATTCCTCTTGAATTGCTCGCATGCGATCTTGTGGTAGGAGTTCATCCCGCATCTGAAACATCTAATTTGAAGAAGGGGATCAATACATATATATGAATGAATGAAACTCAACACAAATGATGGTAATAAAATAAAATTGTGAATATTATTGCTTACGCACTTCATATTGTTTTTTAGAGTACCCCCGCTCACAGGTCGTGTGGCGGATGGACTCGCAAACGTAGTACCCACAGTAATCATACCCGGCTTCCTCCTACAACCACTTTACAAGCAATAGAGGTCAATCAAACTGATAAGCAAGCATGATAAATGGTATTGATGAAACTAGCGCTAGAATCACTGGGAGATGCGCAGAACTAGCTAGTAGTACTTACTTTCGGGTGTTTAAATCGCAGCTCCCCCGGCAGTCCCAGAGCTTGTGCGGTGAACTTTTTCCAAACCCTGCCAGACAAAGAAAACAATTACTTGATAGCAGGAAATGAATAAAGTTGCCTATATGGTGCGATAATGACCGATTGGACTTACTTCTGGAGCATTTCAGTCATGTTCGCATACTCCTGGGGATCTTTTCGTCTCGAGTCTAAGACAGTTACTACTCCCTGCTCAAGCTCAATCTCTAGGAGAATATAGTGGAAGCTGTGCACGCATGCATAACTCATCAATTACATATGTGTGTGCCAAAGAGGGTATTCAAGCACACGACAAGAGGGATCATATCACAAAGAATCCTAGAGCTCAAACAAGAACAAATCGTGAAGTTCGGATGACACTTTCATTGGATCGAGTGGTAGGGAATTATGAAGTGGTTGATGTAATGCTTGTCCACAATCATGGTCTTTACTTGCCACAAACATTCCATTTGATGTTATCACAAAGGAGGATCTCAGAAGTTCAAGCTTTTGAAATTGAGACAGCCGATGATTCTGGAATTAGGCCAAAAGCTTCACATGAGCTAGCTAGTCACGGAGTTGGAGGACCAATGAATCTCACCTACACTCCTTGTGATCTAAAGAATATCTTGCAGGGCAGGCACCAAAGAGAGTTGGCATATGGACAAGCAGGAAGCATGTTGAAGTATTTTGAAGGCAAGATCGCCGAGAATCCTTCTTACCAATATGCTTTGCAATTGGATTGTGAGGAGAATATAAGCAATATATTTTGGGCTGATGCAAAGATGGTCATTGATTATGCACACTTTGGCGATGTTGTCACACTCGATACTACTTTTGGCACCAACAAAGAATATATGCCTTTTGGTGTTTTCGTTGGATTCAATCAGTTCAGGGTGACCGTTATTTTTGGTGTTGCTCTTATGTTTGATGAAACATTTGCTGCTTTCCAATGGTTGTTTGAGGCTTTTCTAGCTGCACACAGTGGGAAAATATTTACTGACCAAGACACTGCAATGGGAAATGCCGTTGGGGGGTATTCACAAAAGCATGGCATGGGTTATGTACCTTTCACATTATGCAAAATGCCGTGAAGCACTTATGCAATAGCAAGGCCGATGACTCACATTCCCCAAAAGATAAAAATGAGGTGGATGAAGAACCCATATTGTCTTAGAGTTTAGTGCTTGCATGTATAACATTGAGGACACAATGGCTTTTGAAGAAGCATTTGACATCATGAGGAATAAGGTGGACGATAAGAAGAAATCATGGATGGATAGCATCTACAAGTTCAAGACAAAATGGGCTGAATGTTACACGAGGGACATTTTCACATTGGGAATGAGAAGCACACATTTAAGTAAAATTTTCAATATTGACTTGAAAAAACATCTTAAATCTGATTTTGACATCATTCGGTTCTTAAAGCATTTTGAAAGGGCGGTGCAAGGAAAAAGAAATAAGGAACTATATGCAGAATTTGAGGCTAGGAAGAAGCTACCTAGAATACGCATGAAGACACCTATGCTACTGCAAACAAGCAAACTGTACACACCCATGATATTTGAAGTATTCCAAACTAAATATGAAAGATCCATGGTTGCATGTGTTACATCAATGGATGGAAATAACAAATATTCTATTGCAATTGTGAGGGCTGATGGTGATTTAAGTTCTGAACTAGAGCGCATTGTTGTTGGTGATCCATTGGAGCAAACATCTTCATGTAGTTGTGGGCAGTTTAAAAGGATCGGAATATTGTGTGGCCATGGTTTGAAAGTTCTTGACTTGATGAATATCAAGTTGTTGCCTAACCATTACATTCTTTAGCAATGGACAAGGGAAGCAAGGTATGGTACTGTACAAGACAACACAGGGAAGAGCGTCGTTGAACAACCAAATTTGGATGATATGCTCCGCTATAAGTCTTGGTCTCATAAATTCCTAGATTTGGCATATCGGGCCACAAGCTCTCCAGAGTGTTGCATATTGGTAGACAACACACTCGATTGCCTCCAGAAGAAACTTCAAGATAAACTTAGTGCATCGACAAGTATCTTGAGTGATTCATATCATGTCCAACATGTTGTTGCACAATATGAAGGCTTGCTTAGTGCTGCATGCTTAAAGAAAAAGGAGGTTAAAGAAAAAACTTCAAAGAGGCGCGTCAGTTGGCTCGATAAGATGTGCAAGTTCAAAAGGAAAAAAAACAAGCTAAATCTAGCGTATGTTACTGAAAACCATTGCAATATAGAGTTGCTATCCATTATTACTACATGCTAAATAACAAGGTTGTTTTTTATGGAGAAACAAAAAATGGTGGTGGTGTAGAAACTCAAGTACCAATGGACGTCCCTCATAAATCTAGCGTATGTTTCTTAAAACCCTTGTAATTGTGAGTTCTTGTTCATTACTGTATGCTAAATAACTACGATGATTGCTTTGTGCAGCAACATGAGAATGGTGGTGGTGTTTCTCATAAGGATGAAAATGCCTTCACCAGCTACACAAATTTGCTGATGGTATTTCCTTATTTCTTTGTTTCATCTTCTCTGAACTAGTTTCACTATTGCCATGTTTTAAGCATGTCTTTCTCTTTGCGGGGTCTTAGTGAAATTGATGATATGTCCTTTCAAGATCTTTAGAGTTCTAGAAACAAGAGAATTGCAGTGCTTCAGAAACTCGAGTGAAATGTTTTGTTGTTTTTGGGTGAATGTGTGCCAAAACTGAATTCTGTAACTCGGGTGTGCCAAAACTCAAGTGAAGGTCGTTCAAAATTTGTGCTGACTAATGGCTTTTGGTAGGTATTATTTTGGATATATAGACTGTCCAAAATACTCAAGTGAAATGTTTGTTTAATTATGGTTGCACTGTAAACTAAATTATGTCTATATGTGTGCCTGTACTTAACTGAATCTTCTCTGTATTTGTTCCAGTACTGAACCAGAGTTCATTTCTGAACCTGAATCATTGCATTTCTCCTCTCTCTGGCGAGCTAGGCTTGTTTCCTCCCGAACTGGGCCTTAGTTGGGCCAAGGAATCACATGGTTTGGCAAGCTGTGCACATAGAGAGGCAACTCGCTCAGTAGCCACTGGGTCAGAAAGGGAGGGCATCCATGAGGGGAAAGGTAGAGGCAGCCTTTGCCATGGCAAGGCAGAGAATCTGCGCCCTTGTTTGGCATGCAGTGTCCAACTCGCGGACTTGTTAGGCCTACCTGCTTATGTTTCTACATTTTTGTTTATGTTTAGGCTTTTTCTTCATTCGTTTATGTCTCAGGAGTTTAGGGTTGACATCTGCACTTCTCTTAATATAATCTGTTACATGCAAAAATGTTGTATGATCCAAATTTTGTTCATACATTCAAAATGTTCCGGTCCACATTTTATTCTGTCATTCATTCTTTGAATTTAAATATTATTTATTGATGTAGCCTTGTATTATGCTTACTCATGAGTTTCCTGTGACTATGTTTGGTCTAAGCACATTTTGTGTCCGTAAAAAAATTGAAAATGATTATTTTTGTACTAAACTTTTATACATTTAAAACATATCATACTACACTTTAATGAGTATACTTTTTATTACTTAGTAGACATAGTTAACCACATGCCAGTGTTGCTAAATTTTACTTACATTGTTCGTTGTTACACATTCATATATACATCATTGGAATTTTTGGCTTCTACTGAACATAACTATGTGTAAAAAGATTCTTTTTAAATAATATTGACAAGTGCATAAATTATTGTGTACACATAAATATTTGTGTGTGATATTTTAGTACTATTAAATATCATGGTACAGATCTGTAGAATACAAATATCATGGTAGGGATATATGGAAGTAATCCAGTCCAAGAGATGGAGTCTTCTTCATTGGGCAAAAGAGTGATATTCTGTAGCCGACACCACATGTAGAACAATTGCCGTAACTGACTTCATGAGTGACTAGCAAACATGCCCGTGCGTTGCTACGGGGCGGAGGGGCAGTGGTTCGAGAGAGAGGGGTGCCCGGAGGACTTCCACGTAGTGCATTTTTCTCGACTTTGAAGCACATTTTTCAAGAGTTTAGTTACTAATTTAAATATTTTGAAGTAAGAGCACATATGATGTTTTTCGTCTGTCTTCAACATGACATCGTCGATTAGACTGTCAATATATAGTGACAACGCATACTAAAAATATCATACACGCAACACTTATGTTGAGTGCACTGATATCGCACAAATAAAATGTTGCATACTTTGCCTAGCGCCCAACCATATTGTGTGTGTGCTATCCACAAAGTCCTTCTCTATAGATGTACTAACTTCGTTACCTGTCGCAATATATGAAGGATTCTTCATCGGAATTGAATCTTTGCTTAGTGTGTTGCGCCTCAATTCACGGCTATCTTCTAGCTTTTTTCTCTGGTTGCATATTAGTGTATTTCTGCAAAAAAAAATTGAGGAATCAACGGGGGGGTGTATTTTTCATGCACACTTTTTTATCTTCTGTGTTGACGCCATGTTTGCATATTTCTTCTTTACTTTTGTGTCTTTTTTAACTGGGTCGAATCTTTTATTATTTGTTAAGTTGATAGGCTTGCGTTTTTTCAGTTTTTAGTTGAAGCAATTTAGAAAGAAGAAAAATGATAACACAAACAGATGCAAATCCAACGTCTAGAAGAAAAAAATAGAACCAAACCCGGCAATGCACGGCGAGAAACAAATGATCAGGATGGACGCGTGCATGCATCACACGCCGGCGACGCGTATCGTTTGGCCGCACGCACCGCTGTCCATTCCTCCAAGCTTATCTTCTCACCCTCCCAATCATCCCCTATCTTATCTCTCCCCAACGCACTCCCTCCTCTGTCCGGCGAGGACCATGCGCAGCACTCCCCCTCTCAACGGCCGCCACTGTAGGAGTACTAAAGAAAATATACCCTCCTCTCGCCCTCGTTTGCATCTACTACTCCAAGAACACACTAAATCAAGGGGAGCGCGCAGAGAAGCCATGGTGCATCCGGTGGCGGAGGCCGACGAGCGGAGCCCCTTCGGCCGGCTCACCACGGAGGCGTACTGCGCGCGCCACGGCGTCACGCACTCCTCCTCCACCTTGGTCAACCCGCGGGGGCTCCGCATCTTCACGCAGCGCTGGGCGCCCCCGTCCTCGGCGCCATCGCCGTCGTCCACGGCTTCACCGGCGAGTCCAGCTGGATGGTCCTGCTCACCGCCGTCCACTTCGCCAAGTAGGGCTTCGCCGTCGCCGCCGTCGACCACCAGGGGCACGGCTTCTCCGAGGGCTTCCAGGCCCACATCCCGGACATCGACCCCGTGCTCGACGACTGCGAGGCCGGCTTCGCCCCCTTCCGCGCTGACTACCCTCCCCCGCTGCTCTGCTTCCTCTACGGGGAGTCCCTCGGCGGCGCCATCGCGCTGCTGCTGCACCTCACCAAATCAGACACAGGTGTCGCACGCGCGAGCATCGCACCGCCCAGGGCCCGCAGCCCGCAGGCACTGAAGCAAGATGTGGACGTCCGCATCGTTCCGCTGCAGCCGCCGTCGCTGGGTCCAGGGCAGCACCTCCTCCGTGTCGCCCGTCAAACCACCGCCCCGGCCCCGGCGCCACCCGCAACAGCCCGACGCCGTGCTGCCGCGCCCGAACCCGGCGAGGCGGCCTCCATTCTCCCAAGCGAGCACGCCTTCCATCTTATCGTCTTCCGCCGCGACGCCTCGCCCCAAGCGAGAAGGCCAGCCGCCGGGACGCCTCGCCCCCTTCCTAGGCTCGGGCGGCGCGGACGCCCGCCGCGACACCTCTCCCCTTCCTTGGCTACCGCGGCGACGCCTCGCCCATTCCTGGGCTCGGGCGGCGCGGACGCCGCCGGCAAGATGCGGTGGTGGAGGACGGCGCAGGCGCCGGCGGCGAGCGGCGTGCCCGGCGGTGGAGTACGGCAATGTATAAGCCGCGGCGGAGAACGGCAATGGACGCAGGGGGCTTTTTGCAAAATCCAACCATTTTTTCAGGACCACACATTAAATAGGACTGCGGGTTGATTTCCAGAAAAACAGAGATCCTTTTTGCAAAAGTTCCTTGACGACGGACGACCAGAGGTAGAGGTAAAGATAAAGAGGTAAAGAGGTACGTCCCCAGCCATGTGCTCTTGGCATTGGCCACGCAGAACTAGTAAAGAAAAGAAGGATAGGAAAGGGGCCGGCTAGCAGTAGCGAAGGAAGTGGGCGACTTCCGGCGATTGTCCGGCGACTGGCGTGATGCCGTCTTCTTCCTCCACGGTGCAGTTCCCCTTCCTCCTCTGATGTCCTTTCTCCATCCCTTGTTTCCCCTGAACTCCATCTGCTCCATCTCTCTTATCCATACCTGTTGCCTCTCCCAGATCCCCTTTTCTCGTTTCCTCTCTTCAACCAAACTCTTGGCCGGCGTCACTCATCCCTCCTGGATCCAACGTTGCCGCTCCTCCTTCTTTGATCTTCTGTTTCCCTGCTTCTTACAGCCTAGCATCTCTTCGTTCAAAATCGGTACGTCATCCCCGCCATATTCTTTCCTGTCCTTGTCGTCGATCTCCCCTCACCATCCATTCCCCATCCTTCTCCAGTGCTCAGTATTCCAGTTCGTCCCTGTGCCCCACCCTTTCCTCTCCACCTGAATCCTAGCGAGGCTTGCTGCTGGCTCTCCCCAACCTCTGCTGCTTGGCTGATTTTTCTAGTTTCCTCCATCAATCAACCCATATCATCAAATAGGTTGGCTGCCAAATCGCCTGCTTAGAAAGGGTTATCGTGTTGGATCGAGCATCTGTGCCAGCCATTAAGACTATTTTGGAGCCATGAAGCTAATTGCGCTGATTTTTAGAGTGGATCTCAGGAGTGGTCAGTTGGAAGAGGATATGAAATTTGATGCTGAAACAGACAGGAATATGACAGATTCTTCTTAGCCTCGGACGCCATGAAAGCGATAGCTTGGAATTGTCGGGGTATGGGTCGGGGTCTTGGCAATGATCGTATGCTTTTCCTGGCTAATTTGAGCCGTTCTACTAGAGCCCAGGTAACCTTTGTTTCTGAGATCAAATCTTCTAAGGTTCGATCAATTGATCTTGTTAATAGGTTTGATGTTGCTAATAGCTTTGTTGTTCCTTCTAGAGGTGCTTCCGGTGGGCTATGGCTTATGTGGAATGATGAACTCAAAGTTTCTGTTCATAGTGCCTCTTTTCACTATATTCTAGCTAATGTACTTCATCTAGCTTCAGGTGTCCACTTTTGCTTGATTTGTATATATGGTGACCCCTATCATAGGCAGACTAGTACTATCTGGAGTCAAGTTGCTGCTTTTGTGTATGATAACCTGGGGAAGCCCATGATGTGTATGGGTGATCTTAATGACATTTTGTATGATACAGATGGTTGTAATGGTACCATTAATTATTATCGTTTGTCTGCTTTTCGTTCTCTTGTTAAAAATTGTGGTTTTTTTGATATTGGTTTCAGTGGTCCTGCATACACTTGGCGTAACAAACAACATACGGCTAATCCTATTTATAGACGCCTAGATCGATGCCTGGTTAACTCTGACTGGTGTATGCATTATCCTAATACAAAAGTGCTTAATCTTCCTATTATTCTCAGTGACCATGCTCCCATTCTTGTCTCCACTGATGGTAATTTTGTTAAGCCTAGGCAAACTTTTAAATTTGAAAACTGGTGGTTACTTGAGAAAGATTTTAGCAATTTCGCTAAATCTGCCTGGAATAATTGTACATCTCACTCCTTTGCAACAAAGTCATCTTCTTTGGCAGGTTCTTTGAAAAAGTGGTGCAAGAAGAAAAAGCCTCTTCAGCAAGAACTTTTGGAACTTGAATCAAGTATCAATCAGATTCAGCAGCTTCCTTTGCAGCAGCAAAATCATACTTTGGAAGGCTCTCTCACTCTTAGGTATGAACAAACTCTTTCCAAACTTAATCAATTTTATAAACAAAGAAGTAAAAAGGGTTGGGCTATGGCTGGTGATCGCAATACTAAATTTTTTCATCAGGCCGTGATCAAAAGAAGAAAAAGGAATACTATTTATTCTGTTAAGGATGAGAATGATGTGATTCATTTTAAGCCTAGTGCTATCACTAATACTTTTGTCGACTATTTTAGATACATCTTCTCCTCGCCTAACAATGACATTGGAAGACCTTTTCTCAATACTCACTTGCCTGTCAACTCTTTGGATCCTACTTATTTTCTGCCTGATAAAAATGAAGTTTTGCATATTCTTAAAGAGATGAAGTTGAACGCTTCTCCAGGTCCGGATGGTTTTAATGTGGAATTTTATTTGGCTGCTTGGAATTGGATAGGGGAGGAGGTCACTCAACTTGTGATTAACTTTTATCAAACTGGTATTTTACCTCCCCACATTAATGATACCAATATTGCTTTAATCCCAAAGAAGTTAGTTCCTCAGGTTCCTATGGATTATCGTCCCATTAGCCTTTGTAATGTTGTTTATAAAATCATTGCAAAATCGCTAGCTAATAGAATTAAGCCTCATCTTCCGGACTATATTGATCCTGCTCAGCAAGCCTTTATTGAGGGTAAAAGAATTAGTGACAACATTATTATTGCTCAAGAGATTACTCACTTTTTCTCTCTTGCTTCGTGGAATCATCTTGCTTTCATGCTAAAAATAGATCTGGCTAAAGCTTTCGATCGCTTAGAGTGGAACTTCATTGTGTCTGCGCTTGCACGTAAAGGGCTGCATTGTCATTTCATTAATTTGGTTCATGCGTGCATTTCTTCACCTACTTTCTCTGTGCTTGTTAATGGGCAGCCTTCGCATAAATTTAGAAGTTTCAGAGGTATTCGTCAAGGCTGTCCCATGTCGCCTTATTTGTTTGTTATTGCTCTCAATGAATAGTCTATTGCTCTCAATGAAGCTCTTGCTGCTCAAAATCTTCAAGGAATTTCGCTTGGACCAAATTGCCCTTCTATTCATTCTCTGTTGTTTGCAGATGATTTGTTGGTTTGTGGTCAAGCCACTATTCAGGAAGCCAATGCTATGGCTCAGTTCATTCACCACTTTTGTTCTATTTCAGGTCAAACTCCAAACTGGCCCAAGTCTGCCATTCTTTTTAGTTCTCGAGTTAGCCAACCTATAATGCAGGAGATTAAGCAAGTTTTTCCTGTTTCCTCCTTGGATACCAATTTCACCCATCTTGGTCATCCGCTTATTCTTCCTGCTAAAAATAGAACTGTCGCCTATAACTTTGTTCTTGATAAATTTATGAATAAATTGCCCGCTTACAAAGCCAATATGCTTTCTCATGCTGCGAGGCTTGAATTGATTCGCTCGGTTTTCTCTGCTATTCCTGTTTATTATATGGCTAACATCTTGTTCACAAAGAAGTTTATTGCAAAGCTCACGGCTGTCATTAGAAATTTTTGGTGGACAGGTGTTAGGGAAAATGATTCTACAAGGAGTCTTTGTCTTCGTGCATGGAAAGACATATGCAATTCTAAAGAAGAAGGTGGACTGGGCATGAGAAATTTGAAGGCTATCAATGAGAGTCTTGTTCTTGCAGCTGCTTGGAGAATTGCTAAATCCCCCTTTTCTCAGCTGTATTTAGTTCTTAAGGCTAAATATTTTCATGACTCCTCCATCTGGGTTGCTCTTTCTTCTGCTCCTAAATCTGCTTTTTGGGCTTCGGTTTTAAAAATGATTCCTAAATTAAAAGCTCATTCCTTTTACCAATTAACTCAAGGTAATATCTCTATTTGGAGCACACCTTGGTGCACCCTTTGGGCCTCCATCCATGATCATCTCATTATTCAAGAACCGGACTTTAGATATCCTTCTTTAGTTAAGGATCTTTGGCTCCCTGGACAAAAAAATTGGAATAATGAGCTTGTTCATTTACTTTTCCAGCAACCTATGGCCTCAATTATTCTCCAAACTGATATTATCAATGACGATGGTCCGGATTTGCTTTGTTGGGATCTCACTCCGATTGGTATTTGTTCTTTCAAATCTGCTTATAAGCTTTGTTTGCAGGACATTCATGCAGTTCCCAGGAATGCTCCTTCTGTTCTTTCTTTGGAATTGAAGAATCTTCTCAAGATGGTTTGGAAACAAAAACAGGTTTTACCTAGGGTACAAACTTTTGCGTGGAGGCTTCTTAGAAGGGCTTTGCCTACAGGTTTGTGAGCTAGTCGATTCTCTGTGCATATATCTAAAAACTGTTGTAGGTGCGGCCATCAGGAGGATGAATCCCATTTATTTTTTCTTTGTTCCTTTGCTCGTGCGGCTTGGTTTGACTATCCTTGGTTTATTAGGTCTAATGTTTTAATCCAAGGTCATACTTCCATGCATTCTATCCTTATTGCCTTGCTTCAAATGGGACATCCTAATGGTTCTATCTCTAACATTCTTAATTTCTTATGGTGTCTTTGGAAGGCTAGAAATGATTTTCTTTTTGACAGGAAAAAGGCTCTTCCTCATCATGTGCACATTGCTACTATGGCCTTGTCCTCTGATTCTTATAATGACTTGCCTCGTTTCTCTAAGATGCAGGTGATGCCACAAGTTCTTTCTCCTCCTGATCATCTTCCTATGCAGGGTCGAACTCTTAAGTCGGATTTGCTCATTACGGGGACCAAAATATTTTCTGACGCTGCTTTCAGAAGTTCAAAAGTTCCTGGTCTATTACAGGGAGCAGTTGCTACTGGAATAGGGTTCTATCTTGTTTTGCCTCAAGATCGTTTTGAAATCAATGTGCAAATTCAAGCATCAGCTCCTCCCACTACTTCTCCTCTACATGCAGAAGCTCTGGCTCTTTCTTTTGCAGCTCAAGTGGCTAGTAAACTCAATATTTGGCAGCCAACCTTTCTCATGGATTGTTTCTCTTTATCTTTGGTGGCTGCTACCGGCAAGATTATGGAATCTACCACCCCTTGGAGCATCAGGAAGCCTTTGGCTGATTTCTTCAAGCATGCTAACAGCTTGCAACCTCGAGTGTTTCACATTTCTAGGGAAATTAATAGCATAGCACACAATGTAGCTCACCAGGTTCTTCATTCTAGGGTTGAACCTCAAGTTTGTTGCTTCGCTTCAGCTCATAGACATAGTTCCTGTCCTGTGCTGTCTCTTCTCTCAAATTTTCAGGTTCAGGAGTTTGTAATTCACGCTGTACACTGTTTCTGAGATGAAATGAATTTGGCGCTTCGAGCGCCTTTTGTTGTTCAAAAAAAAAGAGGTAAAGATAAAGATAAAGATAAAGATATGGTGAAAACCTTTCATCCACTACTGATCTGTGAGGGCATCTGCAACGGAGCTCTTCTTAATTGAGCTTGAACGGAAGACACCTGAAATAATGAAACAAAGTGTTTTATCTTCTTACCAGCTACTCCCTCCGTCTCAAAATAAGTGTCTTAACTTTGTACTAGCTCTAGTATAAATTTGTGCTAAGCTTGAGACAGTTATTTTAGGACGGAGGGAGTATCAGACTAGCAACTCACCTTGTAGCCAATGCCAAGCTTGATCAAGGTGGACGCATCCAAGAGGCTGATAACATCCTTATCACAACGGATCACCATGCCCTTCCAGGGTCTAGCAACTTCAGTCCACCCAAACCATTTCGAGCGCAACCAAAGATCGTGCCCAAGGTGTTTAGGCTTGCAAATTGTGGCCCACTTGACACGGCATGCCCTACCAAAATGGGGGGAGGGGTGTTTGTGTTATGTCTCTTGTCGTCCGGAGGAACGGCGCTCGCCCACAACATGCTACCATGGGTCGGTCGGGTAGTAGCGTTGATCGCCAGTTATTTTAGTGAGAAATCGAAGTACTTATTTAGGCTTCGGGATTCGCTGGTTTGGCCCCTTTGTTTTTTTTTTCTTTTATGATTTCTATATTTCACTTGTATTTTCATTTTCTAGTTTTAAATAAACCCATATTTCCAAAAAAAGTGAATCTTTTGGTCGTGTAAGAAAAATAAAAATATGTTCACGCACATTTAATCAAATGTTTGTGTAATTCTAAAATTGTTCGTCATGTATTATAAAAACTGTTCAATGTATGTTCAACTTATATTTGAAATTTTCGTTGTCAATGTATGATACATAGCGTTTGGGCTTTA
>NC_041385.1:85782031-85816132 GCF_002162155.2 Triticum dicoccoides
AATAATTCTTGTATTACTCGAAAATCTGAATTTACAATTACGACGGAAGCTGCTTCACTTGGTTCACTCCAGACACCTTACATACATCGCCGAAAGGCTCTTCAAAAGTATTAACCAGAATCACGTCGTCTGGTTGAAGATATAAGGTCAACAGTAGTTAGTGGTACAAAAGAGCTGTAAAACGGCACAACGCATGAGAAGTCACAATTTTAAGAGGCACTAACTCACCATTTAACATGGATTTCGGAGGCTCGGGATAACCCAAGGATTCTAGATTCCTAAGCTGATCCTTTTTTGGAACATCTCGACGTACTGGGGCAACAAGGTCAAGAGGTCAAGTGCTTATCACTAGCCTCGTTTGGTTGCAGCGTCAGCATTCCCAGGGCAGCAAAACCCCAACGGGGGGATTTCCCTGGTACATGGGATCCCCCCTACCACCACAGGAATATTTCTTTTGCCATTTGGTAACAGGTGGATGGGGAAAAACGAATCGTTCTAGCGTCTGAATCACATAGCAGATAGATTTTTAATACTAATAAACATTAGAAAACAGGCCAATTCCACATGTAATTTCCAAAAAAAGTCTAAACAAAAACCACAAAATAATTCTGCAAAATGCATAGGAATGTCCAGGACATTACAAATAATTCTAGGATTTGAATATAATCAGAGGAAATCAATGAACTTGCAAACTGATTAAATAATAATATATTGAGAATATCATCTCGACACACTTTTGAGAAAATTATCTAGAGGTGCATTGCTTAGTTAGTTAATACTGATCTTCCTCTCATGTTATCACTACAAATAAGAACATCATTATTCCACAGGTTCCGAGTTTTAGAACAATGAGGCCAACACCAATAAGAACAAATAGATTTCAGCTACTAGAAACACGATAGTTGCGGGCTTCTCCTGGACCTTTACCCCAGTACCAAAAGTGCTAAATTATCAAAATCCATGTCCAGAACAACCACACTTCTGAAGATGCAAGTTGTAAGGGAATGTTCAGGATATCTCGTCTTCCTCTACTCCACGTCAGCTGAGAACCACAGCTCGACGCCGACTGAATTATAAGTATTTTTTTGGAAGTCAGCAACTGTTTCAGAATACAACAATTTAGTAAATCATTCAATACTACAACTCAGTTTCATTGCTGTTTTCAAGCATAAATAGATCAGCAAGAAATGGCAAGACTAGTGAAAAGGCTCACCATTCTGAGTAGTACTCGATCAATACGTTGATGCTATGTTTCATTTGAGAACAGTACATGACCATGGTTTATGCTATCTGACCCCTTCTCTACTGGATGGAAAGAAAGGCACACATACAACTGTTTATCGAGCATAGAAAAATGCAATTGGTTTATCCTATCACTGATCCACCTACTAGCTCGCTTGTCCTTTTCAGATAAGAACTGCGAATAGATTGATGTAAGTTAACAAATAAAGCATTATTGGGCAGACATTTTCAGACTATAGGCAAGGTAGTTTTTCTTCATTGCAGAAGTAAAAGGTATATATTGTACAAAAATAAAGACAAAGAAAAAAGTATGTGTAATACGTGCAGCAATAACATTGGCTGCAACAGCCTTAAAAAACACATGGGCTAGAAAACGAGCCTTGGAAGATTAAATCATGAAGGTTCACTTGTGCTAACTGTAGTTAAGGAAAAACCCTTCACTCCACCAAACAGGATAACATAGTCTAGAAGCAGTTCGTTTCTTTGCAAAGATAATACTATCTCGCAACATGAAGAATGACATATTGTCACTTATCAGATTTAGACAAACCACAAACCATTATCGAGCATATTTTAATCTGGACAGTCATTCCATATTTGCCAATAGAAATTAAATTATGTACATCATTTATATTTTGAGTTTAAACTATAATGTCAGTGCAACAAATTCCATATGTATATACTAAAGCAAGAGACAGTAATGATTACTATTTTGAGCTTAGACAATCATTGCAATACATGAGCAACATTAAAACAATCATTCATAGTTCGGGTCATAAGCATTTGCATTTTATACTCTACTAGCTAAACACAGATGCAAGATCCAGTAGTAGCTCAGGAATCAAGAGTTGAAAGAACAAACCAAACACCGTCCACCTGCATATACCAAAACAAGAATCACTTAACAGATTATTCACATCTGGTCTTAACATAAAGTAACATTAGAATAGCATAGGAATTGGATGAGGAATTTCTAGTGTACTATCAAATATCAATTGACAGGGATTTAAACCGAACATGGTATGAAGGTATTTCCCCTAGATGGCACATATGTGTCTTGGATGGAGCTGCTGCACACGCATCCTGTTTTTTTGTACAAACTTGACTCAGGCCAAGAACCTGTCGTCCGTATACTGATGCCCATACTTCAGATTTAATTTCTGAAACCAATTGGCACAAGGAAACATTGATGATACCCATTACTACAAACTGATCCCCTTCAATGCACCAATCTACATCAATCAGTTGTAGTCCAAGTTAAATTACGCCCCATATCCAAATGCTAGAATACTCGCAGTAGGACCAAGCCTCAGAGCACAAACAAGGGAGGAGGATTTTTCAGTAATCCATCAGAAACAATGCATGGCTTAAACTAAATAAATAGCAGCTAGAAAAAAAGAGATAAAGCCTGATTCTGAAGCAGAAGTAGTATACAGATCTACTACCAATTAAAAGGAGGCGGTTTGTGCTCACTCGAGATTGTTGATGGTTGGCTTTAAGATGGCCGGTGCTCATGTTCTTGGATCTGGAACCAACAAGTTCAAGCATCAGTTCATGGACAGTGAGTGCATGGATTGGAGAACAAAATATGATGTGGAAGAGGAGGGGGTAACCTTGGTCGAAGTAGGTGTCTGCCGCTGCCTCTGCCGCTGCCTCTGCCGCCGCCACCGCCGCCGCCGTTGCCGTTGCCGTTGCCAGATGGGTCAGGAGCTTCGAGGCGGAGGGTGATACGGGGAAGGAGGAGGAGGACGGCCGCGGCCCATCGCCGCCGCTGACACTGGAGGAGCGGAGCGTGGATGCTGAGCACCGGGCGGAGGAAGTCGAGGGACGACACTTCGGTCGCCGGCGGAAAAGCTCGGATGCGGAGGAGGATCTTGGTCGACGGCGTTTGTCGGTCACGAGAGAGCGAGCTGAGTCGAGGGTTTTCTCCCTGACCTATCGACACCGGGCGATCTATCCCCGGGATGGGCCGCGGAAAGGCCAGGGTCTTTCCCCTCCGTGTGTCACCAAATGGCGCCGTCCACTCCCCAGGGCCAACTCAGCCCATGATTCTCCCACCCAGGGAAATAACCGGGATCCCTCCGGGATCCCGCAGAACCAAACGAGGCCTAAGAGATGGAAATATTGGTTACGTTCTGTACATGATGACAACCCGAGTAAATAACAACACTATTAGCGATTCTACTTGAACATATCCAGCAATGCTAACCAATTACACCGACTCCATGTATACAACTGTAAAAAGCTGACTACTCCCCTGTAAAGAATAATAAGAGCGTTTAGATAACTACTTTAGTGATCTAAACACTCTTATATATCATTACAGAGGAGTTATCATGAGAATAGAGATATAGAGCTATTTGTGATGACTTTACTCAGGTTTTGTGCTTCCCACTCAGGCCACAGAGTCACACGGGCAAAGCTCCAAAGAAACCGGACAGCTGGACAAGAGAAGGAAATGTGGGTCCCACTCTCAGGAATCACACAAAGAGGGTAGAGGCCATCGCCCGGCCCATGCCGCTTCGTCACCTCCGTACCAGAGGGTATGCGGTCACAAAGGGTCATATGAAATCTTGATCTTAAGAGGCAACGGAGCTTTCCACAGAGGAGAGGTCCACGCAATGGTCAGCGCAGGATACAGGGTGCGGTAGGTCGACCCGACGGAGAAGAGCCCCGAGAGGGCTAGGTGGCAAGATAGGGTGTCCGGGGATCCTGACAGGGACGGCGGGAGGCTGTCGCAGCTCGGTCCATGCTACGGCTTCCTCGGGGCCAAATGTTCGTCGGAACGGGATGTTCGTATTTCCATTGTTAGCCGCCGAGGAAACCAGTAGCATCAGATCCAAGCAGATTGCAATAAGTGTCAGTAATTTCGTCGCTCAATGAGAGCCTACCGAGCCATGGGTCGAGCCAGAAAAGAGTACCTCTCTTTTTTTGTGGGATGAAAAGAGTACCTCTCTGTCACCTATGAAGAGATGGAGCTCAAAAACTCTACATCATCACACCAATCCCCGATTCCCAGGATTTATTGCTTAACTATTCATTACTTAGTACATACTTCCAAATGCACATACAGACAGTACGGAGACCATCTCTTCCTTTTTGCAATCAGAAGTGCCAAACTTGATACAGCAAGACCATCTCGCATGACTCGACCCAATCCGCCAGATGATGGATTCAGCAGTAAAATAGTGCCGAGTGGCAATGGATGCCTGTCCCATTAATTGGATAGTGGTCATTCATTTGGCAGTGTATATTAAAAATTTACTCCAAAATACATACAGTACTGTTTATAGTGTATTTCATTCTGCTGATTTAATTCATATCAAGACATTGACTTTACAGACGGTTGCAGCTGTTTATCTGAAGCAAACCCTGCCCGCCAAACTGACAGAAGCATTATGAGAATCAACACAACTAGCTACAGTTGGAATAAAATCAAATATGTACAGATTGTGATTTTTTTAGATGAACAGGGAGGTTCCCCTCCCCGGTTCCATTACTGGGAATGAAACCCCGAAACGTACCAACATGTTTTACATCAGCTCACTAAGAGGAGCAGTTCAGAGATAGAAACCAGAGTACTATGATTAACCAGAAAACATATTACAGATCCTTCTCCTGGATCGCGCGGCATGCAGACCTGGGTAGGTGCAGGGGTGTTTATCCGGCCGATATCTTCGGAGCGTCGTTTGCTTCCATCCTTTCCGATCTTCTGAGCTTGAAAGGTGGTGATGTAGCTGCCTGGGGTGACCAACAGGCCAGGGTCGAGACGGGGCTACTCAGCGTACTCTTGTTCTTCAGCCCCCCTTGCTTCTTTGGGGAATGGAAGCTCCAGCCATCCTCCGAGATCTTCGGCTTGTCCCATTGGTGTACTACCCCCTCTCCCGCGTAGCCCTTTAGCATCAGCCACTCGTTATCCTCAGCGGCAGCTGGGAGAACGTAGCTAGCGCTGTCATGAAGTCCTCTAGGCGCCCTCTGCCACTTTCTGGAGCCAAGATTGCCCAGAATTTGAGTGTTCTGAGGATCAGCCTCCAAACCTGCGAAATAGACGTCCAAATGGTGTTGTTAAAGATGATAGAGTTCCTATACTTCCACAAACACCACAAGACTGCCGAAGAAACTATATTTAAAGTCGAGTTCTTCTTGTTAGAGATCCAGAATCTGGCTACTGATTCACAACCAGTCCCTATCTGGACCCTGAAGTGGTCAGCTATAAACGACCAGACATTTTTTTGCTACAATACACTCAAAGAACAGGTGAGAGATGGTTTCATGCTCAGAGCAAAAAACACAATCAAGGGGCTTAATGATATGTCTTTTCCTCAACTTGTCTCTGGTCATTAGTTTGTTATATGAGAAAAGCCATAAGACATGAATTTTGGGTGGCACACTAAGTTTCCACACTGCAGGGATGAAAACTGGTTGCACCCCTCTAAAGTTTATCACATGGTACAGAGAGCTCGAAGAGTAAACCCCTTTACTCTCAAGCTGCCATATCAGTGAATCTATATCCTCACAGAGGGCAATGCTCCCAGCGACCTCGACTAGCTGGTACCATAGCTCCATGAGTTTGCTATCAAAGTTCCTTCCGAAAGTTAATTTTAGGGTTTCCCCATCCCAGACTTCTTTGATAGTTTTAGTTTGCTCATTACAGACCAAGTAGACAGGCCAAAATTGGGTATCTAGTGGTGAAGTCCCGAACCAGGTGTCTTCCCAGAATCTGACCCTCTCCTCGTTGCCAACTTTCCTTCTAAATCCAAACTTCAGATTTTGAATGATGTATTGAAATCCCTTCCAGAATCTCGAAGAGTTTGGGATGGAGTGGACCACAAACAGGTTAGGTTTTCGAGACGGATATTTTTGTTCTATGATAGATTTCCAAGGTTTTTCTCCTTCCTCATAGAATCTTTTAACCCAGGATCCTAGTAGGCAGGTGTTCACCTCTTGGAGGTTGGGAATTCCTAGACCCCCAATTTCTTTTTTCATACAGATCATTTTCCAACTAGAAGGTGAAGTTTCCTATGCCCTTCAAAGTCATTCCATAGGCAGTTGGCCATTTGGGAATTGATCATGTAAATGGCCCACTTGGGGAATTTGAAAAGGAGAGTAGATAGATTGGGATGCTGGCAAGGCATGCTTGAATCAGCACAAGTCCGCCTTTACAGGAGAGCAGTTTCCCTCTCCATCCAGCAATACTTTTCATAATTTTATCTATGAGGGGTTGTATGTCCTCTCTCCTAAGCTTATCATAGTGGAGAGGGATCCCTAGGTACTTTATGGGAAAAGCACATTCAGTGCATCCTAAAATCTCAATGAAGCAGCTTGTTTCTTCTGCATCTAAGTTGATGGGAATCAATTCACTTTTACTGTAGTTGATCCTCATTCTAGAAACTTGCTCAAAGCAGTTCAAGACCATTTTGAGGTTAATTGCATGCTGAGTATTCTTGTCTAGGAAGAGTATGGTATCATCAGCATATTGTAGGCATATGATTCCCCCAGGGCAGACTTCAGGGCAAAGCCCTGCAATAAACCCTTGGTTGGCAGCTTTCATCAGCATTCTGGTAAGAGCATCCACTACTAGGTTGAACAGTAGTGGGGAAATGGGGTCTCCCCGTCTAAGCCCCTTCCCAGTGAGAAAAAAAATCACTTCCACTACTGTTCACTTTGACACCAATTTGCTTAATCCAATGGGTCCATCTTCCAGCAAAACCTCTAAGTTTAAGAACTTCCTCTAGAAATTCTAGATTGACTTTATCAAAGGCTTTCTCATAGTCTAGTTTAAGTACCAAGCCTTCTCTCTTACTAGAGTGGATTGAATGCAGCACCTCATGTGCTGTCACCACACTTTCCAAAATATATCTGCCTTTTAAGAAGGCAGACTGGTTGCTAGCTACCAGCCTATGCAAGATCTTTGACAACCTATTGGTGAGTACTTTGGTGAAAATCTTAAAACTGCAATTCAAGAGGCCGATGGGCCTAAACTTCTTCATGGAAGATGCATCTGATTCTTTGGGAATCAGAGTTAGCATAGCAAAATTAAGCCTATGTATGTCAAACTCCCCTTTGTGGAAGTCTGAGAACATATCCATCAGGTCTTTTTTCACCAGATCCTAGAAGTGCTGATAGAAAAAGAAAGGGATCCCATCAGGCCCTGGAGCTCCATCAGAATAGGAGTCTAAGACAGCTTTTTTTAACTTCCTCTTCTGAAAATGAGGCTTCTAAATATTATTTTCTTCAGGAGTTACTTTTTCCCCATCAGAGAAAAAGTTTGGGTTCATATTAAAACTATTCCTATCTTCCTTTTTGAACAGATGTTTATAAAAATTACTAGCAATTTTAAGCATTTCAGCATTGTAAGTGACAGGTCCCTCAGGGTCAGCCAGAGAGTGGATAACTGTTTTCCTTCTTCTCTAGTCGGCTACTGCATTAAAATGTGCAGTGTTCTGTCACCTTCTCTAATCTCTTTATCCCTAGACCGTTGTTTTGCTTTGACTTCTTCTTGCAGCCATATTTTCTGAAGCTCAGAGTGGATGAATCTGAGTTTAGAGAATTCAGCTTCAGAAAGGCCTAAGGTTTCAGATTTTATGTCTATCTTATCATACTCTTCTAAGAGAATTTTCTTATATCTTCTAATTTGTGCTTCCTCGTTGGAACTCCATCCTTTGGTGATTTTCCTGAGCTTCCTAATTTTAACCTGCCAGCTCTCCATATGTGAGGAGGCATTTGTAGGTTCATTCCAAATCTTAGTAACTATGTTGGAGAAGTCCTCTCTCAAGAGCCACCACTTCTCCATTTTGTAGCTGCTATTTTTAGGGATTTGGTTTAGACCAGACTCCCAAATAATAGGAACATGATCACTTCCACACCTAGGCAAATCCCTACAGGATGCTAGGGGGAAGATCATATCCAACTCAGTATTGCAAAAGAGCCTATCTATAGTGGACATGATCAGGTCCACCTGGTTGTTAGCCCAGGTGAATTTCCTGCTGGATAGCTTGATCTCAAGCAGGCTCCAGATTTCAATCCAGGCATTAAAGCCATCACTCCACCTTTGGTTAATGTTGCCATTACTTTTATCTTTGGCATATCTAACCAAATTAACCCCCCCTATCAGGGTGGGGAAAAGATCCTCTAGGAATAAAGAATGGAGTTCAGAGATGAAGCTCTCTTTTCCTTCATCATAGGGGGATCCATAAACAGTAATGACTCTAAAAATAGTGTCAACATTATTCATCTTCATTACACAACTAACAGAAGATTCTAGTTTAGACTAAGAGATAACATCAAAAAGATCTAAATCTACTCCCATCAGGATGCCTCCAGCAAAGCCTTGGGTAGGTAAATGGTACCAAGAGAAGTTCCTATTTCCTACTAATGATTTCAAAAAGGAGTCAGAAAACTCCTCTTTTTTAGTCTCCTGGAATCCAACAATAGATGCATGAGTTTTGGCCAAGGTTTCCAGTATCAAAATTTTCCTACCAGGGGCAGCAATCCCCCTAACATTCCAGAACAAGGCATTCATGATAAAGGCCTAGTTCTAGGGTGCTTGCCCCTTCTATTTTTGCAAATCAAATACCAGAGTTCACTAGAGTTATTTCCAGTATCCTCACTACGACACATTTTTGGAGGGGTGATGAAATCTGAATCAGAACCTTCAGTTCTGTCAGGAATTAAATCTTTTCCACCACCCAGGTTAGCAATGTTGCAAGTGGGATCAGGATCTATATCTACTTCTAGGTTAACATCTACACCAATTTTACTAGCAACAGAAAGGAAATTGGGATTATTGAAAATAGAGAAAGGTTTGCTTTTTGTACCTTCTCCCATAGCTCCAGCATCCTAGGTGCATTTTAATTGTTGAGCTTTCTGAAGGATGGTTCTGGTGTCTCCAGCCACCCTAGCACTCATCCTGGTAGCTTGGACAGGTCCCCAGTTTCTTGACTTTTGTCGTGCTAACAATCCAGACCTGAGTATAGATGCGCCTATGAAGTCATCGAAAACCATCACAAATTAGTTGTAGGCTTGGCAGGACAGGTACATGCATGAGCAAGATGAACTATTATGGAGATTTACACTTGTACATAGTTCTAAAATATCTTTCTCCCAACCTTGTTTACTCTTGGTATCAAGATGACTTTGCATACTAAGTTCGTTGCTGGACTCCGATTTTTCAGGCTGCGGGTATTACATATAAGTTATCCATCATGTCGGGGAGATGAACCCCGGGCAGGCAACGGAACCCGGATCCTTTTCAAAAACAATGGGGTCGGCATCACCCCTCAAGCCGGCATGCGCTTGACCGGGTCGCTCGACCCGGCCAAGCCCCGCAACCCGGTCGAGCTCTCCGACCCAGCAAGACGCATCGACTCGGCCTCAACAACTAGCGCAAGACAGCCGAACCCGGCACAACCAAAGCTTCCTCGACAAGCCAACTCCACCCGTGGCGTGCTCCGCAATGCAGCCACAGGTCAGCTTCTATCCCATCCAGGTCGTACGATGGGATGAGTCTTCAATCATCAATGACCAAGGCAACAGTGCCCCGCCCATGTCTCTGGTCAGCCGGAGCGTGGCAACAGTGCCCCTCACCTACCCGCTGACCAGGGCTGGCGTGGCTATAGTGCCCCCACCCTCGCCGCTGACGATAGCAAGCGGCGACCTGACGGAGAGCCACTATACACGACTCGACTCAGCCACGCCCTGACGATCGACAAGACGGCGCACAGTCCCCCTAGGCACGCGGGGCCCGCACCTAGGGGAACCCGGCGAACCACAGGCCCTCCGTGGGTCCCATCCTAGGTCCCCAGACGCCGACAACCCGGACCCACCGACTTGTAACATTACCATTGTACCCCTGGGGGGTTGGTCTATAAAATCCCCCAGGAGCCCTCACGTGTAGAGGAAGAGAGGGGGAAAAGCCAGTAAGCGCAGAACTAGCCACCGAGACAGTAACACCAGAGAGAAGGAGAAGACTAAGCCTTGGCCAGCTTCCTCCCTCCCCCATACAGCTCCAGGAGCAAGATTGTACTATCAAGCATCAAACTACACTCGGCAGGACTAGGGGTGTTATCTCTCCGGAGAGCCCCGAACCTGGGTATGTCCGGCGTCCCGCGCCCGCTCATACCAACCTCGCCTATGGAGCCCACCAGCGCCCTCGAGCCTCCTCCTCTCTTTAGCCATCCCTTGGCATCTGCCATGCGCCCACCACGACACATCAAGAACACCATTTCTTACTCATCTCGTGTCAGGGTACCCTTATCTAGCTCTATCAGTTAGGAACAAGAATACCATTTCTTACTTAACTCATGTCAGGGCTGGAGAGCTTGCAGGAAGCCCGGTTCAGGAGGAAGATCAAGCCAAGTGATGTGGAGCATCCTTCCACTATCCCCATGAACTCTACACAAACACATCAAGCACCACGTGACCTATGACAAGAGCTCGAGCACGCGTCATTGAACCCGAGGTGAACTCACTCCTTCATGAGATCAACATGGACATGAGTAGAACTTGGTTGCTACCTCACCAAAATGCTCTATGTATCATTTGGTACAAAGAAGAACGCTTCCAAGCAGCTGAGGAGCGTCACCAAGGAGGAGGAGAAGCACCCCAAGTCACCAAGGAGGAAGAAGACATCCAAAAGGAGCAAGTCTGCACCTCCCACCCATGCCCATGGGCTCCAGACCCCGTGCGCATGGGCCCGGGCCATTGTAGCACCCCGTGCTCACGGGCCCAACTTACCCCATGCGCACGGGCCCTACAGGATGACCCGCTATGATCTGTTGTTGGGCCTCCACTTCGTCCACCTCGCCCCCATGCCTATATATTCCGTACCTAGGGTCATGTTTAGGGTTAGCAAAGTATATCTGAGACATCGATAGAGCTTTGCTCCTTCTACCCCTCCTCTTGGAGATCAAGACCTCTTTGGAGAGGATCCCAAGTGGATTTCAAGGCCTCCTTCAAGGAGAAGACTATCATCAAGACCTCACCTCCTTAGGAGTGGGAAGAACCTTACCTTTGTGCTTGTTTCCTTGGATTGTGCTTGTATTCTTGTGGATCTATGTGTTAGCTATTCTAGTGGATGTGTAATTGGGTTTTGTTGGAGTGAATTCCTCTTTGTGTTCTTGGTGTTCCTCCCTTTTTCCCGTCCAAGTGTGAAAAGATCCATCTTAGGGTTTCACCCTACAACAGCAAGCCTATGGAGGAAACCCTTGAGAAGGAGGATATTCTTCAGCCTTTCTATGATTATCTCTCCCCATCTAAAATTGACAGCTTAAGGGTTTTTGAAACACTTTGCGCTCAAAATACTTCTCCCACTCGTGAAGTTATTTTTTGGAAAAACAAAAAATCACCCTTCGGAGTATCAACCCTAAGCTGGAATATCTGCTAAGGCTGAAGGACAAGTGCTACTTGTGAGCTGCATTGGGATTTCTCGAAAGAGGAGGGGATGATGCAGTACATTAGAGATAAGTATTTCCCTCGGTTATGAAACCAAGGTTATCAATATAGTAGGAGAACCAAGCAACACTATGTAAACATCACCTGCACACAAACAACAAATCCTTGCACCCAACGGAACACGGGGTTGTCAACCCCTTGGCGGTTAATTGCAAGATTAAATTGTATGGTGATAGATAAATATATCACACAAAATATAAAATAAAATAAATAAAGTAAAAATTGCAGCAAGTATTTTTAGGATTTTTGTACGATAAAAGGTAGACCCGGGGGCCGTAGTTTTCACTAGAGGCTTCTCTCGAGAAAATAGCATACGATGGGTAAACAAATTACTGTTGGGCAGTTGATAGAAAAGCAAATAATTATGACGATATCCAAGGCAATCATCGTGTATATAACCATCACGTCCAAGATAAGTAGACCGAAATGATTCTGCATCTACTACTATTACTTCACACATCGACCGCTATCAGACATACATCTAGTGTACTAAGTTCACAAGAAAGAAAGTAATGCCTTAAGCAAGATGACATGATGTAGACAAAATAAACTCATGTATGAATAAACCCCATCTTTTTACCCTTAATAGCAATGATACATGCGTGTCATGTCCCCTTCTGTCACTGGGATTAAGCACCGCAAGATCTAACCCATCACAAAGCACCTCTTCCCATTGCAAGATAAATCAATCTAATTGGCCAAACCAAATAAATAGACCGGAGAAGAAATACGAAGCTATAACAATCATGCATAAAAGAGTTCAAAGAAAACTCAAACAATATTCATGGATAGATCTGATCACAAACTCACAATTCATCGGATCCCAACAAATACATCGCAAAGAATTACATCAGATAGAGCTCCAAGTACATCAAGGAGAACATTGTATTGAAGAACATCGAGAGAGAAGAAGCCATCTAGATACTAACTATCACTACTAGGGAAAAGCCTAGCAGTAGCGCTGGTTTTTGGCCTATCAGTAGCGCGGGTAAGCGTGCTACTGATACGGCGCTACAGCTAAAGCTTAGCAGGAGCACCTACTGGCACTCTCTAGTAGTAGCGCTTTCCAAACGACCACTACTGCTAATTACTAGTAGCGCTTTCGAAAACAACCGCTACTACTATTATTCCATATTCTACTTCTTTTGAATTTTACACTACTAGGGAAAACCTTATACACAGAATCTTAGCAGCAACGTTGTTTAAAAACAGACGCTACTGCTAATTAGCAGTAGCGGGCTTCAGGAAACCGCACTACTAACATCTCAGTAGCAGTAGCGCTCTAGGTGAAACAAGCTCTACTACTACAATTGCCACGACATTGCCTCCAAGCTAGATATAGTAGTAGCGCCCTTCTACCGGACGCGCTACTGCTAAAGTACTTAGTAGCAACGTTTTCCCCCAAAACTCGCTGCTGCTAAGTATCACCCCTGGCGACTAATTAAGCTTAGTCCAATACTGCTAAGCGAACAAGATGTCTACCACCTTAAATATGTTACTTCTCAAACTATCTCGAGCACTTGTTCTTCATTGAACTATATGTGTAGGATTTGTGGCTGCAATATGAATCCTCGCATGTACCTATACAGGTACAGTGAGGATTCATGTTGACTATTTAGATTCTACACAAAAAGATCAATGATGACCAATGTATATTTTTGATGTTTTTACATGCTTAGACTTAGCAGTAGCGTTTTTTCTTGACAAAGCGTTGTTGGTATAGGTCTTAGCAGTAGTGCGCTCCCCGTACCCGCGCTACTGCTAAAGCAAAACAAAACACATGGCTCGGCCGTCCCCCCGCACGCTCATCTCTCAATCGTCCCCCTCCACCCGACGTCGGCAGCCGCGGTTAGGGTTTCTCCTCCGCCACCGCCGCCGCAGGTAATGCTCCTCCCCCCTCTTGCGGCCCCTCCGCTGCTCCTCCACCCTCTCGCCGCCCACTCTGTCGCTGCCCGCGATCTCTGGCCGGGCGCTTTTGGCCGACCGCCCTCGGTCCCCTCGCCGGCCGCTGCCGTCGCCCCCTCTCATAGGAAAGTCACCGGCCTTCCCCTCGTCAGCACCCCCGACCGAGGTCACCATGCCGCCCCCTCCTCGACAACACCCCCCGAGGGCTGCCCTACCTAGATGCAGCGAGGGCTTACGAATTTCATATGGATAACGAGATGCTTTTGTTTTTCTGTAATAAGTTATTTTTTGCAAAATGTAGGTGCCAATTTAGTTGAAGTGCTTTGGTAAGTGGTACCGTGATCTGCTAGATATTGGTTTTGATACAAGTATTTAGTTTGCAAGTGCTAAGTCAATCCCAATTAAATTTGCCACTTGTTTTTTTAATCAGTTATCTTAGGCAATAGGGGCCAAATTAGATGAAATGTGTCTTGGTAGGTGGTACCTTGATTTGGTAGATAACTTATTACAGATCTTAGGATTATACCTTGTCATCTTGTATGTTACCAGATCTTAGGATTATAATTGTCCATCAAATTGCTTCTCGCAAAAGAATCTCTTAATCAAATTGAGAGCTTGTGGTTTACTTTTTGGGATCGGGTTCCACTATGAAAATATAACTGAAGAAGTACCAAAATAGCACATGCTATTGTTTTTCTTTCCTGTGAAGATCGTTAATCCTTTGCTCATATTGCTTTAGGAAAATGGCGCCACCACCACCACCACCATGTCGACTGTGCAAGTCAAGGTGCGCCAGCAGCCTTGCAACTGGCAAGCTGTTTGGCATCTACTTCCAGCCGAGTTTTCGTCATGCGGCGGTAAGAAATTATATGAAATGCAACAACTATTTTATTTTTAGTGTTGGCATTACTGGATTGTGTCATTTTGCTTATTTTACACAGATTGTCCCATACAATGTGAGGTTGAAATTCAACAAGCTGACAGGAGACACTGTGACATTTGAGGCTCCTGGGGGCCGTACACTATGGAGGTCAAGAAAGAATGCAATATGTCGTGGATTGGAGGAGATGGATGGGCCCGTTTCCTCGCCCGCATGTGTCTTACTGGTGGTGAGTTAATCAGCTTCTCCTTCAGAGCATAAAGACCCAAGATGGTTGTCATTTATATCAACCTTGTGGAAGATAATGAAGATGACGAAGATGATGAAGATGATGAAGATAATGAGGATCCACTCGATGAAGATGATGAGGACCCACTTCATGAAGCCATCATAGCTCAAAGAATGAGGCTGAGCGAGGAGAAGGTGACGGTGTCCTGGACTAGGGGGTACTCAATGCGTCGTCTCCCGATCAGTTGGATTGGGCCGAGGACCCTCATGGCCGTATACTCATGGGCCAGTCCTAACAGCTGCCGCATACAAGGAAGAATCCACAAGACTTGGCGATCAAGACAAGGACTCCTCCCCCACCGGCGTATTCAGCTAGGACTCTTGTTATCCTAGGCCTCTGGTGCATTATATAAACCGAGGCCAGGCTAGTCGATAGAGATATACAACAATCATACCATAGGCTAGCTTCTAGGGTTTAGCCTCTCTGATCTCGTGGTAGATCAACTCTTGTACTACCCATATCATCAATATTAATCAAGTAGGAGTAGGGTTTTACCTCCACCGAGAGGGACCGAACCTGGGTAAACATTGTGTCCCTTGCCTGCTGTTACCATTGATCCTAAGACGCATTGCTTGGGACCCCCTACCCGAGATCCGCCGGTTTTGACACCGACATTGGTGCTTTCATTGAGAGTTCCGCTGTGTGATCGGCGAAAGGATCAATGGCTCGACTGCAGGTCAACTGCGACGTCGGCTTCTTTGTCACCAGCTCGACTGGTCACCTTGGCTTGACCAAGGACTGCGCCCTACCTCTGATCGTCATGTTCGGATGAAGGCCTTCATCAACACCAACTCCAATCTCTATCAAGATCATGGAGGAGTCATCCATGGAGCTCGGGGGCTCAACGTCAACATTGCTCTCAGGTGACCATGCTGTTTTTCTGGACAGCAAACTTGTATCCGCCGCCACCGCCTCCTCGAGTGTCTCTTAAATTATTACTTCGGTGGAATTATGCGGAATTAAGTCTACAACAACCCTACAGAAATTTCATCGAGTTCCGATGGAGGAATCTCCGGCAATCTCTGATATACCGGAGCCCTGTTGAATCTGGACGAGAATCCGGACGAGTTTAGGGCGTGGTATCCAGCATCTAGCTCGGATGTCCTTTGGAGGATCCAACCGTTGATTTGCTGCGGAATTCCCATATCTACCACCTGCCAAAAATTCAGCTCGATCCGACCATCCAAACTCAGGGAAACTTCCGATTAGTGCGTCACTTTTTGGATCTATTTTCTACGCGAGAACGAATCCGACCCGAATTCATCTTCTTTATGAACGGGATCTCGAACATCCTTTTTGAAGGAAGTTTTCGTATGGGGTGTTGTGTTTTATTCTCAAACACATCCCAGTAGTATTAAAAGTATTCTTGCAATACGAACTTCACCGTCGCGCCGGTGTCAAACCAGCACGACAATATCACTCCACGGCGGCCGACCTGCGTTAGACACGTCGTCGCTTTGTTGAGCCGAGCTCAATTTCTTCGGATCATCATTTCGGCCAGCCGAACAATAGTTCGGCATCGCGAAGGATAAACCGTCACCAACATCGCCGCCCCACGGATTACACGGAGCGGGCACACCTGCATCGCCACACGGTCACTTCATCAAGCCGGCATCGACCATGTATCGACCTGCATCGCTGGACCGGGGGCTTCATCATCTCTTCATCAACCTACTCCGGAGACTTCGGCGTCGCTGGCCGACCAGCTCCGTCACGTTAGCTAGACCGAGGGCTTTGCCTCGGCGAGCCAACCTTTGCCAGCATCGCCATGCCGTTGCTTTATCGCCTATCAGGCGATAGGTGTGCGGATTGAGTCCCAATTTTGGGAATCACCTTTCTTCGGATTGCTACAACAAATAAGCCAGGTGCTATTAATCCTAGTATTTTTTGCTTGTTAGGGTTCATTTTTCCCAATGAATTATTACTCTGGTTTGTCCGTCATATGTACGCAGGTTTATCAAATGGTGGCCGCATTAACAACGGTCACATGGTGGTTCGGTCAGTTTCCGTACATAGTCCGGCGAACGCCGCATCCGGAACTCGAACCGACCTGTGAACTCAGGCCTTGCCATGCCTTTACCGCATCACACCGCCGCCCTGCATCGACATTGACTTCGGCACCAGGCCATATTTCTTTTAATACTCACTTTGCATAAATTATTTGTTATGCAACGATTTTTTTATATTATTATTACTATTATCTCCGGTTTGCACTATTTTTTGTGCACATGAAAATGATCCAGCCGGACTATATCCTTTGGCATCACCTCGGCTGGACGGGGGGCTTCGTCAACACTTCATTACCCCATGCCGAGGACTTCGGCATCACCCTGCCATCCTGCATTGACCGTGCTATGTCACCACTTCGGAGTGCCGAGCTCTTTGCTCCGCCACCTCGGGACCAGCTCGGGGATGGAACCTTGTCCCGCATCAAGCTCGGACCGCGTCATCAATACCGAAGACATTAACCAGCTAAGTTGTCTTCATGCTCAAAGTTTTAAATTTTTAACTTGTGTTCGGCTCAGCCAAGCATTATACTTTTTTAGAAAAAAGTCGCTTGTAAAAATTTCCTTGTCCAAACTTTGTTTGTGACGCGTAAATTCAAATACCCCGTTTACTTGGGGGCTTCCTTCATGAAGCTTTTTCCTCTTGCATATGGTTATACTTGTACGGCTTCGTTCCTTGTTCGTGTATTACGCCACAATATGCACCATATTGACTTAAGCGATTTGCAAGCTGGGTTGCCTGGCTCCTGTGCTTACCCCTACGTTCCCGATTGTTCGGCTAGGGAGTAAAGGGAGCACCTCTGCAATTGTCATGATCGGGTCACCCGAGCCGGACCTCAGACTGGGTGAAGCCGAAAGCTAGCGCTCTTATTGTTTTCAATCATGGTCGGCACACAACGGAACTCATGAGTACACAAAATCTATTGCACAAGTCTCATAATAACAATGAGCACCGAAGAAAGGTATCGGTGGGGGTACTATTTTCTTCGAAGATGCTTCTTACACTTTGCAGTAATATAGCATAAGTTCCCTGAGTGTGCTTTGTCTGTTACAGCCTTATGGCCTGATTGCCTGTTTATTGGAAACACCGTCGATATTCTCGACAGATGGAGTACATAACACTTTTCGGTCCTTGACCGAAGAGGGAGAAGCCGACGGTCGGTTAAGACGCGTTTAAAGTTCGGTTGAACATAGATATGATATAAGTACTTCGGTACATGCAATCATTCTTTTACCCAAGTCACTTGGGGGCTCTTAAATTTATATGAGCCGTTTTATGATAAGTGTTCTTCTTCTTAGTCGTTGCAAAGTTTTTATTATTATTTATCACTCCTTTTTTCGACACAAGTGTGCGGTCACTAGCCGGGGAGCCTAATTTCTCTCTCAAAGCTGTTAGTGTTTAGTTTGCTAAACTGGCCTAGTAAGAAGCACTCCGCCTTCGGGATAGGAGGTTGAAGCCGTAGGCTGACCCGCTAGAAGTTTTGAGATAGGATGTGTCATGTTAAAGCACGACAGAAGCACCTTTTTTTTTCTAAAGTCCAATTTTCGGATTGGCACTGAACACTTGATCTAGTTCGAACATTAACCTTTTGAATAAGTTTTTTGGCTTTTCAAGCCCATGGCACTTTTAAACTATTTGTGTGTTTTCAGCACAAGTCTCGCAGTGCAACGCCGGACACCTTTAGAGATTCGGCAAAAACATTCTCGGATATTGCTATATATGCATCGGTTTCGAATTGTGTCTTCGGTCAATAGTTGGGTTGCCCGGCTCCTGCACTTGCCTCCTATGTTCCGCTTTGTTCGGCTAGGTGTGCAAAGGGAGAACCACTGCGATTGTGCTTCCAGCTCACATGGTTAAGCACCTCAGTGGAGAGAGCCGAAAAATGACTGTCACAATAAGCGTAAACTGGTCGGCGATCCGATGACGGCGTTAAACGACGGGCCATTCATAACAATGGCCGAAGTGTTTACGGCTTGACCTCAACTGTCGCCGAACACTACCGGGGGCTATTAACTGGCCTCCCAAACTAAATCCTCGATATTTTGCTTTTACATTGGAGCTGAGGTTTCATGATCATGCTTAGCATGACAACCCAAAGAAAGGAACCGATAGCGGGACTATTTTCTTTGGAAGACATTTCTTCTGTTAAACAGTAATATAACATGTCTCTCCGCGTACCTTTGTTTATAAAACCGTATGGCCAGATTGCCTGGTTTGTTGTAAATCTTTGCCCTCATAAAGGCTTTATAAAGTAGGATAAACACTCCTCGGCTATTGGCCGAGGAGGTGGAGGCCGATGGTCGGTCAATAAAGTTTTGTACAATGTGGATCCGAGCATTAATGACATAAAGTACTTGGATACATAGAGTCATTACACATAATTTGTGATTTTACTATGGATATCGATCCTTAATTCCGCCTCCCGTGCCCGCATTAAGGCTTGGGGGCTACTGGGCTTCGGGCTTATTATTTACAAATATTAAAGGGGCACATCGATCCCCTGATCTGGTGTTGCCACCCGACCAGTGTCTCGGGGGCTACTGCATTGCCTGTTCTATGCAGAAAATTTTAAGTGCAATATAGTTTTCGAGGAGATTTTGATCCTCAGGTTGGTCGAACGCACCCAACCTGAGTCTCGAGGACCGAGCACGCCGCTTTTTGTGTCCTGAAGTATTCTGCCAAGCTAGGACTTGATCCTCAGACCGATTTTGCAAATCAACCTGAGTCTTAGCGGCTACGGGGATCAGCGGTCTTATGTCATCCTTCATGTGCATCTCGGGTTTTAGACCGATACCCACCTTGAGGGCTACTGGCTATGTATCTCGGCAGAGAATAAATTGCACCAATCAAAAATATTGACAAAAATCGGCCCACATTCGGGGTGGTGCACCACCTCGGAAGCAGTCCGGCATAAAGCTCGGGCGCTAGTGGCTGCCTCCATAGAGGGCATTTCCGACATTAAGCTCGGCTAAACTCCTTCAAACTTCTTTGAACCAAGGTGATTTATGACACCTTGGATGCAGTCCAGCATTGGAGCTCGGATACATAGTCTGGCGTTGGAGCTCGGATACAATCCGGCGTTGGAGCTCGGATACATAGTCCGGCGTTGGAGCTTGGATACATAGTCCGACGTTGGAGCTCAGATACATTCTGGCGTTAGAGCTGGGAAGCGGTCCGGCATTGGTGCTCGGCTGCAAAAGATACCTCGAATACAGTCTGGCGTTGGAGCTCGGACGCGAGAGGACGCTGCGGCCCAGGAATGACTTCAAACCCGAGGTGTGGCATAAAAATAACAAGGCATTGATAAAGGCCGGAAACTTAAAGGGGCTCCTCGGATACCCGACGTGTAAACTCGTCGAATGCATTTCGGTGATCCTCAAGATAGAAGATGAGAAGATTTGTTGAACCATTTTTCAAGACCGACAACCGAAGATGAAGAACAGTTTGGAAGAATCGAGGAGCGTCCCTAACTTGAAGACTGGTTCAGGGGGCTACTGACGGTGTCCTGGACTAGGGGGTACTCAACGCGCCGTCTCCCGATCAGTTGGATTGGGCCGAGGGCCCCCATGGCCGTATACTCATGGGCCAGTCCGGACAGCTGCCGCATACAAGGAAGAATCCACAAGACTTGGCGATCAAGACAAGGACTCCTCCCCCACCGGCGTATTCGGCTAGGACTCTTGTTATCCTAGGCCTCTGGTGCATTATATAAACCGAGGCCAGGCTAGTCGATAGAGATATACAACAATCATACCATAGGCTAGCTTGTAGGGTTTAGCTCTCTGATCTCGTGGTAGATCAACTCTTGTACTACCCATATCATCAATATTAATCAAGCAGGAGTAGGGTTTTACCTCCACCGAGAGGGCCCGAACCTGGGTAAACATTGTGTCCCTTGCCTCCTGTTACCATTGATCCTAAGACGCACTGCTTGGGACCCCCTACCCGAGATCCGCCGGTTTTGACACCGACAGGAGGTGTCCAACCTGTGGGACATAATTCCGCCATGTGCTGACTTTGTCGGGGTGCCATTCGTGACCCGCCTGACAAGTACCATGGTTGATCGACATGATATGGTATGTTATACTTACAAATGCAAATTATCCGATGAAATACTTAGTGTAGAGTCCAATGATATGGTATGTTGTGTGGAATCTAGTCGATGATATGTTTTAGTGTAGAGTTTGATCACATGCTTATTAGTGTAGAATCTAAGGAACTATTAATAATGTAAATAATCCATATATATTATTTGCAAGAGTATGTGCGAGGCTATTTATTAATTGATATGTTTTTCTTATTCATAAATTGGCAAAGAGCCTATCTATGAGTTATGGTATCGAGCCTGATGAATAAGGCTCAGCTGGACTACGCCTTACCGCAAGGGGCTCCATCACAACCTGTACTTACCGCATGGACACGGATGGTTGCACACACTTAAACTCGGTTGGGTGTAAGAAATTCCTCGATGGCAAGAATCTTCGTGTTGGACAGGCCATCCTAATTACTATCAGGAACACCAACCGCCCAGGCTTGAGGATGATGATTGTCTTCGATATCATCTAGAACTACATATGTGTGTGTGGCTATATCATCTAGAACTACATATGATGATCGTCGTCGATATCATCTAGAACTACATATGATGATCGTCGTCGATATGACCTTGTACTGCTTGAGGATGCATGTTGACTATGCATGAAATTGTTATCTAGTACTCCCTTCATTCCAAATTACTCGTTGTGATTTGCACTAAAACCACGATGAGTAATTTGGAACGGAGGAAGTACTACCTAGTACTTATAATGGTTTATGAATTTGATATCTAGTAGTACCGAGTATCTAAAAATTACAGTTTATTGGAACCGAGAGGGAAAGGGTGCAAGGGAAAATGATGAAAGATATAGTTGTAGAGAGGGACAAGGAAATCGCTACAGCTAACTAGTAGTAGTGCATTTCGCAAAAGCGATGTTGATATCGTCAACAGTAGTAGCGCGGGTGCGGACTGGGCTACTACTATAAGTTAGTTGTAGCGCCTTATTAGTAGCGCGGCCACCCGCGCTGCTGCTAGCCTCAAAACTCGCGCTACTACTAGGGTTTTCCCTAGTAGTGTTAGGTCGCACCTTTATACAATTTTTCATGCAGTAGCAATTTAGAGATTGTTTTTACATTATAATGAGTTACTAAATCACTAGGTGAAAGAACCTTGGATTAGTTTCAAGTGCATGGATCCAAAGTAACCAATAGTCACTTTGGATCCATCCATTTGAAACTAATCCGTGGTTCTTTCACCCAATGACATAATAACTTATCATCATCATCATCATAATATCATTAACAACTTATCATCATAATATATCATTGTCATATAACTCCTCATAATCATCATTTTCATCCATGAGACATCATATAACAACTTGGTCACTAGTTATAACAACAACTCCTCCTCATCATCATCATAGTACTCATAATCACTACTCCTACTCAACATCACCATCAAGTCTAAGACATTGTAGCACATAATAAAAGCTTCTCATCATCATAATCATAGTCATATATAATCAACACTAACTAATTGTTCTTAATACTTAGGACCTACTCCTCTCTGCTAGCTAAAATACCATAAAACAGATAAAGCGGTCCTTCACCATAATGGAGAATGGACATAAACCTATCTCCAACTTGTGGCTTGCGCACATTCATTTTGTCTCCAATTATTTGCATGTGCGCATCCATCACTTTTCTCCATTCTTTGATTTTGAGCCTTCCATCATTTGAAGAAATCGAGTATGCTGTATGGTAAGCCTTCGAAGGAGTTGGTCTTAAGCTAACCATATGCATATCACCTTCGGTAAATAGCATGTCAGGCACAACCTGCTTCGGGAGCCTCTGTTAAAAAACGTAATAGTAACATATATAGTTAGCAATGTAGTTTACTTAAGAATAATGTATGCAATGAAGTTACCATTGAAAGGATTGATATAGTTGACTAGAGGGGGGTGAATAGGCAACTAACAATTTTTGACTTTCTTTAACAATTTAAACTTTGCATCAAAGTAGGTTGTCTAGAAATGTAACTAAGTGAGCAATCTATATGATGCAACAACGATAAGCACAGAAACAAGCAAGAGATATAACACAAATAAGCTTGCACAAGTAAAGGCACGAGATAACCAAGAGTGGAGCCGGTGGAGACGAGGATGTGTTACCGAAGTTCCTTCCCTTTGAAGGGAAGTACGTCTCTGTTAGAGCGGCGTGGAGGCACAATGTTCCCCAAGAAGCCACTAGGGCCACCGTATTCTCCTCACGCCCTCACACAATGCGAGATACCGTGATTCCACTATTGGTGCCCTTGAAGGCGGCAACCGAACCTTTACAAGCAAGGTTGGGGCTCTCTCCAGAACTAAATTGGAGGCTCCCAACGAAACCACGAAGCTTCACCACAATGGAATATGGCTCCGAGGTGACCTCAACCATCTAGGGTGCTCAAACACCCAAGAGTAATAAAATCCACACAAGAAAGTATGGGGGAAGCAAATATCCTTTGGTGGAAGTGTAGATCTAGGTCTCCTCCTTCAATCCCTAGCAAATCAACAAGTTTGAGTGGCTAGAGAGAGAGATCGGGCAAAGAGAGCTTGAGAGCATCAATGGTGGAGTGAGAGAGGTAAGAGGTGAGGATGGTAGGAGGAAGAACCACCTTATATAGCAACCCTAATAAATCCAACCATTACTGCGTTTTCAGCACTGCAGCGGTACAACCGCTCCTTGTCCTGGTACAACCGAGACTCACGGTGTATCGGTAGAACCCTACCAGGCTTTACAACCGGGCCACCAGGCAGTAGTACCGGTTTTAGAGAAGAACCGGACCAACCGCCCAGCCACCGCTCAACTACCGCACTGAAACAGAAAGGAGTCATCCCTGAGGGCGGTAGTTGGGCGGTGCAGGACCGGTGCAACCGCATGGCCTTGAGCGCTTGGGCGGCTAAGTTCTGAGCGGAAGAACCGCTCAGATGTCACATCCCTAGCTTCTGGTGCTGTCTGGTGTGTGCATCATGTTTAAATTCAAATGAAATTTGAATTGAGGAATTTTCAAAAGCCTCAGGAAACCTCTAAAAATAACCAACATTTAAATCTTCTCAAATGTGTCCAAGAAAATGTTCCTGTTATTCCATGGAAATATTGGTAAGAGGTAAAATTTAAACCAATATTTTTGGAGTCACAGAGACAATTATTTTGGCCATTTGAATTAATCCAATAACTATTTGCTTTGGATTTATATTTAATATATATTAAATATGACTCCAATAATTCTGGAAGTTTGTGAGTGGCTTTGTATATATTTTAGCAAGCCACATAAAAATCTACAGAATTTATTTAAATGATTTAGTTGCTAAACTAAATCAAAACAAACTACAGATAATAGAAAAAAAGTAAAGGAGAGAGAGAGAAAGACCCGTACCTGGGCCACTTACCTGTAGCCGGCCCAGCTTCTGCGCGGCCCGTTACTGTGCAGCCCAGCTGCCAGTCATCTTCCTCCCCCTCGCCCCGAAGCAGCTGCGTGCTGGACGCACGCGCGCCGACGCCGGCCACCTCCTGCTTCGCCGTGGCAGCCTCCCCGACTTCCTCGCGACGCCACGGAGACGTCCCCGACCCCCTCTCACTTCTCCCTCGCTCTCGGGACCTCCCTCCCCCTCGCTCCTCTGTTTCCCCTCGCGCGACCGAGCGGAGCTCGCCGTCATCGTCGCCGTACCCATGGCCATCGGCCACCCCTAGCCTCGCCGATGCACCCAGGAGCTAAGCCTCGACCCCCTCTTCCTCCCCACCGATCCACAGCCCTCCGGAAGCCCTGCATCGCCGCCATCGCCGTCGTCTACTACCTCGGACCCGCCGGCCATCTTCGTCAAATTCGCCGGCTCCGGACCGTCCCCGACCTCGCCGAGCGTCCCCTCGTCATCGCCGTGAGTCACTGACCCTCTCCCCTAACTCAGCATGCTCCCCTCCGTGCCGTAGCGCCGTTCCCCACGAGCATCGAAGCCACCGTCCGCCATTGCTGCTGCACGCATAGCCTCCGTGCTCCCCTGGCCTCACTGAGCTGCTCTTAGTGCTCCCCATGACTAGCAGGTGCTGCCCAGCCTCTCCATTTGCTCACTGATGCACCGTAGCGACGCGCCCGAGCGCCACCGAACACCATCGCCGCCAAAGCTCGTCGCCGGCATGAGTTCCGGCGACCCCACGACCTCCCACTTGGTCCTCTGGATGCGCGAGAGCAAGGGCCATCCCCTGGTGCCCTCAGCGCGCCAAGCTGACGCCTCTAGCGCAAGTCCGGCGTGCCCCCGCCGTGTCCTGTGGTCGCCGCCGGCTGGTCTCCGGTGACGCCGACGTGGCGCACTTACTTAGTCGCTAATGACCCTGCTAACAGCCCTATCTCTCACTGACATATGGGCCCCACGCCCTTAACTAACCACGGTTAACCCCTGTTTAGTTTAAGTTAACCACAGTGGCCCCACGCGTCGGAGTTGACCTAGCTGATGTGGCCGTTGACCGGTCCCACCTGTCAGTGAGCTAAGCAGCCCTGTGACACTGACGTGTGGACCCCACACGTCAGGTTTGACCCTGACCGACCTCTGTTGACTTGCTGACGTCATGCCAACGTCATGCTGACGCAGTAATGTTTTCTGGATTTAATTTAATTCTGAAATTCCAGAAAATAGCTAAAACTTCTAAAAATCATAGAAAATTAACCGTAACTCCAAATTAAATAAATTATATATGAAAAATTATCAAAAAAATTCAAGGAATCCATCTGTACCATTTTCATGCATGTTAGAACAACTTATAGCTGCTGTTTAGCACAAATCAATTAAATGGCATTTGAATAATCACATATGGAGTTTGAATTTCAATCTTGTATTCAAACCAACTTCATTTAATCTGTTGCTAGTTGCATTAGCCCAAAACACATTCATTTTGCCATGTCATGATCATGCATCATATTGTGCATTGCATTGATTGTGTTCCCTTCTGTGTTGCCGGTATTTGTCCCCTCTCGATAGACGTGATACCGATGATGTGATCGTTGACACTGATGAAGACTCGATGTTATCTTCAGAAGTGCCAGGCAAGCAAAACCCCCTTGTTCATTCCGATACAATCCCACTCTCTCGCTCCTGCTCTCTTTTACTGCATTAGGACAACACCGATTCAACTGCTACTTGCTGCGGTAGCTGAACCCCTTTATCCTTTGCATGACCTGTCATTGCCACAGTAAATAGATGAAACCCACTAGCATGAGTAGGAGTTGTTTGAGCCCTGATGTGCCTACTCATTTATGTTTGTTGTCATGCCTGCTACTGCTTAGAGTTGAGTCGGGTCTGATTCATCGGGGATGTATCAGAGGCGTGTGAACATGTCCTACTGTGTGTGAGCTAAGTGTGTGAACACGATTTGGTAAAGGTAGCGGTGAGAGGCCATGTAGGAGTACATGGTGGGTTGTCTCATTGCAGCCGTCCTCAGGAACTGAGTTCTGTGTTTGTGATCCATGAACAGTTACTACCACACATTGGGTTCCGGTAACTCGACCCCTCTCGGCTTCTTAATCACCCTTGTTCTCTGTCCAGGAGTTGCAACTAGTTTCTGGTGTTTGTAGGTAGTGTTAGTAGTCTACCAAGTGGCACCCGGTACAGGTGGGCTTGGGACAGACTAGGCACAGTGGCCCGGTGTACCAAGTGGCACCCGGATGGTGGACTTGGGAACCCTGCACACATCGTTTGGGGCCGTGAGCGACACCCCGGACGGATCTCCTTGCGGATGGAACCCGAATAGGCGATAAACCTGGACAAGAGACTTGAGTGTTTAGGTAGGCCGTGGACGACTCCCTCGCCCGGCTTCCGCTTGAAGGTTGCCGAGATACATGACGTGTACAGGGCGATAAGTGGCGAGAGCGTGTGTGAAGAAGTACACCCCTGCAGGGTTATCACTATCTATTCGAATAGCCGGATTCCTCGGATATGGAAACTTGGACCCCTTGCATAGTTCATAGACAAGTGAAAGTGGATACTCTAAAATACGCAAGATAAGCGTGAGTGCTATGGATGGCGTTCTCGTAGGGAGACGGGAGCGGATCCATAGTGGTGTATTGATATGGTGAATATGTGGACTCGTGTGCGCCACCTCAAAAGAGTTACTTGCAGTCGTAGTTCAGGATAGCCACCGAGTCAAAGCTGGCTTGCTGCAGTCAAACTCCACCATCCCTTTGTTGATAATGATGCATATGTAGTTAGTTCTGATGTAAGTCTTGCTGGGTACATTTGTACTCACGTTTGCCTATTTTATGTTTTGCAGAGAGACTTCAGTCTCACTAGTAGTTCCACGTGGACTTCGACGTTTAGCTTGTTACCTCAGCTACGATCTTGTGCCCCGGCAGGATCTGGTAGATAGTCAGGCTTCTCAGCCCTTTTCAGTTATAGATGTCTGTACCCAGACATGATAGCTTCCGCTTGTGCTTTGATTTGTATGCTCTGATTGTTGGGTCATGAGACCCATGTTTGTAATATCTCGCTCCTCGGAGCCTATTGAATAAATTACTTGAGTCGTAGAGTCATGATGTGATGCCATGTTGTATTTGCACATATCGAGCATATTGTGTGTATGTTATTGAAATGCTTGGTATGTGTGGGATCTGACCATCTAGTTGTTTACCTTTAGTAGCCTCTCTTACCGGGAAATGTCTCCTAGTGTTTCCACTGAGCCATGGTAGCTTGCTACTGCTCCGGAACACTTAGGCTGGCCGGCATGTGTCCTTCTTCGTTCCTGTGTCTGTCCCTTCGGGGAAATGTCACGCGATGAATACCGGAGTCCTGTTAGCCGCTACAGCCCGGTTCACCGGAGTCCTGCTAGCCCAGTGCTACAGCCTGGATTCACTCGCTGATGACCGACACGTTCGATGCTGGGTCATGGATGCCTGTCCCTGTAAGTCTGTGCCACTTTGGGTTTACGACTAGCCATGTCAGCCCGGGCTCCTTATCATATGGATGCTAGCGACACTGTCATATACGTGTGCCAAAAGGCGCAAACGGTCCCGGGCAAAGGTAAGGCGACACCCGTGGGAATACCGTGCGTGAGGCCGCAAAGTGATATGAGGTGTTACATGCTAGGTCGATGTGGCATTGAGTCGGGGTCCTGACAGCGTTGGTATCAGAGCTTGACTGCCTGTAGGATTACCAAGCCAAACTGGTCGAAGTTGAGTCTAGAAATTCTTTAGTTATATAAGGGAATTGATTGTGGGATGGAACGTAAGGCTCTTTTACTCCTTATACCTTATGCCCTTCTGATCTGAGTCATCTTATCTTTCTTACGGGGATTAAGAACTAGGCTATCTCTTCTTTCTATCAGGATCACGTGTTACTAATCAGTAGACTTATAAGATTGTTGGATTTAAGTCTCAGTTCAGTTCCTACTACTTCCGTACGTTAACTGTTGATCTCCAAACCTTGATATTGTGCTTCTGAGTGGTTATGCCACCATTTTTGTGAATGTCTCAAATCTTTCTGAGCATTTACAGCCGTTATGCTGTCCGAGTCATTCCAGGTTTCTAAATAGTCTGATGCATTTGCAAAATCCTTTCCCTCTGGTTTCGATGTTCCTTTATGCCAGCTCAATCACACTAATTGTTGAGTTGAGGTAATTTATTGCCCTGACATATATGTTGGAGCTATTGTTATGACCCTAGGTGTCTTAGGGGATCATCTAGTAATTTAGCCATGTTTGTGTCCCAGTGTGATGATTCTGGCCATCATTCTTGTAAGCATCCCGTGATGCTACTTAGTAGTAGGTATTCTACTCCTTGGGTTTTGAACCCGAGATTCACCCTACTTACTTCATGTTGATAGTAATTGCTAGTGCCTTTAGGATATTAGTAACCTTTGCGATAGTCCTTGAAGTCCGTGGTATCTTCTTCTTCCAAATACCATGAACTACTTATGGCAGAAGTTCCTCGTTGAACTGAAATATCACAACAGGATTACTTTTGATGAGTTCCCCATTATATATTGTGGCTCTGCCAGTTCTACCTTTCTGCATGGGTTATCCGGAAGAAACATGTTGAACTTGGTTCAACATGCTAAACCATGCATCCACAACTCAGAAAATTATATGTTCCTTTGAGTTGTCCCTCTTTAGTTGTCTACTGACCTTCGTCTATCAATTGATAGTCAAGGGTATGCATACCTTCATTTATCGATGCCTATTACCCTTGTGGTCCGTCAAGCCATTCTGTCCTGAATGACTTGGAGAAACAAACTCCAGTACCTCATCCATATCTAGGATTGGGTCAAAGTAGTTGTATTCCGCAGATCAAATGCCAATTCAGCTTTTGGTTCTGTTCTACCTTGGAGTATTACCCCCTTTATGTCAGAATTGTCATGAGAACTGCACCAACTCTCATGAATTTTGACGTAGTGATACTTCTCACCATCATTAGTCATTCCTCGGCCCTCGTGTTGATGCAACCGGAATACCGACAAATGAATTGTGATGTGTGAAATCAATACTCCCAGCAACCTCGTTGCTTGGTAGTTAAATGGACAATAACCTCATTCTTAACGTGTTGGTTCTTGAATCATCATTCTAAGATTGATCGTGCTACCTTGTCCATCTTCCTGGTGCACATTTCGATTGATGAGTTAGGATTTTGTCAAGTCCTCGCTCATTTGATCATATCGTCTTGCCCTGAAAGGCGAGGTTGTTCTCGAGCTTAGTAACATAACGGTGGTTCGTAATTTTCCGAATATCTTCTCGTAAGTATTACCAGGTTGTCACCTGACCGCTATGTTGAGTTTGTGATCAAGTTGGTTTTCCAGTAAACCACTTTTTCTCCAAGAATCGGTGTTAGATATCCCTGGGCTAGTTGGTTAAGCTAGACAACAACTTGGAGAGTTGGAAGATAAAAGCTTGCCTGACTTAGTTCGTTCCAAAGGGATATTCTTGTGTAGTGTGTGTTGAAGAAAGATGATATCTTCATCGATTGGTCCTTGTGATCAGTTGCTGGACCTATTGTCTTATCAATCCTTTGATTTGAGTGTGGGCTATCGTCAAATCAAATCAGTACCAACGATGCTCGTAATGTTGTCTTATTCGTGGTTGATCCCTCGAGCATACACCATTACATCTTTGGTCTGACCAATGCTATCACCGTGTTCACTTAACTATGGAATTCCTTTTAAAAGGAAACCTAGATGAATTGTTGTTGAGCCCATTGACAACATCTTTATCTCCTCCATGATTTTGTTGGACAATAAGTTAGTGTTGGAAACTTTTGAAGCATTTGTTCATGCTAGCTCATGAAGCATATGTTCGGATGTAAGAAGTGACTTCCTCTAGTTCATGTGCATTTGATGCAAGTTGCCGTCGTGGACTCGAGAAAGTCAATGTTGTTTCCTTTGGAATCATCCCAAATCAGTCATGCATACGTGTGCAGTATTCGGTGGTTCGGAGACTTGCAACCTCCATTCCATGTGTATACCCTAGCACACCAAGCCACTGATTGTTTTGTTCACGGAAAAGGAGTTGATGTGCTAATCCTAGGTCATGCACAAGACTTCCATATCCTCGATTATGGTTCCCAACCAGAACTCGGTAGTGTTTTATTATAAGACTACCACGTGGTCATGTTTGTCTGGGACAGCGTGTTCACATGTTTGTAGCAGAACCAGCTCATGTTTTGGAGCTTGCTATCGTAGTTCATTTCCTGAGAATTTCGCAACGTCATCTCGTCGATTTGTGTTGCAAACTTCCGTTTTTCTTCCTAGACTCGATGAGTCTGGAATATCCTAACACCAACCAGATCGGAATCTCAGGCAGATATGATGGTTGGAGCATTTCCCAAGAACTATAATATTGGTCCCTCGATAACCGGTAAAGTGGATGTCGTGGCCAACACACCCATCCGGTAGACCTATTATTATAGTATCTTGTTTGAGGAAGTTGGCCACCTCCCCATAGGGATTTCGTAGGATTTACTCCCTAGTTGCCCCTATGGATTTTGAGATCCCGAAGTCCGACCTTTTTACTTGATGTTCTAGATATCAAACCATATCTATGGGTGAATTACGCTAGCACATCAAGGAGAACATTAGAAGCGGAGTGCTAAATGTCTCTCGGTCGATCATCCAGATTTTATTCCTTGGCTCGCTAAGGTGAAATCTGAGAAAGTGTTATCCTCCATTGCATCTGCGTCGTCCATCGCTATTCACCATGGTAGTATGTTGTGTTGTCAGCACCCTTGACGCGGTTGTTGATAAAACCTTGATGGTTGTGGAAATGCTCAAGTTCTTGAGAGCATGCACAAGCGCTACGTGTTATCATCGGCTCTAATTGGGATGCTCTCAGTTCCCTCGGCAATGTTGTGACCTTCTCAAACAGTGAATTCACTCTCTATTGTTGGGTTCTTCCTCAGTTACTAGAATCATTCCCATCATTTGCATTTTGTTCCCAGCTTGCACCGCCAATGTGCCATTCTACCATGGGTCTCCTCCATTTCCGGTGATAAGCAAATTCATCCATTACGTTGTCTTCAACAAGGTAATCCACATCATCCAAGTCCGAGTATGCCATTCTACCGACCCCCGCCAATCGATTGCTGTGATTTGCCTTAGGTTGATATAGAGAGTCTAAATGATCTCTATATCAAAGGTAATTCTTTTTGCCACTTAAGGGGATAATCTACGAATCACCCTCCTCCAGGATGTTTCGTCGTGGTATCATGGCAACTCAACTCCTCGCTACGTTGACAATCGTTTACCACCTTCTTAGGTGTGGAATTGTTGTCTACCTAGTGAACCTTCATCATCCGTTTCTTCCACCCCTCTTGATGTGTATCTCGTGTCTCAACCCGAGAGATGGTTCTATGTCTCATTCCGTGAGTTGTTTGACCTTCAAGAAGTTCGATCCTTCTAGAGTTTCCCTTTCCCTTTCTTGTCATGATTAGCTGAAGTTCTCGAAGCAAGACATCAAGGCAATGATGGTGAATGAATCAACATTCATTCGAAGTGCAACCTGGATCGTGAAGATTATGCTAGTTGCGTTTCCCTTTCACCTTACCCTACGCATGAATCTCGAGACGAGATTCTTGTTTAGTGGGGGTGAGTTGTCACATCCCTAGCTTCTGGTGCTGTCTGGTGTGTGCATCATGTTTAAATTCAAATGAAATTTGAATTGAGGAATTTTCAAAAGCCTCAGGAAACCTCTAAAAATAACCAACATTTAAATCTTCTCAAATGTGTCCAAGAAAATGTTCCTGTTATTCCATGGAAATATTGGTAAGAGGTAAAATTTAAACCAATATTTTTGGAGTCACAGAGATAATTATTTTGGCCATTTGAATTAATCCAATAACTATTTGCTTTGGATTTATATTTAATATATATTAAATATGACTCCAATAATTCTGGAAGTTTGTGAGTGGCTTTGTATATATTTTAGCAAGCCACATAAAAATCTACAGAATTTATTTAAATGATTTAGTTGCTAATATATCAAAACAAACTACAGATAATAGAAAAAAAGTAAAGGAGAGAGAGAGAAAGACCCGTACCTGGGCCACTTACCTGTAGCCGGCCCAGCTTCTGCGCGGCCCGTTACTGTGCAGCCCAGCTGCCAGTCATCTTCCTCCCCCTCGCCCCGAAGCAGCTGCGTGCTGGACGCACGCGCGCTGACGCCGGCCACCTCCTGCTTCGCCGTGGCAGCCTCCCCGACTTCCTCGCGACGCCACGAAGACGTCCCCGACCCCCTCTCACTTCTCCCTCGCTCTCGGGACCTCCCTCCCCCTCGCTCCTCTGTTTCCCCTCCCGCGACCGAGCGGAGCTCGCCGTCATCGTCGCCGTACCCATGGCCACCGGCCACCCCTAGCCTCGCCGATGCACCCAGGAGCTCCGCCTCGACCCCCTCTTCCTCCCCACCGATCCACAGCCCTCCGGAAGCCCTGCATCGCCGCCATCGCCGTCGTCTTCTACCTCGGACCCGCCGGCCATCTTCGTCAAATTCGCCGGCTCCGGACCGTCCCCGACCTCGCCGAGCGTCCCCTCGTCATCGCCGTGAGTCACTGACCCTCTCCCCTAACTCAACATGCTCCCCTCCGTGCCGTAGCGCCGTTCCCCACGAGCACCGAAGCCACCGTCCGCCATTTCTGCTGCACGCATAGCCTCCGTGCTCCCCTGGCCTCACTGAGCTGCTCTTAGTGCTCCCCATGACTAGCAGGTGCTGCCCAGCCTCTCCATTTGCTCACTGATGCACCGTAGCGACGCGCCCGAGCGCCACCGAACACCATCGCCGCCAAAGCTCGTCGCCGGCATGAGTTCCGGCGACCCCACGACCTCCCACTTGGTCCTCTGGATGCGCGAGAGCAAGGGCCATCCCCTGGTGCCCTCAGCGCGCCAAGCTGACGCCTCTAGCGCAAGTCCGGCGTGCCCCCGCCGTGTCCTGTGGTCGCCGCCGGCTGGTCTCCGGTGACGCCGACGTGGCGCACTTACTTAGTCGCTAATGACCCTGCTAACAGCCCTATCTCTCACTGACATATGGGCCCCACGCCCTTAACTAACCACGGTTAACCCCTGTTTAGTTTAAGTTAACCACAGTGGCCCCACGCGTCGGAGTTGACCTAGCTGATGTGGCCGTTGACCGGTCCCACCTGTCAGTGAGCTAAGCAGCCCTGTGACACTGACGTGTGGACCCCACACGTCAGGTTTGACCCTGACCGACCTCTGTTGACTTGCTGACGTCATGCCAACGTCATGCTGACGCAGTAATGTTTTCTGGATTTAATTTAATTCTGAAATTCCAGAAAATAGCTAAAACTTCTAAAAATCATAGAAAATTAACCGTAACTCCAAATTAAATAAATTATATATGAAAAATTATCAAAAAAATTCAAGGAATCCATCTGTACCATTTTCATGCATGTTAGAACAACTTATAGCTGCTGTTTAGCACAAATCAATTAAATGGCATTTGAATAATCACATATGGAGTTTGAATTTCAATCTTGTATTCAAACCAACTTCATTTAATCTGTTGCTAGTTGCATTAGCCCAAAACACATTCATTTTGCCATGTCATGATCATGCATCATATTGTGCATTGCATTGATTGTGTTCCCTTCTGTGTTGCCGGTATTTGTCCCCTCTCGATAGACGTGATACCGATGATGTGATCGTTGACACTGATGAAGACTCGATGTTATCTTCAGAAGTGCCAGGCAAGCAAAACCCCCTTGTTCATTCCGATACAATCCCACTCTCTCGCTCCTGCTCTCTTTTACTGCATTAGGACAACA
>NC_041385.1:85817330-85932782 GCF_002162155.2 Triticum dicoccoides
TTGCAGTCGTAGTTCAGGATAGCCACCGAGTCAAAGCTGGCTTGCTGCAGTCAAACTCCACCATCCCTTTGTTGATAATGATGCATATGTAGTTAGTTCTGATGTAAGTCTTGCTGGGTACATTTGTACTCACGTTTGCCTATTTTATGTTTTGCAGAGAGACTTCAGTCTCACTAGTAGTTCCACGTGGACTTCGACGTTTAGCTTGTTACCTCAGCTACGATCTTGTGCCCTCGGCAGGATCTGGTAGATAGTCAGGCTTCTCAGCCTTTTTCATTTATAGATGTCTGTACCCAGACATGATAGCTTCCGCTTGTGCTTTGACTTGTATGCTCTGAGTGTTGGGTCATGAGACCCATGTTTGTAATATCTCGCTCCTCGGAGCCTATTGATTAAATACTTGAGTCGTAGAGTCATGTTGTGATGCCATGTTGTATTTGCACATATCGAGCATATTGTGTGTATGTTATTGAAATGCTTGGTATGTGTGGGATCTGACCATCTAGTTGTTTATCTTTAGTAGCCTCTCTTACCGGGGAATGTCTCCTAGTGTTTCCATTGAGCCTTGGTAGCTTGCTACTGCTCCGGAACACTTAGGCTGGCCGGCATGTGTCCTTCTTCGTTCCTGTGTCTGTCCCTTCGGGGAAATGTCACGCGATGAATACCGGAGTCCTGTTAGCCCGCTACAGCCCGGTTCACCGGAGTCCTGCTAGCCCAGTGCTACAGCCTGGATTCACTCGCTGATGACCGACACGTTCGATGCTGGGTCATGGATGCCTGTCCCTGTAAGTCTGTGCCACTTTGGGTTTACGACTAGCCATGTCAGCCCGGGCTCCTTATCATATGGATGCTAGCGACACTGTCATATACGTGTGCCAAAAGGCGCAAACGGTCCCGGGCAAAGGTAAGGCGACACCCGTGGGAATACCGTGCGTGAGGCCGCAAAGTGATATGAGGTGTTACATGCTAGGTCGATGTGGCATTGAGTCGGGGTCCTGACATCAGACCACCGGTGGTACCGGTTGACGAGGAACAACCGAACCAACCGGGCCACCACCGCCTGAGAACCGCATCAAAACAGAGACTTGACCGGTACTTGGGCGGTGCATGGCCGAAACCACCGCCGCAGGTCTTTGCTGAGCCTGGTGGCGGTACCACCGCCCGGAGGCAGCGGTACCACCGCTCGATCAAGACAGGAAGGCGCCAAGAGCCAGCGGTACAACCGCTGGGAAACCACAACAGGCAGTTAGATGAAAAAGGAAGATGCTCTCTCTCACACCCGAGGAATACAAGAGAGGGGTGAGGGAGGTGTACGTGAACAGATTCCCCTTACTCTTTCCAATGTGGATTCCCTCTTGATAGTACGGGCTCCCTACGACCAAAGAGATAAAAAGCATAGAGTACTCCGTCTTCAATCTTTTCCTACGAGAGAGAAAAGCTATCCGATGTAAGCCTAAGCACCGAGAACCTGAAACATTTAGCACAAGATTAGACCAACAAAGGGTTGTCATCATCATCCAAAACATAAAGTAGGGAAATGCCCTTTCAATCTCCCCCTTTTTGATGGATGATGACAACAACACGAATTGCAAGAGAGAAGTCTATAGAATCTAGTCGGAGCTCCCCCTAGATGTGTGCCCCAATTTGAACTAGCTGTTAGAGAGCATGAGCACACTTTAAGGGCGAGACTCCCCCTAGATTTTATAGACTCGCCACTATAAGCACATAATATGAAGGTAGACAATATAATGGATAGAGAGCAATAATACCAACAATAACCAACATACTGAAAATAAGATAACAGGAGTAGCACAAGTAGCACAAGTCTCACACAAAGCAAGTCGAGAAATGAAGCAAGACCACGAACAAAGTTCAACACTCTCAAGGGAAAAACACGCAAAACCCATGCAACTCCCGAGTCCTATAAAACTCTCTCCCCCTTTGGCATCAAGATGTTGGGGAACATAGTAATTTCAAAAAAATTCCTATGCACACGCAAGATCATGGTGATGCATAGCAATGAGAGGGGAGAGTGTTGTCCATGTACCCTCATAGACCGAAAGCGGAAGCATTAGAACAAAGCGGTTGATGTAGCCTTACGTCTTCATGGCCCGACCGATCAAGCACCGAAATTACAGCACCTCCGAGTTCTAGCACACGTTCAGCTCGATGACGATCCCCGGACTCCGATCCAGCAGGGTGTCGGGGAAGAGTTCCGTCAGCACGACGGCGTGGTGACGATCTTGATGTTCTACCGTCGCAGGGCTTCGCCTAAGCACCGCTACAATATTACCGAGGACTATGGTGGAGGGGGGCACCGCACACGGCTAAGAGATTAAGAGATCAATTATTGTGTCTAGAGGTGCCCCCTGCCCCCGTATATAAAGGAGCCAAGGGGGAGGGGGCGGCCGACCAAGGAGGGCGGGCCAAGGGGGAGTCCTACTCCCACCGGGGGTAGGACTCCCTTCTTTCCTAGTTGGAGAAGGAGAAGGGGGAAGGAGGAGGGAGAGGGGAAGGAAAGGGGGGTGCCGCCCCCCTCTCCTTGTCCTATTCGGACTAGGGGGGAGGGGGCGCTGCCAGCCGTTGCCTCCTCTCTTCCTCTCCACTAGGGCCCATGTAGGCCCATTAAGCCCCCCGGGGGGTTCCGATAACCTCCTGGTACTCCGGTAAAATCCCGATTTCACCCGGAACAATTCCGATATCCAAATATAGGCTTCCAATATATCAATCTTCATGTCTCGACCATTCCGAGACTCCTCGTCATGTCCGTGATCTCATTCGAGACTCCGAACAAACTTCGGTACATCAAAACTCATAAACTCATAATATAACTGTTATCGAAACCTTAAGCGTGCGGACCCTACGGGTTCGAGAACTATGTAGACATGACCTAGAACAGTTTTCGGTCAATAACCAATAGCGGAACCTGGATGCTCATATTGGCTCCTACATATTCTACGAAGATCTTTATCGGTCAAACCGCATAACAACATACGTTGTTCCCTTTGTCATCGGTATGTTACTTGCACGAGATTCGATCGTCGGTATCCAATACCTAGTTCAATCTCGTTACCGGCAAGTCTCTTTATTCTTTATGTAATGCATCATTCGTAACTAACTCATTAGCTACATTGCTTGCAAGGCTTATAGTGATGTGCATTACCGAGAGGGCCCAGAGATACCTCTCCGAAAATCGGAGTGACAAAACCTAATCTCGAAATATGCCAACTCAACATGTACCTTTGGAGACATCTGTAGAGCTCCTTTATAATCACCCAGTTACGTTGTGACGTTTGGTAGAACACAAAGTGTTCCTACGATAAACGGGAGTTGCATAATCTCATAGTTATAGGAACTTGTGTAAGTCATGAAGAAAGAAATAGCAACATACTAAACGATCAAGTGCTAAGCTAACGGAATGGGTCAAGTCAATCACATCATTCTCCTAATGATGTGATCCCTTTAATCAAATGTGTCGTGGAATTAACACATGTGTCGTGGAATTAACACGTCAGATGTCCTCATGAAAGGACTTAGTCATGGAGCCATCGCAACGGGTTAGCTTGAAGGGGTTAAACCAGACAAGGGACACGAGAGTTTTATACTAGTTCGGCCCCTTCGATGAAGGTAAAAGCCTACGTCTAGTTGTGATGGGATTGATTGGGTTTCGATGACCAGGAAGCAAATACGCTTGCCTGAGTCTCGAGTTGTTGTCTGTTGTCCTTGAACCGCCGCCGGGTCGTCCCTTTATATACATAGGTTGACGCCCGACCGGTTTACAGAGCCCCGAAGCCGACTCATACAAAGTGTCCGGCTCGGTCTCCCCTTTCCTAACTTATATTACAAGTTATATATTTGTGGCGGTTTACCACTATGGGCCCTAATCCGCCTTTGGGCTTTGGGCCTCTGAGGGAGTCCTGGATTAGGGGGTGTCCGGATTGCCGGACTATGACCTTTGGCCGGACTCCCGGACTATGAAGATACAAGATTGAAGACTCTGTCCCGTGTCCGGATAGGAACTTTCCTTGGCGTGGAAGGCAAGCTTGGCGATACAATATGAAGATCTCCTCCCATTGTAACCGACTCTATGTAACCCTAGCCCTCTCCGGTGTCTATATAAACCGGAGAGTTTTAGTCCGTAGGACGAACAACAATCATACCATAGGCTAGCTTCTAGGGTTTAGCCTCTCTGATGTCGTGGTAGATCAACTCTTGTAATACCCATACCATCAATATTAATCAAGCAGGAGTAGGGTTTTACCTCCACGAGAGGGCCCGAACCTGGGTAAAAACATCGTGTCCCTTGTCGCCTATTACCATCCGCCTAGACGCACAGTTCGGGACCCCCTACCCGAGATCCGCTGGTTTTGACACTGACATTGGTGCTTTCATTGAGAGTTCCTCTGTGTCGTCGCCTTTAGGCCCAATGGCTTCTTCGATCATCGACCACGACACAGTCCAGGGCGAGACTTTTCTCCCTGGATAGGGCTTCATATTCGGCGGCTTTGCACTACGGGCCAACTCGTTTGGCCATCTGAAGCAGATCGAAAGCTACGCCCCTGGCCATCAGGTCAGATTTGGAAGCTTAAACTACACGGCTGGCATTCGCCGGGACTTGATCTTCGACGGATTCGAGCCACGGCCGAGCGTGCCGCACTGTCTCGATGGGCATGATCTAGCTCTGCCGCCGGACAGCGCTCGGAGTGCCGCTCAGGAGTCCGCTCCGACCGTTAGTTTGGAGCCGACCGTGCTAACAAGGGACGGACGGTTGGACGCCGCCCCAGGAGCCGCGATCTCTACGGCGATAGAGTCGAATACCAGTCTAGTCCTTTGCAAGGCCCGTGACTCCAAGGTGCCGGACTCCGCCCCGGACTCCGAATCTTCCGCACCCCTTCCGATCGAACCCGATTGGGCTTCGATCATGGAGTTCACCGCCGCGGACGTCTTTCAGCACTCTCCCTTTGGCGATATCCTGAACTCCCTAAAGTCTCTCTCTTTGTTAGGAGAGCCCTGGCTGGACTATGGTCAGCAGGGTTGGGATATGGAGGACGAAGAAATTTGAAACGCACCCACCACCCACTTTGTAGCCACTGTCGACGATTTAATCGACATGCTCGACTTTGACTCCGAAGACATCGACGGTATGGACGCCGATGAAGGAGACGACCAAGAACCAACAACTATAGGGAACTGGAAAGCCACCTCATCATATGACATATACATGGTGGACACCCCCAAAGCAGGGGATGGTGAGGAACAAACGGAGGATGACCCCTCCAAGAAGCAACCCAAGCGCCGACGTCAGCGGCGCCGCTCTAAATCCTGCCAAAGCAAGATAACAACACGTCGGACAATGCCGAAGATAACCCCCTCCAGCAGGATTCAGTGAAGGAGAATGAAGGAGCCATCCCTCATGAGAGAGCGGCCGACAGAGAGGTTGAGGACGACAACTATATGCCTCCCTCCGAAGACGAGGCAAGCCTCAGCGACGAAGAATTCGTCGTGCCAGAGGATCTCGTCGAACAAGAGCGTTTCAAACGCAGGCTTATGGCCACGGCACGCAGCCTCAAGAAAAAACAACAGCAGCTTAGAGCTGACCAAGACTTGCTAGCCGACATATGGACCGAAGTCCTGGCGGCCGAAGAGTATAAACTCGAGCGCCCCTCCAAGAGCTACCCAAAGCGCAGGCTGCTACCCCAACTTGAGGAGGAAGCAACTAGACCTACATTACCAGCGTACGATGCGCCCGATCGGCCACCCTGTGGCCGCGACAGAGAGACCTTCGGGCCCTCGACCCAAGCCGCACCCCGGCACCGCTCAAAACATAACAGAGTACGGGGAGACGCAACAGACCTGCGAGACATACTGGAGGACAAGGCAAGGCAAACAAGATCGATCTACGAATCGCGTGGGCGACCCACATCATGTGATGATAAGCGTCACACTGGATATGATAAATATGGCCAGGACGAATACAACAGACCAAGCTCATCCGAGCTGCGCCGCGATATAGCCCAGTACAGGGGCGCCGCACACCCACTATGCTTCGCAGACGAAGTAATGGATCATCAAATCCCCGAGGGTTTCAAGCTCGTAAACATTGAATCATATGACGGCACAACTGATCCCGCGGTATGGATCGAGGACTACCTCCTTCATATCCACATGGCCCGCGGTGATGATCTACACGCCATCAAATACCTCCCGCTCAAGCTTAAAGGACCAACTCGACATTGGCTTAACAGCCTGCCAGCAGAGTCAATTAGTTGCTGGGAGGACCTGGAATCCGCATTCCTCGACAACTTCCAGGGCACTTACGTGCGATCACCAGACGCCGATGACCTAAGCCACATAATCCAGCAGCCAGAGGAATCGGCCAGGCAATTCTGGACATGGTTCCTAACCAAGAAAAATCAAATAGTCGACTGTCCGAACGCCGAGGCCCTTGCTGCCTTTAGGCACAACATCCGAGATGAATAGCTTGCCCGGCAACTAGGACAGGAAAAGCCGAAATCTATGGCAGCCCTCACGACACTCATGACCCGCTTCTGCGCGGGCGAAGACAGCTGGCTAGCTCGTAGCAATAACATAACCAAGAGCCCTGGTAATTCAGATACCAAGGACAACAATGGCAGGTCACGTCGCAACAAGCACAAGCGCCGCATTAATGGCGACAATACTGAGGATACAGCAGTCAATGCCGGATTCAGAGGCTCTAAACCCGGTCAACGGAAGAAGCCATTCAAAAGAAACCCTCCAGGCCCATCCAACTTAGACAGGATACTCGATCGCTTGTGCCAGATACACGGCACCCCTGAACAACAAGCCAACCACACCAACAGAGACTGTTGGGTGTTCAAGCAGGCAGGCAAGTTAAGTGCCGAAACCAGAGACAAGGGGCTGCATAGCGATGACGAGGAGGAGCCCCGGCCGCCGAACAACAGAGGACAGAAGGGCTTCCCCCCGCAAGTGCGGACGCTGAACATGATATATGCAACCCACATCCCCAAAAGGGAGTGGAAGCGTGCCCTCAAGGACGTCTATGCATTGGAGCCAGTCGCCCCAAAGTTCAACCCATGGTCCTCCTGCCCGATCACCTTTGATCGATGGGACCACCCCACTAGCATCCGTCACGGCGGATTCACCGCATTGGTCCTAGACCCAATCATTGACGGATTTCACCTCACTAGAGTCCTCATGGACGGCGGCAGCATCCTGAACCTGTTTTATCAGGATACAGTGCGAAAAATGGGTATAGATCCCTCACGGATTAAACCCACAAAGACAACCTTTAAAGGTGTCATACCTGGTGTAGAAGCCAGCTGTACAGACTCGGTTACACTCGAAGTGGTCTTCGGATCCCCGGATAATTTCCGAAGCGAAGAGTTAATCTTCGACATAGTCCCATTCCGCAGTGGTTATCACGCCCTGGTCGGACGAACCGCATTTGCAAAATTCAATGCGGTGCCGCACTACGCATATCTCAAGCTCAAGATGCCAGGTCCTCGCGGAGTCATTACGGTAAACGGAAACAGTGAACACTCTCTCCGAACGGAGGAGCACACAGCGGCCCTGGCGGCAGAAGTACAGAGCAGCCTCTCAAGGCATCTCCCCAATCCGGGTGTTAAACGTCCGGACAACGTCAAGCGCGCCCGAAGCAACCTCCAACAAAGCCGGCTGGCACGTTCCGAGCAAGCATAGCAGTGCGGCCCCAACCCCAGCCCTCGCCAGACGGTGAGATCGGTACCACGTGTACATAATTACGCTTTGAAAATACCATGGGCATAAGGGGAGGGGCACAACTACGGCACGCCCAGAATGCGGCTCAACCGCACTTAGGGGCTCCCTATTCCGCCGTTTTTCTTTTCTTTTTGTATACTTTCAGGACCCAACAATTTGGAAGGCCTGTCCGGCAATAAACTCGCCAAACACACGATGCAACAGCCAGGGCGCGAACAAGCTGCGTCATATGTCCAGGTGGTCTCTATAACGAGCTAAATACCCGTTTTGCTTAAAGTTACGCAGCTTGCCCCTGGAGGGGGACATGTCAAATAATCCCATCCCTTGCTTATCGCACTATTTGTATCGTTCTGCTTTCATAGCAGCTCTTTTTTAATAGACAATACATATCTCTTATCTATTATTGTATTCATCTATTTTTATACAAATATGTTCAGTCATGACATTCTGCAACCGTACACTTTGGTAAGGACAATACACCAGGGGCTTAAGCACCCCATAACATGGTGTGAGAAGACCGAACACTCCCGCGAGTGCGGCACCCCGAACTTGTAGCACTATATGCATCGGCTCCGAATCATGTCTTTGGTCAATAGTTGGGTTTGCCCGGCTCCCATGTTTTGGTACCTTACGTTCCGCAATGTTGGCTAAGGTAGCGCTGGGAGAACCACTGCGATTGTGCCCCAGTTGAGCTGGGTTAACACCTCAGTAGAGAAAGCTAAAACTGACCGTCATGATAGTGCGAGAGACCGGTCGCTGTTCGCGAGGTTTTTTTCGAGTCCTTAAAGACTTATGCCGCTTAGAGCGAAGAATCGGACTTATCCGGCCTAGGCGTGGATAGCGCCCCGAACTCGGTCTTTCGAATACTAGGGGCTTCGCCGAAATTTAAAATTATAGAATTCTATGGCTAAGTGAGAGTGATAAAGCATTATAAGTCCGACGGCCTGGTTCATTGTGCTGAGCGCCTCCCTAGATGGACCCAAGAATGGGAACAAGAGCGCTCAGGTTTATCCCGAACACCCCAGCACTCGTGGCATGGGGGTCGAAGCCGACGACTTGCATCTCTCAGATTTGATAAACGGCCGCACAGAAGGTAATATTTTAAATTAATAAGCGTTGCTTAACGCATATGAACAAAGTTTTCAGCGTACAGGATAACAGATGCGAGACTACTCAAAAACTACATCTTTAGTGCACTCGTCCGCTATACAGCGAGCACCCTTCAGGACGCCCTTATAATACATCTCGGGCGTGCGATACTCCTTGCCCGGCGGTGGCGCGTCCGTCAAAAGCTTCTCAGCGTCCAGCTTGCCCCAATGCACTTTAGCACGTGCAAGAGCCCGACGGGTACCTTCGATACAGACGGAGCGCTTGACAACTTCAATCCACGGACACGCGTCCACCAGCCGCCGCACCAGACCGAAGTAGCTCCCACGCATGGCTTCTCCAGGCCACAGCCGAGCTATGAGGCCCTTCATGGCCTGTTCGGCCACCTTGTGGAGCTCGACCAGCTGCTTCAGCTGGTCGCTCAGGGGCACCGGATGTTCGGCCTCAGCATACTGAGACCAGAACACTTTTTCCGTCGAGCTCCCCTCTTCGGCTCGGTAGTATGCGGCGGCATCAGACACACTACGGGGCAGATCGGCGAACGCTCCTGGAGAGCTCCGGACCCGGGTAAGTAACAAATAATTTACTTTTATATTCTTGCTTTGCATAAAGAATGCCTTACCCGCCGCTATCTTCTTCATCGCCTCGATCTCCTGGAGGGCCTTCTGGGCTTCGGCCTTAGCGGTTTTGGCACTCTCAAGAGCCAAGGCGAGCTCGGACTCTCGAGTCTTCGAGTCGCGCTCCAAACTCTCGTGTTTTTCCACGAGAGCCTGGAGCTCTTACCGCACCTTCGCCACCCGCGCCTCCTACTTCTCTCGCTCGGCGCACTCCAGGGCCGCACTGTTTTCGGCCTTGGAGACCGCCTCCTTCAGGGCCGCCACCTCGGCCGTGGCCCCTGCAACATTTAAGTTGGTCCTTTCATTATTTGCAACCAAGTATTTTTATATATATTTACATACGGTATTACATACCCTCCTTGTCCTCGAGCTGCTTCTTGGCACGGCCGAGCTCGCTCTTGGACCGCTCGAGGCTTCCCTTCAATGCATTGACCTCCGCAGTCAGTGCGGCAGAGGTCAGCAGCGCAGCCTGCATTCCCATATCGACATATTTTTATTAGACTCTTGCGTATATCTTTTTAGATCCTCATCTCGGCTTTTCTTTTCCGAACGCCGAACCGAGCATCAGGGGCTACTGTCTATGCGGTAACATTTTATATGTTTTAAACACATACCTCGAAGCCTGTTAACAGACTTGTGCAGGCTTCCATCAGCCCGCTCTTGGCGGACTGAACCTTTTGAATCACCGCACTCATAACAGTGCGGTGTTCCTCGTTGATGGAGGCGCCGCTAAGCACCTCCAGCAAATTGTCCGGCACCTTCGGATGGACGGAGGTCGCCGGCGGCGTAGGCTCGCCCTTCTTATGAAGGCGCCGCCTGTCGGACTCTGGAACCATTGGTGGTTCCGGAGCACTGTCCGGCCCTGGGCCGGACTTAGATCCCTCCGGGGCTTTGCCCCCTTTGGGCCTGGAGTCCGAGAGGTCACCTTGGGGCGCCTCCAGGACCACCTCCTCCTGGTTCGGTCCCTTTTGGGACTCCGCCTCGACGTCGTCCACAGGGAGCGGGGAGGAAGCCGTCGGAAGTGAAGCGCTATTCACATCCGACGAATTCAGAGAGCCGCTCGATGAATCGCCGAGCTGAACTCTGGGTGGACTGCATAATTAAAATTCGGCATCAAAAGCTATCAAATAATAGAGGGGCGCCATGAGTCATTCGGGTCGCCGGACACTTACGATTTTGCCAGGGGCTTGACCCTGGATGGCCATTCCAACCCGCCGTCTTCGGCATCGGAGGCATAGTCCGGCAGAAGGGTCTTCCCCTTCTTGGCCCCCCCGGCCTCCCCAGTTGGGGCAACCTTCCTTTTCTTTCCTCCCCCCGTTGGAGGGGGAGAGGCTTCTTCGTCTTCCTCCTCCTCCTCGTCTTTCGAGGCGGAGGATGCGTGGGGGTCGTCGGGCGATGAATCCGACACCACCAGGCGCCGGGAGCTCTTTCGAGTCCCCATGGCCTTCTTCTTGGCCTTCTTCTCCGGCACCACGTGAGGCGCCGGAACCAGCAGCTTCGTTAAACGAGCATCCGCTGGGTCTTCGGGCAAAGGAGCCGGACAACTGATCAGTCCGGCCCTCTTCTGCCAGTCCTGGCAAAGGGATGGGGGTTTAGATCCTGCATAAAATCAAATCTATGGAAAACAGATACCCCGTAATGGGAAAATTAGCTCACCGCGCTGGCTTGGCGCTTGGCGCAGAATCCGCGATCCTCGGTGACAGGAGGCGGGACCTCGGAGCTCTTGAATAGCACCTTCCATGCATCCTCGTGCTTTGTGTCGAAGAGCCGGGACAGAGTCTGGTGCTGGGCCGGGTCGAACTCCCAAAAGTTGAAAGCCCATCGCTGACACGGGAGAATCCGGCGGAAGAGCATGACCTGGACCACGGTGACAAGTTTAACCTTCCTGCTAATCAGGTCTTTGATGCAGGTTTGAAGTGTGGTCACTTCTGCTGAATTACCCCACAACAGGCCCGTCTCTTTCCAAGACGTGAGCCGTGTGGGAATGCCAGATTGGAATTCGGGGGCCGCTGCCTATTTAGGGTCACGCAGCTCGGTGATGTAGAACCACCCCGATTGCCACCCTTTGATGGTCTCTACGAAGGCGCCCTCGAGCCATGTGACATTGGGCATCTTGCCCACCATGGCGCCTCTGCACTCCGCTTGGCGTCTGCCCACGACCTTCGGCTTGACGCTGAAAATCTTCAGCCATAGGCCAAAGTGGGGCTCGATGCGGAGGAAGGCCTCGCACACGACGATAAACACCGAGATGTTGAGGATGAAGTTCGGGGCCAGATCGTGGAAGTCCAGGCCGTAATAGAACATGAGCCCCCGGACGAACAGGTGAGGAAAGCCCAGTCCGCGGAGGAAATGGGGAAGAAATACGACCCTCTCATGGGGCCCAGGGGTGGGAATGAGCTGCCCCTCGTCTGGAAGCCGGTGCGCAATGTCGTTGTGCAGGTATCCGGCTTTCCGCAACCTTTTGATGAGCCCCTCCGTGATGGAGGAGGCCATCCACTTGCCTCCCGCTCCGGACATGGTCGGAGTAGGTCGAGGCGAGATGTGCGGGCTTGGGCGTTGGAGCTTGAGTGCGCAAGGACGAATAAGCAAAGGAGGAAGAAGGCGTGAATGGAAAGGGTAGATGCTTATCCCCTTATATGGGCGGCCAAAACAATGAGCCCCCACCGGCCTAATAAAACTCGCTTATCTCCCAAGCACCGCGGTTAATGGTGTGGTTGGGTTACCCGCGCCCGTATTGATGAGAATCCCAGAATAAGGGGACACGATCTCTGCTTTGACAAGACGTGCCAAGGAAACCGTCTCGCTAAACGCGCTAAGGTGGAACAGTAAAATGAATAAAAGCCTGGCCGTGGCGTGAGGTCACGCTACGGAATACGTCAGCAGATTAGATTGGTGCAAATGTTATTCTCTCTATGGTGGCATGTGGAAATTATTTTGCAGAGCCGGACACTATCTTAATGTTCAACATCTTCTATGAAGTATTCGGAGGAGGAACCCGCCTTGCAATGCCTAAGACAACTAGCGCGCCGGACTCGTCGTCATTGAAGCCTGGTTCAGGGGCTACTGAGGGAGTCCTGGATTAGGGGGTGTCCGGATTGCCGGACTATGACCTTTGGCTGGACTACCGGACTATGAAGATACAAGATTGAAGACTCCGTCCCGTGTCCGGATAGGAACTTTCCTTGGCGTGGAAGGCAAGCTTGGCGATACGATATGAAGATCTCCTCCCATTGTAACCGACTCTGTGTAACCCTAGCCCTCTCCGGTGTCTATATAAACTGGAGAGTTTTAGTCCGTAGGACGAACAACAATCATACCATAGGCAAGCTTCTAGGGTTTAGCCTCTCTGATCTCGTGGTAGATCAACTCTTGTAATACCCATACCATCAATATTAATCAAGCAGGAGTAGGGTTTTACCTCCACCGAGAGGGCCCGAACCTGGATAAAAACATCGTGTCCCTTGTCTCCTGTTACCATCCGCCTAGACGCACAGTTCGGGACCCCCTACCCGAGATCCGCCGGTTTTGACACCGACAGCCTCTAAGCTTTATTAGTCAAGCGCCATCTTCTGGGTCTTCATGGGCTTCTGCATAGTTGACGGTGAACCGGGCCCTCCTGGCTGGTTTACACTCAGTAACTATATCTCCAACATTAGGCCCCAGATTGATTTGAACCTGTTCATGTCAATCTTCAATACTTCAAAGATATCTTGTAAATCGTCCTCTTGTATTCTCGTAAACCGCCATATTGTATTCTCCTGTAAAATTTGTTAAAACGAAAATCATTAATGGTCGTCCCAAAAATCGAGGCGACAGGCGCACCCACTCTGCCGCTTCAGGCTCCTCGATTCTCGCGCCTGCCATTTATCCTTTCTTCTATAAATATAGCCCGAGGGCCCTTTTCTCTTTTTCCCCTTCCGTGACTTCTTCTTCCTCGTGACGCCCCAGTTCTGAAGCTCCGCCGCCGTCCGTGACCCTTGAGAGCTTCATCAACACAGGCCGCTGCATCAACCTGAAACGGACCAGAGGTCGCCGCTTCCTTCCGTAGTAGATCTGCACCGGTGAGTTTCCTCCTTCCTGCATCATTAGATCTATGCTAGGGTTCATGCATTCATCTGTACAGTTCTTCATTCTTCCTCCTCAACTCTTCACTTTCCTTTCAGTCGTGGTTATTTTGATCCAATAACTGTGTAGATCTTGTGCAGTAGTTACTCCGCATCCGTTTTTAATACTATTAGATCTTCCCTTTCTTCTATAGAGCACACGACCTTCCTTATCCTGCTTAACGCCATTGTAGGGTTCAGGAAAATTTTCTTCAGTTATCCATGGTAGATCCAAAATTGTACTATAATATTGTGAAACCTGTTTTTGTAACACTTAGCAGATTTTTTGAATCCTGGCCCTTCTGCCTATGGGCGGTTTAACCTTTGATAACTAATCCGCCATATATCATTAGCCCTCTCTTAAACCGCCAACTGAACCTTGCACGGCAATTTTCCGGTTTAACACTGAATTTGTACGCTTAAACCGTTAATTGTAAACCGACTTATATTTTTCCTTTCAGTTCTCCTTCCGAGATGACCAAACAATTCTCTGCTTGCAATTGGGTTCCATCCCGGATCACAGAAACACAAATCAACGGATATGTCACCACTGGCACTTTAGCCTAAAAAAGGGTCCTTCATTGGCGAGTTCCGGACTCTGAATGTCCACCTGAACCTCAAGATGGAGAAGTGGTTGTATTTATGCAACACTTGGACCGGGGATTCAGCCCGCCCGGATCAAAATATTTCCGAGATTTCCTCGCAAGTTTCCAACTCCATCCACAAGATATTGGACCGAATTCTGTGTCCAATATATGCAACTTTCAAGTATTCTGTGAAGTCTACCTTCAAGAAGAGCCATCCGTGGAGTTGTTCCGGGATTTCTTTCATCTGTACCGCCGTACAGAATTCTCGGATGGTCCCAACACAGAGCTTGGTGGCGTTTCAATTCAAAAGAGGAAAGAAGTTAACTTCCCTCATGCAAAACATCATAGCCATCCTAAATATTGGAACCAAACTTGGTTTTATTGCCGGAACACTGCCCCTGATGGAGAAAATCCTTTGCCGGGTTATCGCCCTGACCGGCTTAGCAACGGTCACCCTTTACCTTCGCGCTTATCCGCCGCAGAACGGAAAAACTTTGCACCTCTACTCGCCAAGCTCCATGCTCTCATGGCCAACGGTTTGACTGGCATTGATCTTGTCCGTTGCTGGGTTTCTTGGGGCATTTTGCCTTTAAGCCGCCGCCCCGGATTGATGCATGAATATACTGGCAATGTCAAAGACCCTCTACGATATCATGAAGTAGTAATGACCGATCTTGAAGTTACTGAATCTGTGAAGAAAATGCTTGATGAGACGATCTCTGCATGCAGCCAAACCGGGTTGCCACCTTTTTGCGTCTCCAATAAACCGCCAGCGGTAAAGTTCATCTTAATACTTTACTGATTCGCCTCTGTGTTAACTATGCTCTAACCTTTTCTTGCCTTAATTTCAGGCTAACAACTCCTTTTGGAAACGGACTAAACCGGCCAGGGCTCCTCGTGCAAAGAGCAAGGTCACCAAGAAAGCTGCCAAGAAGAAAACCACCGAGTCTTCTGATCCGCCAGAAGATGAGGAATCAGACGCAGAGGTAGAACTTGACTCACTTGGTTCCTTTTTCGTACATCTTATTGACAATGACTATTCCCAGGATGATGCTGAGGCCAGCCACGCAGACCATGTTGAGGTAATCATTCTTTCTTCCGATTCAGATCTTGTACCGGTTCAAAGAGTTCGCCGTACAGTCCAGAAAGTAAAACAATCTCACCCCCTTGCTCATTTGGATCCAAAATTTTCTTTAAAGACACATCAAGTTGAAGAGCGTCGCACAACCCGGCATAGTGGTCAGCAAATCACTTCGTACGGTTTAGCAGATACACCAACCCGGAAACATCGTCCAGAGGTGACTTGTTCTCCTGAAAAACTTTATCCTTTGAAGGGTTTCTTCCGATGCCCACTCAATCCGTCTGACCCGAATTATCAGGAATCTTCCAACTCGTCCGGCGGTTCATCAACCACTCAGCTGCCTCCTCTCAAAACCGTTGTTGGGTAAGTACATTGTTCCTTAACTTGTTTCCTCATGTGTCGGTTAATCATATTCTAACTTTTGATGTTGTAGTGCCAAGGCCCGATTAAGTAAGAAAGCCAAGACCAGCGACCCTACTGATGATGTTGATCCGGAGAAGACCCCAGAGAATGATGGCGAAAACCCTGAGATTGCCATAGACAGCTCTGCTCCGCAAAACCCAGGCGCTGATGCTAATCCGCTAGAAGTTGAACCGGATGTACATGTTGATACATCACGTCCTCATGCCCCTCCAAGTCTAATTGCTGAGCAGCGGGATTCAACTGCTGATCCGCCAAGCCCAGTTAATAGACCGCCGAGCCCTGCTGCCAAAGCGCCAAGCCCTGTTAAGAATGTCAATCCATCAAGCCCGGCCAAAGAAGATGATATTGTTGTTACTGGCACTGCATATACCGCCCCTGGTAATCCGGTTGCTCTATCAAAGCACACTGCCAAGGATGAATTTGCTGCTATGAGCAAGGGGAAGGGGAAGACTGATTTGTCAGCCTATGTTGATCTTTCTGCTCAAGATCTTCACTCCGGTTTCTTGAACCGGCTTTACACCAGCCGGGATTATGAAGCTGGTTTGGTAAATCTGATGAAAGAGCGCTATGAGGTAAACAGTTTGATTTTTTGCTCTGTACCTTCATTGCATTGTAGCCCCCAAGGGCCGGTTTGTCTTTAGAAAGTCAAACCGGGACTTTTATATTCCGTACTGTACTTTGTTGATTTTCCTTTTCTATTGTTTGATCAAACACACATTATCCCCCAAGTGCCATGATTAAAACTTGTATTAATCCATGGGACTTCAACAATTAGTAGGAAAAATGATCCACATTAGCCCCCAAGTGCCAAGTGTATAACTAGTTATATGCTTGGGACTTTCAAAGATATTGACACACTCTTCTGACTGCTGCAGACTGAGATAAATCAACAAGTCTCTCAAATTGCGGATCTTCAAGAGAATCTTAAATCCCAACAAGCAGAAACCACCAAGGAAAAAGATGGATTAAAAACTGCCTTAACCACCATGGAGCAGCTCAAAGAGTGGTTCAAATCTGAAAGGGCCAACTGGGACACTGAAATGGTTGGATTGCTGAAGCGGGTGGAAGATGCTGAATCAGCTCTTAAACCGGTGGCGGAAGAACTTAGTGGATTGAAGCGCCAAATTAATGCCATGACTTCTGCAATATTTGGTAAGTATCTTTGCCAAGGCTCTATAACTGTCTAACTTAGAATTTTCTCCGGTTTAACATGAAATTCTTAAACCGCTGTAGGTAGCCGCATTGCTCATCTGGGCTCTTATATGCGGAAGAAGCTAAAGGCCGCCTATACACTGATTGAACAGTTGTATACCGGTGCCCAGCGGGTTATCTGCGCATCTTCCTACGACAATGCGGCCCCAACACTGATCAAGGACACGCTGGCCAGGTTATCTATGACACCAACACAAATAGAAGAGTTGAAACGATCCGCTGCCAGGGCTGGCACTTTGTTAGCACTTACTCGAGCCAAGGCATGGATAGCTGATCTTGATCTGGTTGATATAGCCAAGGGCTTCCCAGTGAACAAGAAAACGGGGAAGTGTTTGATAACGAAGCCCTCAGACATGTGACAAGGGACATGCGTCCTCTGGCGAGTCAGTTGGAAGAAGAAGCTAACTTGACGGTTCACCGATCCTTCTATGATGCTAACAACAAACTGGTTGAGGCTGTCATTCCAGAAGTGCAAAATCTTATTCCGCCAATCCGTAAGCACACTTACGCCCCTGACATTGATCCGGCTGAGCTTATAAGTGAAGAGGCTGTCTTTCAGGCCTTAACCCGGATTGACTGGACCACCACTGACTTCCAGCCATTGGATGGGGAGGAGGAGGCTGAACCAACGCCATATGACCCATCTACTTCACATCAACATGGTGATGAAGCTTAATCCGGCAATCCGGTTGATATGTCAGAAACTGTCCGGTTTAAAACAATTCCATATTTTGGGCCGCTAAGTGCCTTGTAATAGGGTAGGAAAAATACTTTGATCTGCTGCCATCGTGTAGTAGGAGATACTTTATGTGATCCGCCATGATAATTTCAATGTTGGTTCATGTATCATAATATGCAATCCCTTTGTCTACATGAAAAGAAAGTGTCCTGGCGGTTTACCGCCGGACGGGTCATAATGCCCAAGACAAGGCCTGATTGATAATCAAACCGTAAAAAATACGAAATGACTCATACCTGTGATGTAATATCACTTTAGTTGGTTGACCAACTTTGATTGTAATAAGGGTGAAAACCCAAATCTGAAATTCTTGTATAACTCCATCATGTACTGATGGCGTATAATAAGTCATACCGGGTGATGATAAACACCAGATAATCAAAACTGGCGACAAGTAGTCAAACCCAGGCCGGGTTAACGAACTCCGATTTGATAATAAGGTCTGTCAACGTGTAGTTGAAAACCAAGTCGGTTTAAGGAACACCGGGCTAATAAGATGACTGATAAGTCATACCAGGTAAAAGAAACCGGTTTAACAGAACATTTATCAAAAGAGAAGTGACAAACGCAAATAAAACCGTGTAGTCGAGGCTTTTCAAGGGCTGCCAGGCCCAAATTCGAGGCTTTTCATGGGCTGCCAGGCCGCTGAGTTGAACCATTTAGCAAATCCTTTTAAGATGGACCTCCAACTAACCAATCACCATTTTAACTTTGACAAGTTCAGGGTCTCAATGAGAGTAACTGTCAAACGTTCGGAGGGTCATGCCAGGATTACCTGGATAGGAGTGTCTTACTTGATGAAGGCAGGTTAACCCGGGGTTTTAGGTAAATATACCAGGCTTCCAAGCCATGGGTCGATACCCAGCTACAAGGGTCCTTTCAAACTCCTTGGTATTTGACACAAGGAGCCCCCAAGTAACATGATGAGCTGTGCTCATTGGGTGCCTATGTTTGAGCTATGCATAGCATCCAGACTCTCTTTGGCCCCTTGGGTGTGAAGCTCCCAAGCTATGTTGTGGCGTGATAGCCGGTTTAACAGGCAGTACTCCGCTTTGTCAGCTGAAGCCCCCATGTAACTCAAAGGATATATGAGAAAAACAGCAGAGGCCCTGCTTATAGCAAGGATGCTGGTTTATTTATTGATCATAATATATACATTGTCGAAATATGTACATAAGAAAAGCCTATGGCTCAAGTGTAGTAAGGCCGTAAGAGAGCTATGTTCCACGGCCGCCAGGTCTCCTCCTCAGAGTTGCGTGAGTTGTCTCGAACATCAATGAGGTAGTATGATCCGTTGTGCAGATTTTTGCTAACCACAAAGGGCCCTTCCCAAGGTGGGGATAACGTGTGCATGTCGGTCTGATCCTGGATGAGCCGGAGCACCAAGTCGCCTTCTTGAAAGGTTCTTGTCCTAACCCGATGGCTTTGATACCACCACAGGTCTTGCTGATAAACCGCCGATCGAGCCAGAGCCATGTCCCATTTCTCATCTAACAGGTCCAGCGCCTCTTGCCGTGCTTGCTCGTTGTCCGCTTCAACATAATTAGCAACCCGAGGCGATTCATGACGAATATCACTTGGTAAGACTGCCTCTGCTCTGTATACCATGAAGAAAGGTGTGTAACCTTTTGATCGATTGGGGGTGGTGTTGATGCTCCATAACACAGAAGGCAATTCTTCCACCCAACAACCCGGCGTCCTCTTTAAGGGAATCATGAGCCGGGGTTTAAGAGCCTTCAAAATTTCTTGATTGGCTCGCTCCGCTTGACCGTTGGATTGAGGGTGCGCCATAGATGCTAAGTCAAGCCGGATGTGCTCTCTCTAACAGAAATCCTCCATCTCACCTTTGGAAAGGCTTGTACCATTATCCGTGATAATACTGTGTGGAAAGCCAAAGCGGAAGATAATCTTTTTGAGAAATTGAACCGCCGTAGCTGCATCACACTTGCTGACAGGCTCCGCTTCAACCCACTTGGTGAATTTATCAACTGCCACCAATAGGTGGGTCTTCTTATCTTGGGAACGCTTAAAAGGCCCCACCATATCAAGCCCCCAAGTAGCAAAAGGCCAAGTGATAGGAATCATCCGTAGTTCTTGAGCCGGAACATGAGCTCTGCGTGAAATTTTTTGACAAGCATCACATCGCTTTACCAAATCCTCTGCATCAGCATGAGCTGTCAACCAGTAGAAGCCATGACGAAAAGCTTTTGCAACCAGTGACCTTGAACCGGCATGATGACCACAATCGCCTTCATGAATTTCTCGTAGGATCTCTTGGCCTTCTTCCAGAGAAACACAATGCTGAAATACGCCTGAAACGCTACAACAGTGTAACTCACCATTGTGAATAACCATGGACTTGGATCGCCGGACTATCTGTCGAGCCAGGACTTCATCATATGGTAACTTGTCCTAGTTCATATACGCTAGATATGGAACCGTTCAATCCGGTACAATGTGCAAAGCGGCCACCAATTGAGCCTCCAGATCAGGAACCGCCAAATCCTTTTCTGTAGACAACTTAACAGACGGGTTATGCAAGATATCTAAAAAGGTATTGGGAGGTACCGGTTTACGCTGAGAGCCAAGCCGGCTTCAAGCGTCTGCTGCTTCGTTTTTGCACCGATCAATATGCTCCACCTGATACCCTTTGAAGTGACCCGCCACAATATCCACCTCATGCATGTAAGCCGCCATGAGTGGATCCTTAGAATCCCAAGTACCAGAAACTTGCTGAGCCACCAGATCAGAATCTCCAAAACAACAAACTCGACTTAAGTTCATTTCTTTAGCCACACGGAGACCATGAAGTAAGGCTTCGTACTCAGCTGCATTGTTAGTACAGGGCAACATCAAACGGAGAACATAGCAAATTTTATCACCTCAAGGGGAAGTAAGGACAACTCCAGCCCCCGAGCCCTCCAACTGCCTGGATCCATCAAAATGAATAGTCCAGTATGTATTATTCGGTTTGTCTTCTGGTGCTTGCAACTCGGTCCAATCATTGATAAAGTCCACAAGGGCCTGAGATTTGATGGCCGTTCGAGGCACATACTTCAAACCGTGTGGACCAAGCTCAATTGCCCACTTTGCAACCCGGCCAGTTGCTTCCCTGTTTTGAATTATATCACCCAAAGGAGCAGAACTAACCACTGTGATGGGATGGCCTTGAAAGTATTGCTTGAGTTTTCGACTTGCCATAAAAACTCCATACACCAACTTCTGCCAATGTGGATAGCGTTGTTTTGACTCGATCAGGACTTCACTGATGTAGTATACAGGTCGTTGAACCAGATATTCCTTCCCAGCTTCCTTACGCTCAACCACAATTGCCACACTGACCGCTCGGGCATTGGCAGCCACGTATAACAGCAAAGGCTCATTATTAACCGGAGCTGCAAGGACCGGCGGTTCAACCAACTGCCGCTTTAACTCCTCAAAAGCCGCATTGGCTGCATCACTCCAGACGAAGTCGTCTGTCTTTTTCAACATCTGATACAAAGGAATTGCCTTCTCTCCCAAACGGTTGATGAACCGGCTAAGGGCTACAATCTGACCCGCCAGACGCTGAACATCATTGATACACTTCGGTTTAGCCAGTGATGTGATTGCTTTGATTTTTTTCCGGATTAGCCTCAATGCCCCTGTTGGATACAAGAAAACCTAAGAGCTTGCCTGCCGGAACACCAAAAACACATTTATCCGGATTAAGCATCATTTTGTAAACCTGAAGATTGTCAAACGTCACCTTGAGGTCATCTATCAGTGTTTCCCTCTTCCTGGATTTTACCACAATGTCATCCACATAGGCATGAACATTACGCCCAATCTGTGTGTGAAGACAATTCTGTACACAATGCTGATAAGTTGCATGGGCACTCTTGAGCCGAAAGGGCATAGAAACATAGCAGAAGGCTCCAAAGGGAGTGATGAAGGTTGTGTTCTCCTGGTCCTTAACTTCCATCTTGATCTGATGATAACCTGAATAAGCATCCTAAAAACTCAGGCGCTCACAACCCGCCGTTGCATCAATGATCTGATCAATACGCGGGAGAGCAAAGGGATCGGTCGGGCAAGCTTTATTCAAATCCGTGTGGTCCACACACATACGCCAAGTGTCGTTTTTCTTAAGAACAAGCACCGGATTGGCCAGCCATTCGGGATGAAACACTTCAACGATAAACCCAGCAGCCAACAGCCGGGCTACCTCTTCACCAATTGCCTTGCATCTTTCTCATTAAAGCGACGAAGAAATTGCTTGACCGGTTTAAACTTGGGATCAATATTAAGAGTGTGCTCAGCGAGTTCCCTCAGTACACCTAGCATGTCAGAAGGCTTCCATGCAAAAATGTCCCGGTTCTCATGGATGAACTCGATGAGCGTGCTTTCCTATTTCGGATCCAGATTTGTGCTGATGCTGAACTGCTTGGACGAATCGCCAGGCACGAAGTCAACAAGCTTAGTCTCGTCAGCTAGTTTGAAATGCAGGGTTGGGTCATGCTCAGTGGTGGGCTTCTTCAGAGGGGTCATATCTGCCGGATCAACATTTTCCTTATAGAACTTGAGCTCCTCTGTAGCACAAACCGACTCAGCATAGGCCGCATCACCTTCCTCGCAATCCAAAGCAATTTTATGATTTCCGTGAACCATAATAGTCCCTTTGTGACCTGACATCTTGAGCTGCAAGTAAATATAACAAGGCCTCGCCATGAATTTTGCATAAGCCGGTCGCCCAAACAGTGCGTGGTACGGGCTCTGGATTCTCACCACTATAGGATATGCCGATTTACCTGGTACCACACCATGAAAAACAGTGTTGGACGGTTTAAGACTCTTGTCTGTCAACCCCATGCGGCGGAAGGTCTCATAATACAGAATGTTGATACTGCTTCCCACATCCATGAGTACCTTGGTGAACTTATAACCTCCCACCTGAGGCGCCACCACCAAAGCCAGTTGACCCAGATTGTCAACCCGGGGCGGATGATCCTCCCTACTCCACACAATAGGTTGTTCGGACCACCGCAGATAACGTGGTACTGCCGGTTCAACAGCATTGACTGCCCTCTTGTGAAGCTTCTGATCACGCTTGCACAAACTAGTGGTGAACACATGATACTGGCCACCATTCAACTATTGTGGGTGACTCTGGTAACCCGACTGCTGCTGATTTCCTTGATTACTCTACTAGTTATTACCACCTTGGTTGTTCTAGTTGCCCTGACTATTCTGAAATCCAGAGTTTGAGACGCCGCCACCATGAAAACCTGGACCTGAACCGCCTGATGGACCCTGATCATACCGGAAAAGATTAGAGTTTTTGAACTCCTTCATAATGTTGCAATCCTTCCAGAGATGCGTTGCAGGAGCCTCCTTGGTCCCATGCTTTGGACAAGGCTGATTCAACAAGCGCTCTAGATTCATTCCGCTGCCACGCTGGGGCGGTTTACCCTTACGACGCTGCACATTAGCGTTAGCCACAAAATATGAATCCGCTTTACGCTTACTGTTATTCCCATGGCCTCCTTGGTTGTGTTGCTATCCCTTTGCACCGATGTTCTTCTTTCCCTTCTCCGGTTTCTCATCATCAGAATCGGGATCCTTGGTATTATCAGAAATGACATACTTGACCAAGGCTTCCATGAGGGTTCCCATGTCGTTGCAGTGGCGCTTCAGCCATCCCAACTTCATCTTCAGCAACTTAAACTGGCAATTACGCTCCAGTGTTATGATTGCTTGACCAGCGTTAATCCGGTCAGACGAGTGCAAAACCTCTTAAACCCGGCGTACCCAATGAGTTCTTGACTCGTTCTCCCCTTGAACACAAGCATCCAGATCCACAATGGACATGGGTTGTTTGCACGTGTCTTTGAAATTGGCTATAAACCGGGCTTTCAACTGATCCCATGACTCGATGGAGTTAGCTGGTAGATTTTTCAACCAAGTACGGGCCGTTCCTTCCAACATCATCATGAAGTACTTTGCACAAGCCGCTTCATCTACATCCAACATCTCCATTGCCATCTCATAACTCTCGACCCACGCCTCAGGTGGCTGATTCGCCATGTAATTAGGCACTTTACATGGACCCTTGAAATCTTTGGGCAGACGCACATTACGGAGAGCCGGAATAAGACACGGCACTCCCCAGGAACTGAAGGCAAGCCCGGTGCCTCGGTCGACTGACGCTGCTGGCTGAACCGGGTCGGGTTGATGACGACCCAAAGCGGCCTCCCTTCGTGCCCTGCCATGATCCACCACATCTTGAGCATTACGATGTCGCGCGCTGCTAGACACTTCCGTTTCATCCATACGGCTGCTATAGCTTGGGCTCAGACGAGGGGTTGAATGAATTCTATCCCTGCTATAAGAATAAGCATGCTGATGTACCACGGCGGTTTGAAGAAGGTCCCTAGCCCGTCGCGTTTCAATTGCTGCTATTGAATCGCCCTCCATCCGAATGGCTGCCAGGCGTGATGCTGCGGCAATCATGTTGTCCAGAGGACTCGAGAAGTTACCCGGTGGTGTAGACACGTATTGCGGCGGGTTATCTGTTCGCCGTGGTGGTTCTGTTATCCGTAGTTGCTCCGGAGCTGTCCTAGGCGCATCAGTCCGGTTTGCAGCTGCCGGATTGCTCGGCCCAGCGCCTGGTGTTTGAAAGAGATTCAATCCTTCATAGACCGGCGGCAGACGAGACCGGTACTTCCTTCGCATCACATCCTGATACGTCTCCAACGTATCTATAATTTTTGATTGCTCCATGCTACTTTATCTACTGTTTTGGACAATATTGGGCTTTATTTTCCACTTTTATATTACGTTTGGCACTAACCTATTAACCGGAGGCCCAACCCAGAATTGTTGTTTTTGCCTTTTTCAGTATTTCGAAGAAACAGAATATCAAACGGAGTCCAAACGGAATGAAACCTTCGGGATCGTGATTTTCCAACCGAACGTGATCCAGGAGAGTTGGACCCTACTCCAAGTAGTTCCCGAGGAGGTCACGAGGGTGGAGGGCGCGCCCCCTGGGTGCGCCCCCTACCTTGTGGGCCCCTCGGAGCTCCACCGACGTACTCCTTCCTCCTATATATACCTACGTATCCCCGAACAATCAGATGAGGAGCCAAAAACCTAATTCCACCGCCGCAACCTTCTGTATCCACGAGATCCCATCTTGGGGCCTGTTCCAGAGCTCTGCCGGAGGGGGCATCCACCATGGAGGGCTTATACATCAACACAATAGCCCCTCCGATGAAGTGTGAGTAGTTTACTTCAGACCTTCGGGTCCATAGCTAGTAGCTAGATGGCTTCTTCTCTCTTTTTGGATCTCAATACAATGTTCTCCCCCTCTCTCGTGGAGATCTATTCGATGTAATCTTCTTTTTGTGGTGTGTTTGTTGAGACCGATGAATTGTGGGTTTATGATCCAGTATTATCTATGGAAAATATTTGATTCTTCTCTGAATTCTTTTATGTATGATTGAGTTATCTTTGCAAGTGTCTTCTAATTATCCTTTTTGGTTTGACCAACTAGATTGGTAGTTCTTGCAATGGGAGAAGTGCTTAGCTTTGGGTTCAATCTTGCGGTGTCCTTACCCAGTGACAGAAGGGGCATCAAGGCACATATTGTATTGTTGCCATCGAGGATAACAAGATGGCGTTTTTATCATATTGCATGAATTTATCCCTCTACATCATGTCATATTGCTTACGGTGTTACTCTATTTTTACTTAGTACTCTAGATGCATGCTGGATAGCGGTCGATGAGTGGAGTAATAGTAGTAGATGCAGAATCGTTTCGATCTACTTGTTTTGGACGTGATGCCTATATACATGATCATTGCCTAGATATACTCATAACTATGCTCAATTTTGTCAATTGCTCAACAGTAATTTGTTCACCCACCGTGGAATACTTATGCTCTTGAGAGAAGCCACTAGTGAAACCTATGGCCCCCGGGTCTATTCTCATCATATCAATCTCTATCACTTTATTTACGTGCTTTGTTTTTACTTTGGCTTTACTTTTTACTTTGCATCTATCTATCAAAAGTACCAAAAATATTATCTCTATCAGATCTCACTCTCGTAAGTGACCGTGAAGGGATTGACAACCCCTAAGCGTTGGTTGCGAGTTGCTATCGTTTTGTGTAGGTACGAGGGACTTGTGCGTGGTCTCCTACTGGATTGATACCTTGGTTCTCAAAAACTGAGGGAAATACTTACGCTACTTTGCTGCGTCATCCTCTCCTCTTCGGGGAAATCCAACGCAGTGCTCAAGAGGTAGCAAGAAGAATTTCTGGCGCCGTTGCCGGGGAGGCTCACGCAAGCAAGTCAACCATACCAAGTACCCATCGCAATCCCTATCTCTCGCATTACATTATTTGCCATTTGCCTCTCATTTTCCTCTCCCCCACTTCACTCTTGTCGTTTTATTTGCCCTCTCTTTCCCAATCTCCTCCTCTCTTTCCTGTTTGCCTTTTTCTCGTTGCCTTTCTGTTTGCTTGTGTGTTGGATTACGTGTTGCCATGGCACAAGATAATGCCAAATTGTGTGATTTCTCGAATACCAATAATAATGATTTCCTTCGTACTCCGATTGCTCCTCTTAATAATGATGAGTCTTGTGAAATCAATACCGCTTTGTTGAATCTTGTTATGAAAGATCAATTTGACGGCCTTCCTAGTGAAGATGCCGCTACTCATCTAAACAATTTTGTTGATTTGTGTGATATGCAAAAGAAGAAAGATACGGATAACAATATTGTCAAATTGAAGTTATTTCCGTTTTCGCTTAGAGATCGTGCCAAAGTTTGGTTTTCATCTTTGCCTAAAAATAGTATTGATTCATGGAACAAGTGCAAAGATGATTTTATCTCTAAGTATTTTCCTCCTGCTAAGATTATCACTCTTAGGAACAACATCATGAATTTTAAACAACTTGATCATGAGCATGATGCCCAATCTTGGGAAAGAATGAAATTAATGCTTCGCAATTGCCCTACTCATGGTTTGAATTTATGGATGATCATACAAATTTTTTATGCCGGATTGAATTTTTCTTCTAGAAATCTTGTAGATTCGGCCGCGGGAGGCACTTTTATGGAAACTACGTTAGGGGATGCTACCAAATTGCTTGATAATATTATGGCTAATTATTCTCAATGGCACACCAAAAGATCTTCTAGTAAGAAAGTGCATGCTATAGAAGAAATCAATGTTTTGAGTGAAAAGATGGATGAACTTATGAAGATGTTTTCTCCTAAAAATACTCCTCTTGATCCCAATGATATGCCTTTATCTACTTTGCTTGAGAATAATAATGAATCTATGGATGTGAATTTTGTTGGTAGGAATAGTTTTGGAAACAACGCTTATAGAGGGAATTTTAATCCTAGGCCTTATCCTAGTAATCCTTCTAATAATTATGGAAACTCCTACAACAACTCTTATGGAAATTTTAATAAGATGCCCTCTGAATTTGAGAGTAGTGTTAAAGAGTTTATGAATTCACAAAAGAATTTTAATGCTTTGCTTGAGGAGAAATTGCTTAAAGTTGATGATTTGGCTAGGAATGTTGATAGAATTTCTCTTGAAATTGATTCTTTAAAGCTTAGATCTATTCCTCCTAAGCATGATATCAATGAGTCTCTCAAAGCCATGATAATTTCCATTGATGAGTGCAAGGAAAGAACCGCTAGGATGCGTGCTTCCAAAGATGCCTTTATTAAAGCGTGTTCTTCCAATCCCTATGAAAATCAAGATGAAGATCTAAAAGTTATTGATGTGTCCCCAATTAAATCTTTGTTTTGCAATATGAATCTTGATGAATCTGAAGATTATCTTCCTTTACCGAGAAGGCGTTTTAAGAATTCGGAGTTTCTAGATCTTGATCATGAAATTGATGAAAGTGGGATTGAAATAAATAAAAACCGTGATGTTGCTAAACCCACTATTTTGGATCTCAAGGAATTTAATTATGAAAATTTCTCTTTGATTGGTTGTATTTCCTTGTTGCAATCCATGCTAGATTCTCCTCATGTTTATAGTCAAAATAAAGCCTTTACCGAACACATTGTTGATGCCTTGATGCAATCTTATGAAGAAAAACTTGAGTTGAAAGTTTCTATCCCTAGAAAACTCTATGATGAGTGGGAACCTACTATTAAAATTAAAATTAAAGATTTTGAGTTTCATGCTTTGTGTGATTTGGGTGCTAGTGTCTCTACTATTCCCAAAACTTTATGTGATTTGCTAGATTTCCGTGATTTTGATGATTGCTCTCTAAACTTGCATCTTGCGGATTCCACTATTAAAAAACCTATGGGAAGAATTAATGATGTTCTTATTGTTGCAAATAGGAATTATGTGCCCGTAGATTTTATCGTTCTTGATATAGATTGCAATCCTTCATGTCCTATTATTCTTGGCAGACCTTTCCTTAGAACGATTGGTGCAATTATTGATATGAAGGAAGGGAATATTAGATTCCAATTTTCCTTAAATAAGGGCATGGAACACTTTCCTAGAAAGAAAATAAAATTACCATATGAATCTATCATGAGAGCCACTTATGGATTGCCTTCCAAAGATGGCAATACCTAGATCTATCCTTGCTTCTATGCCTAGCTAGGGGCGTTAAACGATAGCGCTTGTTGGGAGGCAACCCAATTTTATTTTGTGTTTTTTGTTTTTGCTTCTGTTTAGGAATAAATAATCCATCTACCTTCTGTTTGGATGTGGTTTTATGTTTTAATTAGTGTTTGTGCCAAGTAGGACCTATAGGATAACCTACGATGATAGTTGATTTGATTCTGCTGAAAAACAGAAACTTTGCACGCATAGTTATGATAAATCACAGGAACGTGATTTTGCATTGATTAGTTTTGCTGCTGATCAAAAACAAATTTTCCAGGACTTCCTATTTTGCTAGAATTTTTAGAGTTCCAGAAGTTTGTGTTAGTTACAGATTGCTACAGACTGTTCTGTTTTTGACAGATTCTGTTTTTCGTGTGTTGTTTGCTTATTTTGATGAATCTATGGCTAGTAAATTAGTTTATAAACCATAGAGAAGTTGTAATACAGTAGGTTTAACACCAATATAAATAAAGAATGAGTTCATTACAGTATCTTGAAGTAGTCTTTTGTTTTCTTTCTCTAACGGAGCTCACGAGATTTCTGTTGAGTTTTGTGTTGTGAAGTTTTCAAGTTTTGGATGAATTCTTTTGATGGATTATGGAACAAGGAGTGGCAAGAGCCTAAGCTTGGGGATTCCCATGGCACACCAAGATAATCCAAGGACACCAAAAAGTCAAAGCTTGGGGATGCCCCGGAAGGCATCCCCTCTTTCGTCCACTTCCATCGGTAATTTACTTGGAGCTATATTTTTATTCACCAACATGATATGTGTTTTGCTTGGAGCGTCTTGTATTATTTGTGTCTTTGCTTGTTAGTCTACCACAATCATCCTTGCTGTACACATCTTTTGAGAGAGCCATTCATGAATTGGAATTTGTTAGAATACTCTTTGTGCTTCACTTATATCTTTTGAGCTTGATAGTTTTGCTCATAGTGCTTCACTTATATCTTTTGAGCTTGATAGTTTTGCTCATAGTGCTTCACTTATATCTTTTGAGCGTGATAATTTTTGCTCTAGTACTTAACTTAGATCTTTTAGAGCATGGTGGTGGATTTGTTTTAAAGAAACTATTGATCTCTCATGCTTCACTTAGATTATTTTGAGAGTCTTTAATAGCATGGTAATTTGCTTAATGTTAATATACTTGGTGTTCAAGATATGTGAAACTTTCTTTTGAGTGAATTGAATACTAAGATAAGTTTGATGCTTGATAATTGTTTTGAGATATGGAGGTGATAATATCAAAGTCGTGCTAGTTGGGAGATTATGAATTTGAGAAATACTTGTGTTGAAGTTTGCAAGTCCCGTAGCATGCACGTATGGTTAAAGTTGTGTAACAAATTTGAAACATGAAGTGTACCTGGCTTGTGCATCCTTATGAGTGGCGGTCGGGGACGAGCGATGGTCTTTTCCTACCAATCTATGCCCCTAGGAGCATGCGCGTAGTACTTGAATTTTTGATGACTTCTAAATTTTTGCAATAAGTATATGAGTTCTTTTGACTAATGTTGAGTCCATGGATTATACGCACTCTCACCTTTCCACCTTTGCTAGCCTCTTTGGTACCGTGCATTGCCCTTTCTCACCTTGAGAGTTGGCGCAAACTTCGCCGGTGCATCCAAACCCCGTGATACGATATACTCTATCACACATAAACCTCCTTATATCTTCCTCAAAACAGCCACCATACCTACCTATCATGGCATTTCCATAGCCATTCCGAGATATATTGCCATGCAACTTCCACATCATCATCATGACATACATTACTTTTGTCATATTGCCATTGCATGATCTTGTAGTTGACATCGTATTTGTGGCAAAGCCACCATCAATTATTTTCCATACATGTCACTCTTGATTCATTGCACCATCCCGGTACACCGCCGGAGGCATTCATATAGAGTCATATCTTGTTCTAATTTTCGAGTTGTAATCCTTGTGTTGTAATCAATAGAAGTGTGATGATCATCATTATTAGAGCATTGCCCAAAAAAAAGAAAGGCCAAAAAAAGGCCCAAAAAAGAGAAAAAAGGGGGCAATGCTACTATCTCTTTTTCCACACTTGTGCTTCAAAGTAGCACCTTGTTCTTCATGTAGTGAGTCTCATATATTGTGCTTCAAAGTAGCACCTTGTTCCTCATGTAGTGAGTCTCATAAGTTGTCTTTTTATACTAGTGGGAATTTTTCATTATAGAACTTGGCTTGTATATTCCTACGATTGGCTTCCTCAAATTCCCTAGGTCTTCGTGAGCAAGCGAGTTGGATGCACACCCACTAGTTTTCTTTTGTTGAGCATTCATAGCTCTAGTGCATCCGTTGCATGGCAGTCCCTACTCCTCATGTTGACATCAATTGATGGGCATCTCCATAGCCCGTTGATTAGCCTCGTCAATGTGAGACTTTCTTCTTTTTTGTCTTCTCCACACAATCCCCATCATCATATTCTATTCCACCCATAGTGCTATATCCATGGCTCATGCTCATGTATTGCGTGAAGGTTGAAAAAGTTTGAGATTATTTAAGTATGAAACAATTGCTTGGCTTTTCATCGGGGCTATAGAAGTTGGGAACATCTTTGTGTGACGAAAATGAAGCATAGCCTAACTATATGATTTTGTAGGGATGAACTTTCTTTTGCCATGATATTTTGAGAAGACATGATTACTTTGATTAGTATGCTTGAAGTATTATTATTTTTGTGTCAATATAGACTTTTGTCTTGAATCTTTCGGATCTGAATATTCATATCACAATTAAGAAGATTTACATTGAAATTATGCCAAAGTATCACTCCGCATCAAAAATACTTTTTTATCATTTACCTACTCGAGGACGAGCAGGAATTAAGCTTGGGGATGCCTGATACGTCTCCAACATATCTATAATTTTTGATTGCTCCATGCTACTTTATCTACTGTTTTGGACTATACTGGGCTTTATTTTCCACTTTTATATTACTTTTGGGACTAAACTATTAACCGGAGGCCCAGCCCAGAATTGTTGTTTTTTGCCTTTTTCAGTATTTCGAAGAAACATAATATCAAACGGAGTCCAAACGGAATGAAACCTTCAGGATCGTGATTTTCCAACTGGACGTGATCCAGGAGACTTGGACCCTACTCCAAGTAGTGCCCGAGGAGGTCACGAGGGTGGAGGGCGCCCCCCTGGGCGCGTCCCCCTACCTCGTGGGCCCCTCAGAGCTCCACAACGTACTCCTTCCTCCTATATATACCTACGTATCCCCGAACGATCAGATGAGGAGCCAAAAACCTAATTCCACCGCTGCAACCTTCTGTATCCACGAGATCCCATCTTGGGGCCTGTTCCGGAGCTTCGCCGGAGGAGGCATCCACCATGGAGTGCTTCTACATCAACACCATAGCCCCTCCGATGAAGTGTGAGTAGTTTATTTCAGACCTTCGGGTCCATAGCTAGTAGCTAGATGGCTTCTTCTCTCTTTTTGGATCTCAATACAATGTTCACCCCCTCTCTCGTGGAGATCTATTTGATGTAATCTTCCTTTTGCGGTGTGTTTGTTGAGACCGATGAATTGTGGGTTTATGATCCAGTATTATCTATGGAAAATATTTGATTCTTCTCTGAATTCTTTTATGTATGATTGAGTTATCTTTGCAAGTCTCTTCGAATTATCCTTTTTGGTTTTGCCAACTAGATTGGTAGTTCTTGCAATGGGAGAAGTGCTTAGCTTTGGGTTCAATCTTGCGGTGTCCTTACCCAGTGACAGAAGGGGCAGCAAGGCACGTATTGTATTGTTGCCATCGAGGATAACAAGATGGGGTTTTTATCATATTGCATGAATTTATCCCTCTACATCATGTCATCTTGCTTACGGCGTTACTCTATTTTTACTTAATACTCTAGATGCATGCTGGACAGCTCTCGGTGAGTGGAGTAATAGTAGTAGATGCAGAATCGTTTCGATCTACTTGTTTTGGACGTGATGCCTATATACATGATCATTGCCTAGACATACTCATAACTATGCTCAATTCTGTCAATTGCTCAACAGTAATTTGTTCACCCACCGTAGCATACTTATGCTCTTGAGAGAATCCACTAGTGAAACCTATGGCCCCCGGGTCTATTCTCATCATATCAATCTCTATCACTTTATTTACGTGCTTTGTTTTTACTTTGCCTTTACTTTTTACTTTGCATCTATCTATCAAAAATACCAAAAATATTATCTCTATCAGATCTCACTCTCGTAAGTGACCGTGAAGGGATTGACAACCCCTAAGCGTTGGTTGCGAGTTGCTATCGTTTTGTGTAGGTACGAGGGACTTGTGCGTGGTCTCCTACTAGATTGATACCTTGGTTCTCAAAAACTGAGGGAAATACTTACGCTACTTTGCTGCATCATCCTCTCCTCTTCGGGGAAATCCAACGCAGTGCTCAAGAGGTAGCACATCCTCTGATGCAGTCCAATCCAGCATGAGTCGATAATTCTGCGCCTATATCTGCTGTGACTGGGCATCCAACGCGGCCCGTTCTTCCGCCATCCTAGCATCCTCAGTTGCCAGGTCCTCCTTAGCATGTGTTATCTGGTCCTTCAGCTTCGCAATATCCGCATTGTGCTGATCCCGCGTCTCCGGGGTGACTTCCATGGTTAACAAAGTCGCCCAGGCATCCATTAAACCGGAGAGGACTTGAGCAGGTCGGCGCGCCGGGACTCGTGCCGCGGCTGCTGATCCGGTATTCATTGCTGCTGTAGACGAAGACTGCAACGTGGGCTGTGTTCCGGCCATGTAAACAGCAACCCGACTTGGCGGTTCAAGGAGGTCCGGAATACTGTTGCCATCGGAATATCCTTCGAACACACCGTTATGAATCTGGTACAAGGACTCGGTTTCGCCAGTGGATGACTCACCGTCGGAATAGACGGTCGTCTCGCCTTCAGACACCGGTTCAGATCCGATCTCATGGACACATCCTACGCACGCTTCATGGCGCGCTTAACCCGGGCTGGACTTGCACGCTGAGCCGTTTCGACGAGGTCGGTGCAGATGTCCGGCTCAGGGCCCGGTTCGCCAATCTTGCCGATGAAAACATGAATTCCGCCAAAGGGGACCCGGTACCCGTACTCGATTGAGCCAGCCTCGGGGCCCCACCCTTTGTTGCCGCAACGACTCTTGGTCATCCGGCCGACCACGTACCCCTTAAGTCCTTCAGAGCTGCCCTTCAAGAACTCGAAACCACCGTGCGAGAGCCCCACGGTGGGCGCCAACTGTCGTGGAATTAACACATCAGATGTCCTCATGAAAGAACTTAGTCGTGGAGCCATCGCAATGGGTTAGCTTGAAGGGGTTAAACTGGACAAGGGACACGAGAGTTTTATACTAGTTCGGCCCCTTCGATGAAGGTAAAAGCCTACGTCTAGTTGTGATGGGATTGATTGGGTTTCGATGACCAGGAAGCAAATACGCTTGCCTGAGTCTCGAGTGGTTGTCTGTTGTCCTTGAACCGCTGTCGGGTCGTCCCTTTATATACACAGGTTGACGCCTAGCCGGTTTACAGAGCCCCGAAGCCGACTCATACAAAGTGTCCGGCTTGGTCTCCCCTTTCCTAACTTATATTACAAGTTATATATTCGTGGCGGTTTACCACTATGGGCCCTAATCCGCCTTTGGGCTTCGGGCCTTTAAGCTTTATTAGTCAAGCGCCATCTTCTGGGTCTTCATGGGCTTCTGCATAGTTGAGGGTGAACCGGGCCCTCCTGGCCGGTTTACACTCAGTAGCTATATCTCCAACAACATGTCTATGGTTAGGAAACATAACCATCTTTGATTAATGAGCTAGTCAAGTAGAGGCATACTAGTGACATTAAGTTTGTCTATGTATTCACACATGTATCATGTTTCCGGTTAATACAATTATAGCATGAATAATAAACATTTATCATGATATGAGGAAATAAATAATAACTTTATTATTGCCTCTAGGGCATATTTCCTTCACAAGACACCAAAAAGGAAGCGAAGCTAGTGCCCCAGAGCTCAGTCGTCCTCCTCTGACTCCTCGGTAGCATCTAGATCTGCATCATCGTCCCGACCTGAGTCCTCCCTGATATCATCAGCGACAGCAAAGGAGGTGGATGGCTGAGGGGGGGCTTCATCATCATCATTCCAGGTGTTGTGGGAAGATATCCAACGCTCCTCCGGTGTGATGCTCTTCTTAGAGCCACTCTGAACCGGCATGTTGAGGTGCTTCATCATTGCAATTTGGCGATGCCGGGCATGCTTCTCATTGACATGGGCCTCATACATCCTCTTCCGGATGTCAGACTAGAGGCAGAAAGTCTTCTTCACCTTGGCAGAGAGCTTGTCCACCCACGAGGGCTTGGCCCCTGGCTCCATCTCAAAGTCCTCATCGTCAGAAGTGGCATAGACATCCTCAGGAGCATTGACAGGGAAACGAGGCTCGGCGTGCTTCTTCTTCTTAAGGAGCTTGCCTTCATGAACAGTGAGATTATCAGGAGAGGAGAGAGCCTCTCCAGGACGGCGAACCTCTCATATTGAGTTCAGAAAACACATGACAAAAGGAGCATAAATGGGGACCTTCCTATAGATGACCATGTTGTACATCTCGTGTCATAGCCAGTTGGACACATCAAATGTTTCCTCGGAGCCCACCTTGGTCTTCATTGCAACCATCAAGTCAACAAGACATGGATTTCATCTTGATTCCCCACCTTGGGCAGAAGCACATTGCAAAACACGCGATGCATGATGTCATAGACCTTCACCAAATCCTTAGATTCTCCAATAATACCACGACCTCGAATGTACAGAGGGGCAAGCTTCTCCTTAGGCATGGACTCAGGATGGTCATGAGGGCGAATGCCATCCCTTCCTTCCAGACCGGTATCATCATACCCAATAGCATTGCAAAAAGTCCTCCAGGGAACTTGAAAGAGCTCTTCACGACACATGAACGTGAGAGTGCGCGCGTCATCTTCTCCAAAGTGAACGGTGGCATAGAACTGATGGATGAGTTGGACATCAAAGTCACAGTTAACTGACATGAGCTTGACAAGATCAAACTCCTCGCAGAGAGCCAAAGCCTCACCAAAATACTCCAGGTTGTTCCTCCAATGGTCAAGATCGATGGTCCACTGCTTGGCATATCTGTTCTTGTTGTGCTCAAAGAGTTCATGAACAATCCGCACTTGCATCTCATTCCGAAACTGAACGGTGGTCCAACGAGGAGCAATGGGAACCTCATAAGGATTCTTTGAACGGAAGGCGTCCCAATCCTTGGCTTTCCAACGGTGCAACGGCATTACCACACGTTGCTTTGCAGCGGCAGACTTTTCACGGCGAGTGGGCTTGGTGGGAATCACAACCTCTTCTTCGTCAGCAAACACAGCCGGGCGCAAGGTCCTTCGAGCCCTCTTCTTGGTCTTGCGAGGAGCATAGCGAGAACTAGAGCCACCTGAACACACACACGAAGAGAACACATGAAATCCAGCAAGGATGAGAGGAAAGCACACACTAGCAGGAAAAAAATTTGCAACAGCAGAGAAGACAGAACAGTGTTATGTGGTTAGTATATTTCGGTTGTACCGGATCTCCCACCGGTAGTACCACTCCACTGGTTGTACCGCCCGTATAGGCGGTAGAACAGCTAACAGTGGCACTACTAGGAGGAGATACATCTAACCAATATATATGAATCACACAAGTAATATTCCGATTTCTAGGTACTGCAAACTAGACAGGAGGAAAGCAAAGATCTCTCCCAACCAATAGTTCAAACACTAAGCTCGGAAAGTCAAGTAATGCCCTAGAAAAAGAAAGAACCCTAGAACAAGGAACGAAGAACAAGGGGCATTACCACCATCCATGGGACAAGATCGGGAGGCCTCCACGGAGAGAATCCGCAGAGAGCCCACGGATCCGAAGCGCGAGACGCACTCCGGGACAGGGGCAGTGGTGGCCGGCGGCTAGGGCGAAGAAAAGAAGAATGGGGATGAAGGAAAAAAAAGAAAACCCTTCACTCCGTCGGATATAAATAGGCCCATAGACACGCAGCGGTAGTACTGCTCCGAGGAGCGGTTGTACCGCAAGTCAGGTACAGACTGGTGGTTGCGGGCGGTACTTCCGTTGCCTGAAAGGCACCGGTAGTACCACCTGGAATCAACCGGTAGTACCGGACGATGGTAACCATGGGGTTGAATGGTGAAACCGCCCAAGCAACGATTGGAAACCTACTGGGACAGCACAACCAGATACCAATGGTAGAACCGCCCATGACCCCGGTTGTACCGCCCAGCCACCAATGCCCAAACCAAGGTCAAAAAGAACAAAGCAAGAGAAACAATAACTTTGGAGATCCCAACACCTAGGACAAAGAACAAACAGAAAAACAACACAAGAACTCAGAGCAAACTCCAACCTCTCTCAAGAGAGGGCGGTGGCTGGAGCCACCTATGTTTGAGTCAATTGGTATGGCACCGCGAAGAATTATCCTTGGGCCCATGACCAAAACTCGTCTTTGAAACACAAGTACCATCAAGAATAGTGAATGTGAAAGAGAGGCTCAATTTATGCATAATGGGGGGAGAAGGAGTTCATTGAGAGAACAACACTCCCCCTATGTCCATGCCTACATCTAGACAAGACAACAAGTTGAGGATGGTGGGGTGTGCAAGGGTTCAAACAACATTGCTCGAATCAATGATATTTAGCTCATGCCTTAACTCACAAAATCTTGCTTCATCCAAGGGCTTCGTGAAAATATCTGCAAGGTTATCATGAGTGTTCACATACTTGAGCTCGATCTCCCCTCGCCTACTGTGATCCCGGATGAAGTGATACCGAATATCAATATGCTTCGTCTTGAAATGTTGCACCGGGTTGAGAGAAATCTTGATGGCACTTTCATTATCACACCAAAGAGGCACTTTGTCACAAATGACACCGTACAACTTTAAAGTTTGCCTCATCCATAAGAGTTGTGCACAACAACTCCCAGCCACCACATATTCCGCTTCGGTGGACGAGAGAGACACACAACTTTGCTTCTTGGAAGACCAACTCACCAAAGAGCAACCAAGAAATTGGCACCCTCTAGAAGTGGACTTCCTATCCACTTTGTCTCCCGCCCAATCAGAATCTGCATATCCTTCAAGCTTGAAGTTTGCTCCTCTTGGGTACCATAAGCCAAAGTTTGGGGTATGAGCCAAATATCGAAAGATTCGCTTGACCGCCACATAATGGCTTTCCTTCGGTGCGGCTTGAAATCGTGCACACATTCCCACACTCAACATGATATCCGGTCTATATGCACAAAGGTAAAGCAAGGAGCCAATCATGGAGCGATATACCTTTTGATCCACCGCTTTAACATTGGGATCAATGTCAGGTTGGCACTTGGTAGGCATTGGAGTGGAAGCCGGCTCGACATCGCTTAGCTTGAATCTTTTTAGCATGTCTTGAGTGTATTTGGCTTGATGTATGAAAGTACCTTCTCTTCTTTGCTTGATGTCGAAACCGAGGAAGAACTTCAACTCTCCCATCGATGACATCTTGAGCAAGCAAATTCCTCATTGAAAGCTTTGTTAGGGGAACCAAAGATAATATCATCAACATATAGTTGGCATACAAACAACTCCCCTTTGACCTTCTTAGTAAAAAGAGTGGGATTGATTTGCCCCACCTCAAATCCACGATCTTGTAACAACTTGGTAAGGTGGTCATACCACGCACGTGGGGCTTGTTTAAGGACATAGAGTGCCTTATCGAGTTGATACACATGATCCGGGAAGTAGGGATCCTCGAACCCGGGGGGTTGCTTGACATAGACCAATTCATTAATAGGACCATTAAGAAAAGCACTTTTCACATCCATTTGTTGCAACTTAAGGTTGTGATGGGAAGCATAAGCAATCAACAAACGTATGGATTCAAGGCGAGCAACGGGAGCAAAGGTTTCACCGTAGTCGATACCCTCGACTTGGGAGTAGCCTTGTGCTACCAATCTTGCCTTGTTGCGTATGATGTTCCCATGAGCATCTTGCTTGTTCTTGAATATCCACTTGGTTCCAATGACGTTGTGGTTCCCTGACGGCCTTGGCACCAACCTCCACACCTTGTTGTACTCAAAGTTGTTGAGTTCTTCATGCATGGCATTGAGCCAATCCGGATCTTCGAGCGACTCATAGACCTTTTGGGGTTCAACACAAGAGACAAACGCGTGATGTTCACAATAGTTTGCTAATTGTCTACGAGTGCTTAGCCCCTTTCTTAGGCTTCGAACCACATTCTCCATGAGATGACCTTTGGTGGTGAGCTTGGAAGCAATGTTCACAGCACGACGCTCTAATTCCTCCTCGGATGTGGAAGGAGGAGGGTTGACTTGATTATCTTGAGCGCCGTCTTGAGCTTGTTCAAGATCTTGAGTTTGCTCTTGATCTTGAACTTGCTCGAGGGGGAGAACTTGACCTTGGGCGTCATTTGGTGGTTCACCACCATCTTGAGGTTGATTTTGTCCTTGGTCTTGTTCACGAGGTTGAGGGCCTTCACTTTGTTCTTCGGAAGCGTGTGGGTCTTGGGGAGGTGATGGCTCCACTTGAGTGGAGCATTTTCCTTCTCCTTCGGCCACAAGGGGTTCCTCAATGGGTAGAATATGACCAATACCCATTCTTCTTATGGCTTGGGGAGGAATTTCATCACCTACATCACAAGTACCACTTTGCTCCACTTAGGAGCCGTTATTTTCGTCAAACTCCACGTTACACGTCTCCTTAATGAGTCCGGTGGACTCGTTGAGGACATGGTAAGCATGAGAGTTTGTAGCATAACCAACAAATATGCCCTCATAAGCTCTAGCCTCAAATTTAGACAAACGAACACCTTTCTTGAGAATGAAACACTTACACCCGAACACCCAGAAGTACTTGAGATTGGGCTTGTTACCGGTGAGTATTTCATAAGGAGTCTTGTTCAAGCCTTTGCGGAGATAGAGCCGATTGGATGCATGACACGCTGTGTTGATGGCTTCGGCACAAAAGTTGTATGGAGACTTGAACTCCGCCATCATGGTCCTTGCCGCATCCATCAACGTCCGGTTCTTCCTCTCCACGACACCATTTTGTTGAGGGGTATATGGTGCAGCATATTGATGCTTGATCCCCTCATCACTAAGAAACTCGTCCAAGGTGTAGTTCTTGAACTCGGTGCCGTTGTCACTTCTTATTGTCAAGATCTTTGCATCATGTTGACGTTGAGCTTCATTTGCAAAGTCGATGATGGTTTGTTGAGTCTCACTCTTCCTCTTGAAGAAGTATACCCAAGTGTATCTTGAATAATCATCCACAATCACCAAGCAATACTTTCTACCTCCAAGACTATCAAAAGATGGGGGCCCAAAGAGATCCATGTGAAGGAGCTTCAAGGGTCTCTTCGAGTAGATGATGGTCGAGGGAGGATGAGCCTTCTCATGAAGCTTTCCTTTGATACAAGCACTGCAAGCACGATCTTTGGCAAAACTAACATTTGTTAGTCCACGGACATGGTCCCCCTTGAGAAGACTTTGCAAAGATCTCATATTGACGTGGGCTAAACGGCGATGCCAAAGCCATCCCACGTCAACTTTAGCCATTAGGCATGTCGCGGTCTTAGTGGGTCGCTCTGAAAAGTTAATCACATAGAGACCATTCTCGACATGCCCAACAAAGGCTACTTTAAGAGTCTTGCTCCACAAGAGGGCCATGGTATCAATTTCAAAGAAAGTGGCAAAACCCATGAGTGCAAGTTGACGAACAGAAAGTAAATTGTATGCAAGGGACTCAACAAGCATGACTTTCTCGATCGTTAGATCATGAGAAATGACAACCTTGCCAAGACCCAATACCTTAGAATGTGAGGCATCACCCCACTCGACATTGGTGGGCATAGATGGAATATTTTGCATGTCCACCACCAAGTCCTTGCTCCCGGTCATATGATTTGTTGCTCCACTATCGAGCAACCATGATCCCCCACCGGAAGCAAACACCTACAAGAGATCATTGCTTGGTTTTAGGTACCCATTTAGTAATGGATCCTTTGATGTTAGTAACAAGGGTCTTAGGAACCCAAATAGACCATTCAATGTACTCATAAGGAGAACCAACAAATTTAGCATAAACATGCCCATCACTAGCACGACACAACACATATGACAGGTTAAAGTCACCGGCTTTGTTGGGGGAGATGGTTTTGCCCTTTTTGACATCAACACACTTCACATTTTCCTTCTTCTCCTTAGGAGCACCCTCTCCCTCTTTCACAAAAGTTTGCTTGAGAGGAGGAGGTCGTTTGGTCTTGTCGTTCTTCTTCTTGTTCTTGGACTTGGGTGTGAACCCAATTCCCTTCTTGGCCACAACTTCCTTTCGATTGCTCAAAAGGTCGTTGAGGTTCTTCTCACCTTGAATGCATGTCACAAGGCCTTTCTCAAGTTGATACTTCAACTTGGCATTCTCCTCCACAAGATGCACATGCTCACAACACGGGTTAGTAGCATATGCATTATCAATTAATACCATATGAGGAAAGGTGGCCTTTTCCTTGGTTAGCTTAAATTGGAGTTGAGCATGAGACTCCTTGAGGTTAGCGTGAGCACCCTTCAAGACCTTGTGGGCCTTGTCAAGTACATCAAACTCCTCCTTGAGTCTAGTATGATCAACCCTAAGTTTAGCCTTCTCGGAAGTTAGCACACGAGACACGACAAGAGCATGATCAAGATCTTTCTTTAACTTAGCATGATCATCGTTGTGTGACTCCTCAAGAGTCAAATGATGCCCACGCTCTTCGTCAAGAGCATTAGAGAGATCCGATATCTCATCGGCACAGTCACGACTATGACCTTCCATCTTAGAGATGGTTTCTTCGTGAGCCTCGATCATGTCATTGGCTTCACCAAGTTGTTCCAAGAGAGCAACAAAGTGCTTCTTGGATTTGCCCTTGAGCTTACTCATAAATGATTCAAATTCATTCACATCCTCATTAGACCCCTCATGTTCATCAATGCAACCCTCCAAAGAGGGATTAGTAATGATGGTGGTTTTGATGTTGGGGGTTACCTTGTTAGAGGCTTTAGCCATGAGGCACTTGGCGGTGATGTTCTCGTTGGGTGAATCAAATAGAAACACCCGGGGAGTGGTAGCAATGGCAACGGAGGCCATGACCATTGCTTCTCCATTTTCATCATCGTCGTCATCCTCATGGTATTCTTCTTGAACCACCAACCCACGAGTAGGAGTCTTCTTGGTGAAGTTGTTCTTGTTGGGGAAGGACTTGGCTTTGTCTTTTCGGATGAACTTTCCACCATTGTCTTCCCGCTTCTCGTAAGGACAATCCGCAACGAAATGGCTCACATTTTCACAGTTGAAACAAGTTCTAACTCGTTGCTTGCCCTTGAAGCCACTTGAGTTGTTCTTGTTGAAGTTGGGTCTTGAATTCTTCTTGCTCCAAAATTGTCTTGAAGCAAGAGCCATGTGCTCATGATAATCATATTTCGTATCTTCGGGGTTGCTCTCCTCATTGTCCTCTTCTTCCTCTTCTTCCACAATAACCTTGGCCTTCAAGGCAAGGTTGGGATTCTTTGCCCTTTGAGAACGGAGCACCGCATTGTCGGCAGTCTTGTCCAAGATGCTCATTGCAACAAACTCATCCAACACTTCACTTGAGGTCATGGAGTGGAAGTCCGGTCTTTGACGAATGACGGAGGACATGGCCTTGTTGTAGGGCATCATGGCCTTGAGGAACTTGCGCTTGATCCAATTGTCATACGTGTCCTTGCTCCCATGATCTCGAAGTGAGACCGCGAGTTTGGTCACTCTTCGAAAGAGCTCACGAGGTTCTTCATCTTCTTTCATTGCAAACTCATCGGCTTCATCTTGCACCACTTCATAGTTGGAGCGTTGAATGCAAGCACTTCCTTGATAGAGAGACACAACGCATTGCCATGCGTCTTTAGCCATGGCATGGGGTCGAAGATGAGGGAGATCTTCGGGAAGGATTGCATCTTGGATGATGAAGAGAGCACTCTCATAGAATTGATTATCCACCACTTCTCGGGGTGAAGTTGCTTCGGTCATGTGGATAGAAACCTTCTTCAATGATTCTCCAAAGATTAGTATTCACATGATTTAAATGACGCTTGAAGCGGTACACCCAAGAATCAAAATCCTCATTTTTCACAATCTTAGGAGGAGGACCGACATGATTTAAATGAGTAGAGGGAATCGGTCCTCCATAAGTTGGAGGTTCCACATGGGCAAAGATGTCGGTGCCATTTCTACCACTAGTAGAAGGACCCTTCTCACTATTAGCTTCCCCCTTGTCGGAGTTAGCATCCGTCACCTTGTTAGTGGGATCACCCACTTTCAACGGTGAGGTAGGTAGTTTAAGTCCTTCTAAGAATTTATTAAACATGCTTTCTACCATGGTTGTCATGGAGGTTTTCAATGTGTCCAAGGCCACATTGAATTCCTCACGGGACACCATGGTTTCCCCATCACCCGTAGACGAGATCGGATTCACACCGGAGTGCTCCTCCTCCCCATGGTCTATGGTGTCAACCATACTCTTCGGACGGCAAAGTCCTTAATAAAGAGACGAGGCTCTGATACCAATTGAAAGGATCGATATAGTTGACTAGAGGGGGGTGAATAGGCAACTAACAATGTTTAACTTTCTTTAACAATTTAAACTTTGCATCAAAGTAGGTTGTCTAGAAATGTAACTAAGTGAGCAACCTATATGATGCAACAACGATAAGCACACAAACAAGCAAGAGATATAACACAAATAAGCTTGCACAAGTAAAGGCACGAGATAACCAAGAGTGGAGCCGGTGGAGACGAGGATGTGTTACCGAAGTTCCTTCCCTTTGAAGGGAAGTACGTCTCTGTTAGAGCGGTGTGGAGGCACAATGCTCCCCAAGAAGCCACTAGGGCCACCGTATTCTCCTCACGCCCTCACACAATGTGAGATACCGTGATTCCACTATTGGTGCCCTTGAAGGCGGCAACCGGACCTTTACAAACAAGGTTGGGGCTCTCTCCACAACTTAATTGTAGGCTCCCAACGAAACCACGAAGCTTCACCACAATGTAATATGGCTCCGAGGTGACCTCAACCGTCTAGGGTGCTCAAACACCCAAGAGTAATAAAATCCACACAAGAAAGTATGGGGGAAGCAAATATCCTTTGGTGGAAGTGTAGATCTAGGTCTCCTCCTTCAATCCCTAGCAAATCAACAAGTTTGAGTGGCTAGAGAGAGAGATCGGGCAAAGAGAGCTTGAGAGCATCAATGGTGGAGTGAGAGAGGTAAGAGGTGAGGGTGGTAGGTGGAAGAACCACCTTATATAGCAACCCTAATAAATCCAACCGTTACTGCGTTTTCAGCACTGTAGTGGTACAACCGCTCCTTGTCCCGGTACAACCGGGATTCATGGTGTATCGGCAGAACCCTACCAGGCTGTACAACCGGGCCACCAGGCGGTAGTACCGGTTTTAGAGAAGAACCAGACCAACCGCCCAGCCACCGCTCAACTACCGCACTGAAACAGAAAGGAGTCACCCTTGAGGGCGGTAGTTGGGCGGTGCAGGACCGGTGCAACCGCATGGCCTTGAGCGCTTGGGTGGCTAAGTTCTGAGCGGAAGAACCGCTCAGACCACCGGTGGTACCGGTCGACGAGGAACAACCGGACCAACCGGGCCACCATCGCCCGAGAACTGCATCAAAACAGAGACTTGACCGATACTTGGGCAGTGCATGGCCGGAACCACCGCCGCAGGTCTTTGCTGAGCCTGGTGGCGGTACCACCGCCCAGAGGCAGCGGTACCACCGCTCGATCAAGACAGAAAGGCGCCAAGAGCCAGCGGTACAACCGCTCGAGCGAGCGGTACAACCGCTGGGAAACCACAGCAGGCAGTCAGATGAAAAAGGAAGACGCTCTCTATCACACATGAGGAATACAAGAGAGGGGTGAGGGAGTTGTACGTGAACAGATTCCCCCTACTCTTTCCAATGTGGATTCCCTCTTGATAGTACGGGTTCCAAAGAGATAAAAAGCGTAGAGGAGTCCATCTTCGATCTTTTCCTACGAGAGAGAAAAGCTATCCGATGTAAGCCTAAGCACCGAGAACCTGAAACATTTAGCACAAGATTAGACCAACAAAGGGTTGTCATCATCATCCAAAACATAGAGTAGGGAAATGCCCTTTCAACCATCATTAACAAAATCTTACCAAGTTTTTGGCAATGAAGTTACCATCAAGCAATTTATGGACTAGTGGCACGTATCTTGCATAATTTGGGCTGATATAGTGACTAGTTTTGAAGGCCTCAGCATCTTTTATGAATGAGACAAGATAACCTTTCTCCTCACAATTAAGCTTGGAGTCATAGCTGTAGTATGTGTTGTCTACTACCTTCCGAGTATTTCTTGAAGATAAGAAATAAGCTGGCAATTATAAATAAATAAGTTTAGTACGGATGAACACCAAATATTTTTAAATTAACAACATAAATTACTGAACTTAACAAATTAGTTTGACAAACTCACATCTAGGCAAAACTGGAGGCATATCCACATCCATCCAGATGTCGATATTATCATCATCATCATAATCTTCGAGACGAATATCAAATCTTATTTGCATTCCCTCCTCAAATCCATATGCCTTGCAGAGAGCTTCCCAATTAGAGCAACCGAAATGGGAGCGATCGACCGCATTGTACAGCTTAACCAGAAACTCATAACCATGTTTAGTTCTTAAGTGAGCCCTCCTTGTCTCCACATTCTCAAAGTCATCTAAACCAAAACCAAGCTTCTCCAATACATATTGTCTAGCATGGCATGGGATGTACTAATCGAATTGAAATTTTTTCCATAAAATACACGTTGAACAAAAGAAGCACAATTGATGATATTAATTATGATGAAATGCTTGTCGTTGCGTACCGTACAAACATCAAAGGTCTCTTCCAGCTTCACGGTGAAAAACCTATCATTTTGCAGGTGAGGAAACCTATCGCACACACCCCGGTCATCGTAGCAGTACCCGCACTCCGGGATCCCATCGTCATCAGACATCTCCTATGTTCAAAATTCAAAGATTATAACTCGACGGCAAAACCCAACAAATCCGGCATGACCTTTTCTAAAAAAGGACATATCGAGCGCCTGAAATTTGCCGGAACAGAAATTAATCAACAGTCCGGCAAAACATAGGCCACTTATCAATGGTCATTGCATTTCAATGGTTGAAAATATGAACAAAAACATTTGAAAATATCTTATATATAATCCTAACACTAAATAAACTAGTTTTATTAACTACTTACTAAATAAACTAGTTTTATTTACTACTTACTAAATAAACTAGTTTTATTAACTACTTACTAAATAAACTAGTTTTATTAACTACTTACTAAATAAACTAGTTCTATTAAGCACTTACTAAATAAACTAGTTCTATTAAGCACTTAATATAAATAAACTAGTTATATTAATCACTTACTAAATAAAGTATTTCTATTAAACACTTGGTAAAAATTCTACTACCCTAGTTCTACCCTAAATTTTTCTTACTTCTATTTTATTCAAAACACCTAAAATAGTCAAAAAATATTCTTTTAAAAAACCTACAGTCTACGATGTCTACATTCTAAAATCTACATTTAAATTACCTACAATTTGCAAGAACAGAGACAAGGGAGGGAGGGAGGAGAGAGGAGGGGGAGGGGGCGGCCGGAGGAGGGATGCCGATGAAGGAGGGACGAGGGGGAGGCCGGAGGCGGAGGGAGGAGGGCGTGGTGGGAGGAGGAGGGCGGAGGATGCGGTGGGAGGAGGAGGGAGGGAAGGAGGGAGTACCTCGGTGGCGGACGGACGATGGCGGCGGCGGCGACGGACGACGGGTATCGGCGCGGGCGAGAGTGACTGAGAGGGAGAGTGAGTGAGAGAGGGTCGGCTGTGGGGGGGATAAGGTAGGGTTAGTAGTAGCGTGGGTCCGGTAAAAGCGCTACAGCTAAGGAGAATAGCAGTAGCGCTGGGCTAGGATACACGCTACTGCTAAGTTGGGTTAGCCATGTGCGCCCAGTTCAGACATAGCAGCAACGCTTTTTGCTAGTACACACTACTGCTAAAGTTATAGCAATAGCGCGGTTTGTTTATATGCGTTGCTACTAAGTAGCAGTAGCGCATGATTTTGTACAGCGCTACTGCTAAGATGTTGTGTATAAGGTTTTCCCTAGTAGTGTATGGACCCATATGTGTGTGATGAACTACTCACACATCATCGGAAGGGAAGCAAGGTTGATGTAGAGCCCCTCTGTGATTGAATCCCCCTCCGACAGATTGCCAGAAAAGGTCCCTAGATGGGATCTCTCGAGAATAAGGGCGTGCGGCGGCAGAAAAAGTATTTCATGGACTCCCCTATTGGTTTCCTGATTTTTGAGAATTTATAGAGGTGGAGTTAGGTCAAACGAAGGCTTGTGTGCCCCACAAGGTACCAGAGCGGGTCCTACCCCCCTGGGCGTGCCCTGGTGCCTTGTGGGCTACTACTTCGTCTTCTCGTCCCCTCCCGAAGCTTCTAGGGTCTCTTATTGCCAGAAAAAATCTTCAAAAAGTTTCGTGGCATTTGGACTTCATTTGGTACTGATATTCTGCAAAGTCAAAATAAGAAAAAAAAACAACTGGCACTGGGCACTAACTTAATAGGTTAGCCCGAAAAAATGATATATAATTGCTTATAAGTGTATATAAAACATCCAACATTGATACTATAATAGCATGGAACAATAAAAAATTATAGATACATTGGAGACGCATCAACAAGCCCACCACTTCATCACCACCATCATCACCAAAGAAGGAAACTTGAGTACATGGGTATGGGCACTCCCCATGGCTTTTGCCAAGCTTGCGGGAGGTTCCCCGGTATCATATCACCATCACTTTTATTATATTTACATGTTTTAGTTTGATCCTTAGCTATTTCATGCTTTAGTTGAATAAAAGTTTAGTATGATCTATTTTGGAGTGCTAGTTTCATGATCTATCTATCTATGTAATTGAGTTGAGAGTTATATACTAAAGAGTAGTTTGAGCTTTTTCTTCTTTACTTTTATGTCTCAACCTTAGCACTGAAAATAATGGAAAAGATAATACGCTAATCTCATGGGAAGCAATGACATCACATAAAGAAAAGTAAAAGTGGTAAAATTTATTGGAAGTTGACAAACATAGCATTGGTCAATAATGCAATACATGAAAGAATTAATGAGGGCGAGAAGATTCACATATAAATATACTATATTTGACATCTTTTATGATTGTGAGCCTCCATTAAGTATTTTATGGCAAACTGTTGATGTTGGACAAGGAAGACAATGTAATGAGTTATTGATAACCCGCAAGTATACGGAATAGTTGTAGCCTCTTTCGATAAGTAAGAGTGTCGAACCCAACGAGGAGCTAAAGGTAGAACAAATATCTTCTCAAGTCCTATCTGACACTGATACGACTCTACGCCCGCTTAGTGTTCGCTTTACCTAGAACAAGTATGAAACTAGTAGTACTTTGTAGGTGTGATAGGATAGGTTTGCAAGATAATAAAGAGCACGTAAATAAAAGCTAGCGGCTGTTTAAATAAAGAAGCAATAAAGTAAATATAGCGAGTGTGGAAAAGTGGTGGTAGGAGTTGTGAAATTGTCCCTAGGCAATTGACTATGTTACTAGACCGGTAATCACTATTGCAATTCTATTTGAGGGAGAGGCATAAGCTAACATACTTTCTATTCTTGGATCATAAGCACTTATGATTGGAACTCTAGCAAGCATCCACAACTACCAAAGATCATTAAGGTAAAACCCAACCATAGCATTAAAGTATCAAGTCCCCTTTATCCCATACGCAAACAACCTACTTACTCGGGTCTATGCTTCTGTCACTCACGCCACCCACCATAAGCAAATCATGAACATATTGCAAACCCTACAGCGGGAATCCCTCACGCTTGCGCGACACGGAGGGCACAATAGGACAGCACCAACAATAAAACATGCAATTCAAACCAATCATAGCAATTCATCAATCACCGGTAGGACAACGAAAATCTACTCAGACATCATAGGATGGCAACACATCATTGGATAATAGTATGAAGCATAAAGCACCATGTTCAAGTAGAGGGTACATCGGGTTGCGGGAGAGTGGACCGCTGAATATAGATGGGGAAGGTGATGGAGATGTTGGTGAAGATGGCAGAGGTGTTGGTGTAGATCACGATGATGATGATGGCCCCCGGCAGCGCTCCGGCGCCATCGGAAGCAAGGGGGAGAGAGCCCCCCTTCTTCTTCTTCTTCCTTAACCTTATCCCTAGATGGGAGAAGGGTTTCCCCTCTGGTCCTTGGCTCCCATGGCTTGGGAGGGGCGAGAGCCCCTCCGAGATTGGATCTATCTCTCTGTCTCTTTCTGTTTCTGTGTTCCCAGATTCTGCCCCTTCACCATTTCTCTTATATCTGGAGATCCGTAACTCCGATTGGGGTGAATCTTTCGCCCAGATTTTTCTCATAAAATTAGCTTTCTTGCGGCAAAAGAAGAGCATCAACAGCCTTACGAGGGGCCCAGGAGGGTCCAGGGTGTGCCTGCCTCCCTGGGACGCGCCCCCCTGTCTTGTGGCCCCCTCGGGCACCGTCTCGCGTTGATTTTTTCTCCCAAAAATCACAAATATTCCAAAATAATTCTCCGTCCGTTTTTATCCCGTTTGGACTCTGTTTTATATTGGGTTTCTGAAACATGCAACAAACAGGAACTAGCACTGGGCACTGGATCAATATGTTAGTCCCAAAAATAATATAAAAAGTTGCCAAAAGTATATGAAAGTTGAATAATATTGGCATGGAACAATCAAAAATTATAGATACGACGGAGATGTATCAGCATCCCCAAGCTTAATTCCTGCTCGTCCTCGAGTAGGTAAATGATAAAAAAAGATAATTTTTGATGTGGAATGCTACCTAGCATAATCTTGATCATATATCTAATCATGGCATGAATATTAAGACACGAGTGATTCAAAGCAATACTCTATCATTTGACATAAAAACAATAATACTTAGGGCATCCCAACAAACAATCATGTCTTTCAAAATATCAATGCTTCAGAGCGTTATCCCTACAAAATCATATAGTCTGGTATGCTCCCTTTTCTTAACACAAGGTACCCCTCATGCCTATCCCGGTGTCAGCCAAGCAATTGTTTCATACTTTAGTATTCTCAAACTTTTTCAACTCTCACGCAATACATGAGCGTGAGCCATGGATATAGCACTATGGGTGGAATAGAATATGATGGTGGAGGTTATGTGGAGAAGACAAAAAGGGAGAAAGTCTCACATCGACACGGCTAATCAACGGGCTATGGAGATGCCCATCAATTGATGTCAATGCGAGGAGTAGGGATTGCCATGCAACGGATGCACTAAGAGCTATAAGTGTATGAAAGCTCAAACTGAAACTAAGTGGGTGTGCATCCAACTTGCTTGCTCATGAAGACCTAGGGCATTTGAGGAAGCCCATCATTGGAATATACAAGCCAAGTTCTATAATGAAAATTCCCACTAGTATATGAACATGATAACATAAGAGACTCTATATATGAAGAACATGGTGGTACTTTCAAGCACAAGTGTGGTAAAAGGATAGTAACATTGCCCTTTTTTCTTTTTTTCTTTTTTTTGGGTGGGCTTCTTTGGCCCCCTTTTTTATTTAGGCTTCTTTGGCCTTTCATTTTTTTTCATGGGGCAATGCTCTATAATGATGATCATCACACTTTTATTTACTTACAACTCAATATTACAACTCGATACTGGAACAAAGATATGACTCTATATGAATGCCTTCAGCGGTGTACCGGGATGTGCAACAATCTAGCATAGCAATGACATCAAAAAATGGACAAGCCATGAAAAAATCATGCTAGCTATCTTACGATCATGCAAGGCAGTATGACAATGAATGCTCAAGTCATGTATATGATGATGATGGAAGTTGCATGGCAATATATCTCGGAATGGCTATGAAAATGCCATGATAGGTAGGTATGGTGGCTGTTTTGAGGAAGATATAAGGAGGCTTATGTGTGATAGAGCGTATCGTATCACGGGGTTTGGATGCACCGGCGAAGTTTGCACCGACTCTCAAGGCGAGAAAGGGCAATGCACGGTACCGAAGAGGCTAGCAATGATGGAAGGGTGAGAGTGCGTATAATCCATGGACTCAACATTAGTCATAAAGAACTCACATACTTATTGCAAAAATTTATTAGCTCTCGAAACAAAGTACTACATGCATGCTCCTAGGTGGGAGGTTGGTAGGAGTTAACTATCGCACGCCCCCGACCTTCACGCAAAGATAAACAATCAAAATACAATGTGCGCCAATTTGGTTACATAGTTAGTAGACCATACGTACATGCTTAGGGAATCACAAACCTTAACACCAACATCCTTACTAAACACAACCATCTACTAGTACCTCCCACATATTATCATCACTATATCGCAAAACTATTGCAAGGAATCAAACATATCATATTCAGTGATCCACAAGTTTATGTAGGATTTTATGACTAACCATGTGAATGACCAATTCCTGTCATATCTCTAAATAGATATAAGTGAAGCAAGAGAGTTTAATTCTTTCTACAAAACATATTCCCACGCTCTAACAAATATAAGTGAAGCAAAAGAGCATTCTACAAATGGCGGGTTTCTATGTGAAGAGAAACACGCAATCCAAACTTCAAATGATATAAGTGAAGCACATGAAGCATTCTATAAAGCCATACTCAAAAGATTTAAGTGAAGTGCAATCCAAACTTCAAATGATATAAGTGAAGCACATGAAGCATTCTATAAAGCCATACTCAAAAGATTTAAGTGAAGTGCAATGAGCATTCTATAAATCAACCAAGGACTATCTCATACCAGCATGGTGCATAAAAGAAAAGTGAAAAGTAAATGAAAAAGACGCTCCAAGACTTGCACATATCGCATGAACGAAACGAATCCGAAAACATACCGATACTTGTTGAAGAAAGAGGGGATGCCTTCCGGGGCATCCCCAAGCTTAGACGCTTGAGTCTCCTTGAATATTTACTTGGGGTGCCTTGGGCATCCCCAAGCTTGAGCTCTTGCCTCTCTTCCTTTTCCTCATATCGAGACCTCCTCGATCAAACACTTCATCCACACAAAACTTCAACAGAAAACTCAGTAAGATCCGTTAGTATAATAAAGCAAATCACTACTCTAAGTACTGTTGCAAACCAATTCAAATTTTGTTTTTGCATTGTGTCTACTGTAATATAGCTTTTCCATGGCTTAATCCACTGATATAAATTGATAGTTTCATCAAAACAAGCAAACTATGCATCAAAAACAGAATCTGTCAAAAACAGAACAGTCTGTAGCATTCTGAACATTCACCAGACTTCTGGTACCCCAAAAATTCTACCAAAATTAGGAAAAAGTAAAAAAATTGTACAGCAAGACAGTGCAGAAAGAATAATAACCGTTTGACTTTCCAGTAAAAATGTAAAATCGCGCACTACAGCCAAAGTTTCTGTCCTGCACTGTACAAACCAACAAGCATTGTAAACATCCTAAAGGCAAACCTTAGCACATTATTTTTATAATACAATGAAATTGTACAAGGGGATAGTTATTTTTGATGAAAAGTTTTTGTAATTAGGATTCACAAAGTTTCTGTGAGCATGAAAAAAGTTCAAGGAGCTCTCCCACTTCAACAATGCTTGTCTCTCTCACTTTCACTTTCCTTTTTGAAAAGTTTTGAGTTCCCCTCTTTATTTTTTTGTTTCTAGACTATATTAAAGCACACAAAAGAAATAAATGACTCTCTAAAACTTCCGGGTTGTCTCCCTGGCAGCGCTTTCTTTAAAGCCATTAAGCTAGGCATATAGTGCTCAAGTAATGGATCCACCCGGATCCCAAGGTATATCAAAGCCAATTTTAATTAACAATGATTTGTAATTTAGTAGTGAGCACAAAGTAACATATATCATGCAACAACGAAGTCTAACTCTCTTCCTATGCATCGGCATGTCATAAAAGAACAATTCATGCACACATAGTAAAGGCCAATGCATAGTATAAACAGTTTCTTGCAATTCTGTCGTGTTGGAAACATAGAGAGGTGGAGATATTGTTCCTCTCTCATAATAATTGCAAGTAGGAGCAGCAAGCACATGCATATTATATCTATCAAAATTATCATGTGCAACGGTAAAAGGCAACCCATCAATATAATCCTTAATAAGCACAAACTTCTCCGATATAGTGTAGTCGGGAGAATTCAAAAAGATAATAGGACTATCATGCGTGGGTGCAATAGCAATAATTTCATGTTTAACATAAGGAACTATAGCAAGTTCATCTCCATAAGCATCATTCATATTGGCATCTTGGCCACAAGCATAGCAAGCATCATCAAAATGGGATATTTCAAAAGAATCAACGGGATCATAACAATCATCATAGCAATCATCCTTCTGTAAGCATGAAGGGGAATTAAACAATGTATGAGTTGAAGAGTTATTCTCATTAGAAGGTGGGCATGGGTTGCTAATCCGCTCTTCCTCCTTTTGTTCTTTGCTCTCCTCATCATCTTTTTCATCCAATGAGCTCACAGTTTCATCAAATTCTTCTTCCATAGCTTCCTGCAAAATATTAATCTCTTCTTGGACAGAGGAGAATTTCTCAATATATGGTTTAAAATAGGCATTAGAAGCATAATTATCATAACAATATTCAAGTATGGAAAAAATTTCAGATTTGTAAAGAGTGGCATCATACTTTTCAATCAAAGAAGCAATTTCATAAGCACCCTTAAAAGCGACAAATTCTTCAATTTGTTGAACATCATAGTAATTATAAACACCCTTAACATATGAAGATACGATTCCATTATCAATAACCTCACATTGGTAGGGAAGGTGTTTCTTATGGTTTTCAGAACAACAAGTAACATCATATAATTCACATAAAGTCCAAGCATAGCATTGCCAACGATGAATTTGATCCAGTAAAAGTTTCCCTTTCTCAGATATACGGTGTCGCACATAACAAGCATGCTCATCTAAAGATTTGCCCTCAACTAAGCTAGTGGGGGTTTCAGCACGAGCACAAAGGGATCAAAGATGATCCAAGTAAAAAGCTTCAGGAGTGTGATAGATTTTGAGTGATTCTTCAACCAATGGTTCAGTCGGTACAACTAATTTTTTTTGGTATTTTGCGTTTCCTACCCATAACTAAAGATAGAAAATAACTAAAAATAGCAAATAAAAATTACTTAGTGATAAAGCAAACAAGCACACACGAGAATATTCACCCCACGCTATGACTCCCCAGCAACTGCGCCAGAAAAAGATCTTGATAACCCGCAAGTATACGGAATAATTGTAGCCTCTTTCGATAAGTAAGAGTGTCGAACCCAACGAGGAGCTAAAGGTAGAACAAATATCCTCTCAAGTCCTATCTGCCACTGATATGACTCTACGCACGCTTAGTGATCGCTTTACCTAGAACAAGTATGAAACTAGTAGTACTTTGTAGGTGTGATAGGATAGGTTTGCAAGATAATAAAGAGCACGTAAATAAAGCTAGGGGCTGTTTAGATAAAGAAGCAATAAAGTAAATATAGCGAGTGTGGAAAAGTGGTGGTAGGAGTTGTGAAATTGTCCCTAGGAAATTGACTACGTTACTAGACCGGTAATCACTATTGCAATTCTATTCGAGGGAGAGGCATAAGCTAACATACTTTCTCTTCTTGGATCATATGCACTTATGATTGGAACTCTAGCAAGCATCCGCAACTACTAAAGATCATTAAGGTAAAACCCAACCATAGCATTAAAGTATCAAGTCCCCTTTATCCCATATGCAAACAACCTACTTACTCGGGTCTGTGCTTCTGTCACTCACGCCACCCACCATAAGCAAACCATGAACATATTGCAAACCCTACAGCGGGAATCCCTCACGCTTGCGCGACACGGAGGGCACAATAGGACAGCACCAATAATAAAACATGCAATTCAAACCAATCATAGCAATTCATCAATCACCGGTAGGACAACGAAAATCTACTCAGACATCATAGGATGGCAACACATCATTGGATAATAATATGAAGCATAAAGCATCATGCTCAAGTAGAGGGTACAGCGGGTTACAGGAGAGTGGACCGCTGAATATAGATGGGGGAAGGTGATGGAGATGTTGGTGAAGATGGCGGAGGTGTTGGTGTAGATCGCGGTGATGATGATGGCCCCCGGTAGCGCTCCGGCGCCACCGGAAGCAAGGGGGAGAGAGCCCCCCTTCTTCTTCTTCTTCCTTGACCTTCTCCCTAGATAGGAGAAGGGTTTCCCCTCTGGTCCTTGGCTCCCGTGGCTTGGGAGGGGCGAGAGCCCCTCCGAGATTGGATCTATCTCTCTGTCTCTTTCTGTTTCTGCGTTCCCAGATTCTGCCCCTTCACCGTTTCTTTTATATCCGGAGATCCGTAACTCCGATTGGGGGAATCTTTCGCCCAGATTTTTCTCATAAAATTAGCTTTCTTGCGGCAAAAGAAGAGCGTCAACCGCCTTACGGGGGGCCCAGGAGGGTCCAGGGCACGCCTGCCTCCCTGGGGCGCGCCCCCTATCTTGTGGCCCCCTCGGGCACCGTCTCGCGTTGATTTTTCCTCCCAAAAATCACAAATATTCCAAAATAATTCTCTGTCCCTTTTTATCCCGTTTGGACTCTGTTTGATATTGGGTTTCTGCGAAACATAAAACATGCAACAAACAGGAACTGGCACTGGGCACTGGATCAATATGTTAGTCCCAAAAATAATATGAAAAGTTGCCAAAAGTATATGAAAGTTGAATAATATTGGCATGGAACAATCAAAGATTATAGATACGACGGAGACGTATCAGTTATGTTTGCTAATATTCACATAGAAGTTATATTGTTATTGATCCTCCAACATGTGGTGCTTGCTCAATATCTTTGCTAGCCAAAAATCCGCACCAAGTATAGATACTACTTGTGCATCCAAAAACCCTTAAACCCAGTATCGTGTCATGAAAGTCTACTATACCTACCTATGGATTGAATAAGAACCTTCAAGTAAGTTGTCATCGGTGCAAAAGGCAATAAAAATTCTTCTAAATATGTATGATCTTTTGTTGTAAGGGAAAATAAGCTTTGTACGATCTTGTGATGGTAAAGAAATAAAAGCGTCAGACTGCATAATAAAGGTTGCTATCACAAGGGGCAATATAATATGGCATTCCTTTGCATTAAGAGCCTGCACATACAAATAAAAAGCGCATGATAACCTCCGCTTCCCTCTGCGAAGGGCCTATCTTTTACTTTTATGTATTTAATTTTCATGCAAGAGTCAATAGTGTTCTCCTCTATTCCTTTTTATTTTCTCTTTTGCAAGCATCATGTGCTGGGGGGGAAATGTAAACACATATATCCAGTTGAATATGAGTGATCATGAGTTCTTGACATTACCCTCGAGGTAAATGAGTTGAGAGGCGAAATTATAAGACCTTATCTTTCTATGTCTAGCTGAAACTTTTGCTCCATATATATGTCGTGAGTGTTAGCAATCATAGAAGACTAATGATAGTTGAGTATGTGGACTTGTTAAACAAGAGCTCCTACATGAGACTCTTCCTGAAAAGATGGTGAATTGCAATTGCATTGTTGACTGAGAACATAGTTTTTTAGTTTTCAAGAAAGTTTATGCTTTATACTTCATTGTTGTGATGAATTGCTACTTGTTCATGAGAAGTTTCATGATGATAATATATTGCTGCTATAATAATGATCATGATGCTACTATGTCCATATTTTGCTTTTTAATGACACATCTCTCTCTAAACATGTGGTCATGATTATCGATATCGGCATTCGCTTGAGGACAAGCGAGGTCTAAATTTGGGGGAGTTGATACGTCCATTTTGCATCATGATTTTCTACTATTATTTATAATGTATATGGAAAATATAATACTTTGTAGTACCATTAATGCATTATGTCTCTTAATTTGCAAGATTAACATGAAGAGGGAGATTGCCGGTAGCTGAAATTCTAGGCCTGAAAAAAGCTATGTCAGAGATACATATTCTGCACATCTTCAAATGAGCTGCAATTTCACGGGGAATTATTTTGGAATAAATAAAAAACACTGGAAGAAAGAATATTAGAGGGGGGGGCACCCAAGTGCCCATGAGGCACCAGGGCGCACCCTGGTGGCTTGTGGGGCCCCTGGCCAGCCTCCGGTGCTCATCTTCTGGTATATAAGCCCATTTGCCCTGGAAAAAATAAGGGGAGGACTTTTGGGACGGAGCGCCGCCGTCTCAAGGAAGAACTTGGGCATGAGCACTATTGCTCTCTAGCGGAGCGATTCCGCTGGGGATACTTCCCTCGGGAGGGGGAAAGCGAAGCCATCATCATCACCAACAACCCTCTCATCGTGGGAGGACCAATCTTCATCAACATCTTCACCGGCACCATCTCATCTCAAACCCTAGTTCATCTCTTGTATTCAATCTTTATATCAAAACCTCATATTGGTACTTGTGGGTTGCTAGTAGTGCTGATTACATCATGTAGCTGATGCTAGTTGGTTTATTTCGTGGAAAATTATATGTTCAGAACCATGATGCTATTCAATACCCCTCTGATCTTGAACATGAATATGATTTGTGAATAGTTACTTTTGTTCTTGAGGACATGAGAGAAGTCTTGTCATAAGTAATCATGTGAATTTGGTATTCGTTCAATATTTTGATGATATGTATGTTGTTATTTCCCTTAGTGGTGTTACGTGAATGTCGACTACATGACACTTCACCATCTTTGGGCCTAAGGGAAAGCACTGTGGAGTAGTAATTAGATGATGGGTTGCTAGAGTGACAGAAGCTTAAACCCTAGTTTATGTGCTATTCCGTAAGGGGCTGATTTGGAACCATATGTTTCATGCTATGGTTAGATTTATCTTAATTCTTTTTTTGTGGTTGCGTATGCTTGCGAGAGGGGTTAACCATATGGGGTGGGCTTTCTCAAGTAAGAACAGCACCCAAGCACCGGCCCACCCACATATCAGATTGACAAAGTAGCGAACATGAATCAAACAAACATGATGAAAGTGACTAGATGAAATTCCCGTGTGTCCTCAGTAACGCTTTACCTATTATAAGAGACTGTTCCGGCCCGTACTTTGCAATAAAAAGGATTGGGCTACCTTGCTGCACTTTTGTTACCTTGCTATTATTTGCCCGTTACAAATTATCTTGCTATCAAACTATCTGTTACTGACAATTTTAGTGTCTGCAGAAAATACCTTGCTGAAAACCGCTTGTCATTTTCTTCTGCTCCTCGTTGGGTTCGACACTCTTACTTATTGAAATGACTACAATTGATCCCCTATACTTGTGGGTCATCGTTGACACCCCCGCTTGCCAAGGCTGCTGTTGCAAGTCATCGAATGCCCGACACACAGAAAGAACCTGTGTCGCATTGTCTTCCACACAACCAACACTCCTCTGCCAAAAATAAACTTTAGATCACATCCGCCATGTCTTTCTCCATCTCTGTCAGTTCCATGAAAATCTATATGAAGACATGTCCCATGATGATGACCAGAAGAGGAAGCTTCACGCCTCGTCCAAAAAGGGTGCGCACGACCGCATCGATTCGGCTCTAGATATCCAGTAGCATCTTATGTCAAACTGCAAATATTTCCGAGAGGAAGAACGAAACTCGATCGCGGTCCAATCGAGGAGCCAGATTTGGTCAATGGATGAGTTGCCGCTTGAAGAATAGCAGGGCCAAAACCACCATTACTTGGGCCGATCCAGCAGTCCCCACATCGTCAGCCGACTACCGGTGAGCGGATGGAGTGGGTCAACCTCTGGCCCAGACGGGCCCAAAGGTTCAGGCACGAGCGCCGCAAGACTCGCCGGTTTCAGCGTCGCCGCCACAAGGCTTGGTCGCACCTCCGCCTCTGGCCTGCAGCACCGCGTCTGCCACTTCATCCACATCGCCTCACAATCCCATGCCCGGCGAGCAGCTGATCCTGCCCAACAAACTCCTCAAGGAGCCGCCGTCGTCGTCGTCCCGGAGACGAATGGATCTGGTGTCCAAGGCATGGCGAAGCCTTCCACCAACCGAGGAGGGCGCGAGAGAAGGCCTCGCCGCCGCCTACCGCCGCACGGGCTTTGCCCATGCCGGTGTTGGAATTAAACACGACAAAAGCCTCCCATGATGGTACGTGTCCAGGATGATGTGCATACATGTATCCGTGTCCAGGCCGGTGTCTGACCCATATCCGGAGAATACTCTTCGGACGATTGATCCGGTAAAAGTGAAAGAGCGTGGGCGATGGTGTCTAGCAATTGCCAAGGAACCGGCGAGTTTTGACAACGCAAATTCGACGGAGTGTTGGCGTCAGGATATGGAAGAAGAATTGAGGTCGATCCACGACAACAATGCATGGGAGCTTGTGGATCTTTCCTACAATGAAAAAGCCATAGAGCTCAAGTGGGAATTCAAGGTCAAGAAAGATGTCGAAGGGTGTGTGAAGCACAAAGCGAGGCTAGTGGCCAAAGAGTATGTGCAAGAGAAATGTGTGGATTTCGAAGAAGTGTTCGTTCCCGTTGCAAGGATGGAATCGATGAGATTACTCATCGCTCTCGCGGCTCAGGAATCATGGAAAGTACATCAGATGGATGTAAAATCCGCATTTTTGAACGGCGAGATAAAAGGAGATGTGTATGTGAATCAGCCATCGGGTTTCATCAAAAAGGGAGAAGAGCACAAGGTACTGAAGTTACACAAAATCTTGTATGGACTATGGCAAGGACCTCAGGAGTGGAACATCAAACTTGATCGGACATTGTTTTCTCTTGGATTTGAGAAAGCCCCACTAGAGCATGCAATGTACAAGAGAGGTGAAGGAAGGGATGGTCTACTAGTTGGCATCTACGTAGACGACCTATTGATAACTGGAGCAGATGAAGTGGTGATTGCAAAGTTCAAGCTACAGATGAAAGATATTTTCAAGATGGATGATCTAGGTCTTTTGAGCTGCTACCCAGGGATAGAGGTACATCAAAAGACGGAGGGGGTCACACTATGCCTGGAGGCATACACAAGAAAGGTACTTGAAAGCTATGGCATGATAGATTGCAATCCAAATGACACTCCAATGAAACCTCGTCTTAAGTTGGGCAAGAAGAATAAAACACCCGCAGTTGATGCAATAGAGTATATTGCATCTGCCACTGCGGTATGTCAAGGTGTGGCTAGGGAGGCTACACAGTGATCTCAAGAATCGAGATCCGGAACAAGTGGTGCTCAATGTTGATGGAAAGTCTACAACTTTTCTACGCGAAGAACCAGTGCGGCGTGATAAGAGCAAGCACATTGATACGATGTATCACTACATAAAGGACTGTGTGGAAGAAGGTAAGATGGAGGTCAACTACGTTTGCACCGATGATCAGTTGGCGGATATCCTGACCAAGGCTTTGGATTGAGAGAAGATCCTGAAGATGCGAAGAATTGGCGTCGATGCAGTAACATGACGACGTCGTGTTTAGGGGGGTGATTGTTGGAATTAAACACGACAAAAGCCTCCCATGATGATACGTGTCCAGGATGATGTGCATACATGTATCCATGTAGTGCTAGAGGTTGTCTCCGAGTAGTATTGGAATTAGCTTCCGAGTAGTTTTCCTCTCGTAGCTAGCTAGCCTGGTACTAGTATTTATATGCGGGCAAACAGTCCTGTAACTTGTACCTTGAGTTGAAGTAATAAAGCATACACAAGGCTCGATACGAGCCTTTCGCAATACGCCGGCGTCTTGCGTGCTGCGTTTGTGTTTTCGGCCGTGTTGCCCGTTGTGTGCGTGTGTGGCTACTAGTAGATCGTTTTCGATCAGCCGTGATATGTATGTGTATTTTGCTTCAGCCACTTGGGGCAGGAACTCATCGTTCGTCGTCGGTCATTTGCGTGTCGTCGGAAAGTACTCGGCGTGCACAGTCTGGGCCAACAGCCGGCCACCGGTAGCGGCGATGGAGAGATCGACGGAGAGAAGCCCCTGTGTTGAATAGGATTCCGCCGCCCGTGTCGCCCGAGCGGATGACGCGGGGACTTATTTTTTCTAGGGACAATAAAGGTTATATGATCGAAATTTATACATGGTATAATATTTAGAAAATGTTATGACATATGTATGGTCCAAACACATTTTATTCTGTTCTATGTTCTTGACATTTAAATATTATTCAAGGATGGAGGCTTATAGTCTGCTTACTCACAAGTTTCCTGAGACTATGTCCGATCCAAGCACATTTTGGGTTTGAAGCAAATTTAAACAATTATTTTTATACTAAACTTTTATACTTTTTAAAATATAAACCATACTACATTTTTTTGCGGAAAACAATACTACACTTTAATGAGTATATTTCTTGTTACTTGGTAAACATAGTTATTAGTTAACCACATGACAATGTTGCTAAATTTTACTTACATTGTTCGTTTTTATACATTCATAATATATCATTGGAATTTTTGGCTTCAACTGAATTTAAATATGTGTAAAAAAATATTTTTGAATTATTATTGACAAGTGCATAAATTATACTGTGTGCACTTATATATACTTGTGTGTGATATTTTAATGCCATTAAATATCATGGTAGAGATCTGTACAATACAACTTATCTCATAATATCATGGTAGAGATATTTTGGAACTGGTCGAGTTCCAAGTAATGGAGTCTTCTTCATTGGGCAAAAGAGTGATAGTCTACAGCTGACATCACATGTAGAACAACTGTCGTAACTGACTCCATTAGCCATATGGTGAAAATCTTTCATTCACTAGTGGTTCGTGAGGGCATCTGCAACGGAACTCTTCTTATTTGTACTTCGATGGAAGAGGTCCGAAATAATGAAGCAAAGTGATTGACCTTCTAACCAGCGATCGGACTAGCAACTCACCTTGCAACCATTGCCAAGCTTGATCAAGGTGGATCACCGTGCCCACCCAGGGTCTAGCGACATCAGTCCACCCAAACCATGCAACAGAAGATCATGCCCAAGGTGTTTAGGTTTGCAAATTGTGCTATGTCTCTTGTCAACCAGAGAGGAAGGGCTCTCAGCCACGACATGCTAGCACGGGTCCGGCCAGTAGCGTTCATCGCGAGTTATTTTAGTTAGAGAACAAAGTAGTTAGTGTGCTCAAAAAAATAAATCAAAGTAGTTAGTTAGGCTTCAGGATTCGCCGGTTTGGCCCCTTTTGGTTTTTTATTTTCTGCTTTATATTTCATTAGTATTTTCATTTTTTAGTTTTAAAAAAGTGAAACTCTTGGTTGTTTAAGAAAATAAATAATGTTCCTAAACATGTAAAAGAAATGTTCATGTAATTTTTTTTAAAAAAAAACTTCTTGTATTATAAAAAATGATCAACGTGTCTTCAACTTATATTTGAAAATGTTCATTGTTTATGTAAAGAATAATTAACACGTATTTATAAAACTGCTCGTTGTGTATTTCAAAGATATTCAACATGTATTTGTACAATGTTGACGTCTTCCCTGGGCGACAGCCAGGGGCCCAAAAAACCAACGATGCCAGCCTTCTCTCGGCCATTCTCCTACCACCGCTGTCGCCGGTGAGGTCCACGGTGCCGGCGGGTCTGGTGCCCAAAGCGCTAGGGCGGGCGGATCTGCAGCGGGATCCCCTTGAGGTGGCAGGGGCGCCTCTCGTGGTGTGCCCTTGGGCAGCAGGCAGGGCGGCGCGCCTAACCTGTGCGGCGGCGGCCAATGGTCCATGGCCGGCGATGGGCTTCCCTGCATGCATGGGTGGTGTCGGAACATGACATGGTGGACAGCTCTGCCTGGAGATGGGTCGCGACGGCCACGGATCTGGCATCCAGTCCAGATCCGCCGCGGCGTGGTCTTGGCCACGGATCTGGCATCCAGTCCAGATCCGCCGCGACGTGGTCTTGGCCGGCTTGAGACGCGTGGAGGGACCGGTGAGGGGATGGAGGATCTCTGCCAGAGTACCGGCAGCGGCATACGTATTCATGGTGATGCTCCGGTGAAAATCGCGCCTAACTGCGGTCTTCAAGGCGCTTTTCATAGTTATAAAAAAACTTCAGTTCTGAAAGGATAATGATATAGTACATGTCAACTGTCAACATAGATCATGCGCTACATTCCAATACAGGTGCTGGTATGTACTATGTGTGATGTACAGAGGAAGCTTGATTTCGGTTCTGTTTAAGTTATGTCAAGTTCAAGAATGCAAGTTTCTATGAATGTGTGCTATGATAAAATTTTGATTCTTTGAATAAGATCGTATTAGTAGTAGTTGCAGCTGCGGATACATAATCTAACTCAGATATGTTGCGTGTAGTGCAAACTTTTTTTTTCCCACGAAAAAAATGTCCCAAATTTGTGTGATCGGAGCTCGTTACCATACACGAAGACCATCTCATGACTCAACCAAATCCGTCAGATGCTGGATTCAGCAGTAAAAGAGTGCCTTAGTGGCAATGGATGCCTGTTCCATTAACTGGATAGTGGTCACTCATTTGGCAGTGTATATTAAAATACATACTCCCTCCGTCTCATAACATAAGAACGTTTTTAACATTATACTAGTGTCAAAAAACGTTCTTATATTTTGGGACAGAGGGAGTACTATTTATTTATTGTGTATTTCAATTTACTGATTGAATCATAGGAATGCATTAACTTTACGGACTTCCATCCTAGGCAACAGGTTTTGTAGCTGTTTATATGGCATTTGAATCATACCCATGGAGCAAACTCTGCTCGCCAAAATGACAGAAGCATTTTGAGAATCAGCACAACTAGCAACAGTTGGAATAAAATCAAATATGTACAGACTGTGATTTATTTTTTATTTTTTTGTCGTGCTAACAATCCAGACCTGAGTATAGGTCATCCAACGCTTGGTACAGAAATTTAGCAGCATTTGGCTGCTCCAGATTCCCCATAAGTATATCACTGGTCGTCAGATACGGGTCGCCGTAGAACCGCAGATTGGCATCCATCCTGGTTGTAACAATGTTCCCTTCTAGTGAAACCCCGATAAATGCGCCTGTAAAGTCATCGAAAACCATCACAAATTAGTTGTAGGCTTAGCAGGACAGGTACATGCATGAGCAAGATGAACTATTACGAAGATTTACACTTGTACATAGTTCTAAAATATCTTTCACCCAAAGCTTGTTTACTCTTCGTATCAGGATGACTTTGCATACTAAGTTCATTGCTGGACTCTGATTTTTTTCAGACTGCGGGTATTACATATAAGTTATCCACCAAGAACACCATTTCTTACTCATCTCGTGTCAGAGTACCCTATCTGTCTCTGTACAAGTCAGGAACAAGAATACCATTTCTTACTTAACTCATGTCAGGGTACCCTTATTTGGCTCTGTGCATTTCAAGAATATAAAATTAAGAAGCAGACCACGGAATATAATTAAACCTCCGCTACACAAAAAACATTCAAAACTTTTGCAGTGCAGTAAATTTGTACCCAATAAACCGAAATATAACAGATCTGGTGCTGAGCATTCAAGTAGAAGAAGCTTTCCTAATTTCGAGAATATAAAACTTAAGTAGCCCCTGGCGGCCGCAGTGCCTAGCAAAGCAACTAGGTGTGTCGTGTTGTAATATCCAGGTGTTGGCCTTCTTAGGCTTGTACAAACCCTTTCTATCAATGCACCAAAAGGCAAGGCTTTTGTGTTTTCTCAAAAATAAAAACACAATACAAGCAGAGCTCGACTTCACATGATAAAAAGGAGACTAAAATTTTGAACTGAACAAGAACATTACCTTTGCTGTGACTATACGTATAGCAAACTCCAGAGCCTTTATTACCAGCTCTCACATCAGCTTCTAATACTCTACCAACAGGTCCTGCTGCAGCACTTAAACCTGCACCGAGTGAAAAATGCATTCGGCTGCTGAAGGTCTTCACAGCCTCGGGACCATGAAGCACTATGATGAAATCCATCAACTCACCGCCAAGCTGTATGTTAAGATAAAACATGTAACATGTAAGAGATCTGAACACATAATATTGAAATTAATAGGGAAGTACATGAACCATGTCCGAAATCATAAATTATCAATTTTAGGCAACAGTCACTGTCCAACATGTTTTTTGCTCAGCCCAAGACCATGTTCTACACAAATATAGCAACTTCAACCTGATGTTTTATCTAAAATGAGGCAAAAACAAGAGGAAATCTACCTAAATGCAAACACAGTTTCAGGGTTTCACTTAAAAAGAACACTGATAGAAACAAATAAACCATTCCATCCTAAGACATGAAACAAGTGTGTGTTTCATGTTTTCATCTAGGAAATTTTAGATAGGAGAAATGCAGTGTTAAAAAATCATTTTTATCATACACCATTCGCCCTATGCCATGCAAGTAGTAGGTTATGGCTGCAATTATCCCCACAACAAAGGGAACCAGTCTAACAATAAAAGATGTTATATCTAATCAATTCATAGATTAGATGTTAACCACATGAAAGATACAGAGAAGAATTCTGCAACCAAGTTACTAACCTGTGCTCCCCATCCTAATCCAGCTGAAGCTATAGCAGAGGGTGGAGACCATGAACCATCTGATCTACGAGCAACTACTAATCCAGTTCCAAGTTTGTATGTAAGAAATGCACCAGCTTTTACAACTGTCAAGATAGCAAGTCCACTTGCTCCACTAAGGACTGCATGCGGAATAGATTTTCCTGGGTTTATCCTTGAAACCTGCAATGCAGTATTTATTTTTTATTAAGTAGGTATTGCCATTAAACATGTAAATATGGCAGAAAAATGGAAACATAATTTGGACACCTGACTGTAGCTCCTAATGGATACTGCTGCCTTGTATATCTCGTGTTCCAATGTTAATCCAATAGGCAAATTCAACCACCCTCTCGCAGAAGTCCAATCCATAACATCATGCTTTGCAGTTTGTGTCGCATTGCTGACAGAATTTATCAGTAAGTTCTGCAATGGATCAAGCCTATCATAGCATGCATCGCAGACCCTTTGTGGGTTTCGCTCACGAAACTTGGCTGGCAAAAGACATCTGCCTTTCGAACATGCCTTGCAAAATATCCCTCCACAGAATCGACAATGATGCCTTCCACGGGTAATAGCAGTGAAAGAAGCAGAACACTGCATGCATGAGTCAGCATAGCTATCGGGCAGCCATTCTGGTGGTTCTGCCTCTAAAACAACCCTATAAATATTGTAACTCAAGGCTTCTTCATCCAGCAAAGGAGGAGCACTTGGTGCGTAGACTGACGAATGCAAGGATGTATCTCCATCAATACTTGACCCCAAGAATGAGACACTGGTCTTAGCCTCCTTTGATTGTTGAATTTCATCATTTTTGCAACTGCGGCCAATGATAGCAACTATGCCACCCAGCAGATTTCTAATGTTAACTGGCTTTTGTGCCTTGTGCGGTTCATAGTCCCAATAATCATCAGGGCATTCATATCCATCAAGAAAATCATTTCCGCCGTCAAAATCAAACGACTTCTGCCCAGACAGTTTTGACTCAAGGGAGTTAACGACATTTCCAGCTGTTTCCCATGCCCCTTCCAGTTGCTGAGGCAGTGCCTTTCGATCAATGGAGTTCATGACATTGCCTATCGTGCCCATAACCTTGGAGTGGATCTGATCCTTGAGACTGTCTTCGGCTCCTGGTACGGGCAATGAGTGATAAAAGGGAACCTCGCTGGAGGTTTTCATGGTCAGTGACTAGATATAATAAATAATTTCCTGAAAGAAGAAAAACAGCATTACAGTTATCAGCATAGACAATGACAATAACAGGTTCTAGAAATGGGCAAAGGTTGCATGGCTGCGCTCATCTAAAATCTTTTCTGGGCAAAGCCAGCTTTAAATTCCATTCCACGCAAGGCATGAGCCAAAGACTCAATTAATATCACCTAATTTTCCATTAGTTACAAAAGATAAGGATGTACTGGAGCCACCCAATTTTCCATAACTAGTAGGGTTGAACAACAAGATTGGCAACAATTGGCCAAAGCATAACTCTTGAGACAAAACAACGGCCTCCAACAACCATCGGCGCCGGAAACTTCAATATGACGCATGTACCCAACTAACGCCGGAAACAGAGGATCATATGGAAAGGACAAAGGTTTGTACGGCCGTCGCCAACTAAGGCAAAACAGGCATGAGCACAAACAAGGGGAAGCAAAAGGAATTCGATTCATACCAGCTAATTTATTTATTTAGGCTAACGTAATTTAGCGATAACGTCGGTAGCGCGACTCGACGAACCCTAGAAAGAACCCCTGACAGGCACGGCGCCACAGAGAGGGAGGGAACGCACGCGCGCGGAAGGTGTCGTGGATGGAGGAAGCACCTGCGATGCGGGAGCGGAGGAGAGCCCAAACACGCCGAAGACGAAGAATCGGAGGGCGAAGAAGCCGGGCGCCGTCGTGGGATGGGGGGCGGGGCGAAGAGACAGAGCAAAGGGGAAAAGGGAAGACGAGAAGGACTCGGTTCGGTTGCTTCCCCGGGTTGGATTAGCTTACGTGTTACGCCGTGGTTCTTTTTTTTTTCTTTTTTGAGCTGTGTGCGTACGCCGTGGCTTAATAAACCGTGGAAATTTTCCAGCCCGGCCGGGTTTTACTGTGCATGCCTTCCTCCGCAAACTGCTCAGGTGCTCTCTTCCCCCACCGTTTCCTCCTCTTCCTCTTCCTCACGAGCTACTCTCCTCTCCTTTCCTTTGGCCGCGTGATCCATCCATTCGCCTCCCGACCTTTCGCCTCGCCTCCTCTTCTCTATTGACGCGTTGCTCCTTTCCGCCTGCATTTCTTTCTCAGGTAACAGAAGTTTCACTACTCGCCTTGATCGTCCCGATGTTAAGCGATTGTAATGTGGTTTTCTTTCTTTTTCCATCCTTTGTTGCCCTTCGTTCTGATGGTTGTCACATACGTTTGTTAATCTCGACCGTGCATTCTCTCGATGTAAAATGTGAATGCATACGGATTGGTTGCTTCATTTTTGTCGGGAACAAGGGGGAGGGGCGACCAAACGTCGTTCATGTAAGTCAGGGATTGGCCTGGTCATCAAGAGGACCGGCCTGGCATAGAATTAGGGATTCTGCTGATCCATGAAGATGAATTTTACATAAACTTCATAAACTATGTAATTTATATAAAAATTCATATATATGTGTTACCCCAAGCTCTGTTGACAAAGCGTTGCCTAGGTGGCGCTTAGGCACAAAACCTATGCAGGACAATCAAGAAATTGTCCACTCCATAACGAATCATTCCCTATTGAACTAGCACGCCAAATGAGACATATTGAGCTTTATATTTAATTCCGATATTGTATGTGCAAAATTATATGTGATACTCAATTTTACATGCATGGAACCAAGTATTGAAATTCATCACTATAATATTTGCCATATAATTTGAATGAGTTGATTATCTTATGGCATAGCTCTTACTGCTAATGTTAATAGGTTAGTAGGTCAACTAAAAAGAGCTTTACAAAATGTCAATAACAAAAGGAAAATACAAAAGTTCCTTCCGACGTTCTAAACCAAGGATGGTTGACTATTTTGGATGTGTCTATTTATTGAAATGTATTGTGTTGAACTTATTTCATGATCTACTCTAAAAAATAACCATAAACATAGAAAAAAACTGGTTGGCCAAACAAAATAAAATAGACAGAGGCTAGTTTAAAAAGCTACATCATCATGATCCACCTTAATGTTGAGCATTGAGTGTTATCTATACACATATTATTGACACAAATTCTCATTTGTTTTCTCAATTGTGCCTCTTAACCCTAGCACGCCCGTTCTTTAGCTAAGGGATGACAAGTCGTTGCCATATCATCTGTATTTATTTCTTCCAAATTAGTAAAATATGTTGGTTGCTAGTGATAAGAAACTACCGAGCCATGATGTCGTCAATACCTAATGGAATCACCTATTTCCCGTTATCTAGACATTGTTAGTTTGTTACAAGTGCCCCTCTTAAAGGCAAAACGGGGTAGGAATGTAGTATTGGATTAGTCTTTTTGTTCTAAATATGCTACTTTTGTGTATTGCCAAGCTCTAGGTCATTTCTTGTTTAGTTTTTTTCCGTTGATTCTAAAGCTATTTTGTCAGTGTCGTTTTCTCTCTCAATGTAATATCATGTAGTTATCCTTAATGTATGTTCTCTAAATTTTACTTCTATTAGAAACTGATAAGTAAACTATTGTTTGCATCACAGCATGTCATCCTCTGACAACCCCAAGAAAGCAGACAAAGACCAGGATGAAGGAGAGGGAGGATTCTTTGACAAAGTTAAGGATTTCATCCAAGACATTGGAGAGAAGATTGAAGACGCAGTCAGCTTTGGAAAGCCTACCGCTGACGTTACTGGAATCCACATACCTCAAATTAGTCTTGAGAAGGTAGAGCTCATAGCTGATGTTATGATTACAAACCCAAACCCTGTACCCATCCCTCTTGTCGACATCGAATACCTTATTGAAAGCGAAGGGAGGAAGCTCATGTCCGGAACAATCCCGGATGCTGGAACCATCAATGCACATGGCTCAGAGACTATCAAAATCCCCGTGTTGCTCATCTATGATGACATCAAGAGCACATATGGTGACATAAAGCCCGGGAGCATCATCCCTTACTTGGTCAAAGTTATTCTCCATGTTGATGTCCCAGTCATTGGCAGGATCTCCTTACCTCTCGAGAAAGCCGGTGAGATCCCAGTGCCTTACAAGCCAGACGTTGATAGATCAAGTTTGAGAAGTTTTCTTTCGAGGAGGCGACCGCGACTCTACATCTGAATCTCGACAACAAGAATGACTTTGACCTGGGACTTAATGCCCTGGATTATGAGATCTGGCTCTCCAATGTGAGCATTGCTTCTGCTGAGACGAAAGAATCTACAAACATTAAAAAGCAGGAAGTAACGACCATGACCTTGCCGATCAGCTTCAGGCCTAAGGATTTTGGGTCTGCTATGTGGGATATGATAAGGGGAAAGGGCACTGGTTACACCATAAAGGGGCATATTGACGTGAACACTCCCTTTGGACACATGAAGATACCTATTAGCAGAGAAGGTGGAACAACTCGACTAAAGAAGGAAGACGATGACGACGATAACGATGAGGTATACTATGTTAGTTTCTATAGTGTTTCATCTACAATTTCCATTAGACATTCATCAAATATTGACTTGATAAATACTTGCATGTACATTTGGATATCCATATCACTTGTATCTTACCCATTGCCATTTTATCTAGGACTAAAAATTGAAGAAATGCACTCTCATGGAACCGAGTTAATGCTTTGAAGTTTAACAAGTGGCACCCTATGACTCGAGAGCACTTTGTATGCTAATCATGTACTTACATTTGAATCGCTGCTAACTGTGAGAATTTTGAGATATTAAAGATTGTGTAACACTTTTCTCGTCTTGACGCTTTTTGTATTTGTGATTCCAATTCGGGGTCCAGAAGTAATTAAGATGTTCAATGGCACAAAGTCATTGTTGTTTGGAGTTTTTCTACTATTGCTCTGACATTCCATTATATGGGGAAAAATAATTTGCTTTCAAAGAGTCCAAGCAACAAGGAAATAACTAAGGTGGCGCTGGCATAGATTCTGCACCCCCCCTCCCGGGTCTCCGATGATTGGGATCACATCTCCAAGGTCCGTGTGTATGCCAAAATATAGAGTAGCAAATGTTATTGGTGTGCCGTAGCGTATTAGTAAAAGAAAGTGCAAAGTCTACAGGTGCACGCTACTCAATTTTATTGTGGTAGCCTTGTATTCTTGTGTAGATGTTTAGAAACAGTCTCATCATAGATTGAGATGTCAGGTGTGATGGCTTGTGTTCATAGATAGATGAATTTACCTAAAGTAGAAAAGGGAATACTCAGCACATGCAAGGTAGGTTGAGGACTGGTACTATACTTCACTTCTATGCAATAAAAATTTGAAGTTTGTTATGCGCATTAGTGGTATACAACATAGACACAGGGAACTAGTTTTACATTATAAAGAAAACACAATGCGACAAGTCGTGTAGTCCCTTCTACTCCTCTACTACCGATGACTACACACAAGTCGTTGACTGCAGGGCTGTGAAGGCGATGGGTCCGACCATGCGCGAGTGGCAACGTCCTGGCACGCGCAGGGCATGCGAGGTGTGGAGAAGACGAGGGAGAGGGGAGGCAATGGTGTCGCAGGCTTGCTGGTGTGCGCTTGTGGCGAGTCGGCGCGACACGTCGTGGCAGCATGGCAATCAAGACTCGGTCCCTCGCGCAGTGGCGATGTGCACCCCTCATCCGAAAGGAGAGAGAGATGGACAGAGTGGGAAGAAAGAAATGTGGTTGTGGATGTGGCTTTGATGGGTGCCGGACAGTCCGGACATAAGCTTAGGCTTTTTGTCCTTCTCTTTCTTGTACAGGTTGTCCACATTGTTAGTTGTAGATGCTCTAAGAAACATAATCAAGGGAATACATATGCTCTAATAGGATGGATTTTCGGGTAAGATGATGATTTTTAAGAGAGCAACGACTGTCCTAGTCAACGAGGCAGGGTTTAACCGGATAGTAACAGGCGTCGCCTTGATCCGTGCAGGTTGAATCGAGCCACCATATTTGACGCAAAACCTAGATATTTCTTTATAGCGAGTGTCGTGGAATTGTCACGGCAGATGTCCTAGTGAGAGGACTCAGTCGTGAGACCAACGCATCTATGTGGTAGCTTGAGAGGGGTTGATCAGAATCGAGATATGCAACACAAGACAAGGGTTTAGACATCTTCGGGCAGTGGGAAACATCATCCGGTAACAACCCTACATGCTATTTGTGGCTAGGTCTCACTATGATCATGAGGGAGTCGCCGCATAAGCCGGCTCTCCTCTTGTTGTGTCTAGTCCTAGAGATTATATTTACTCCTCTTTGGGGTGCCCTGCCCCTCCTTATATATGTTGAAATGGCGGGTTACATGACTAGTCCTAGTAGGATTAGGATTATCCTACTACAAGTGAAGTCCTAGTCTTGCTTCCTTTGTAGGAGAATATTCCTTATGCCTTTCCTCTTAAGCCGGCCCACCATAACATGAGCCGGCCTTCTAGGCCTTGGGCCTAGTCCTCTATCTGACCCACCGTCGGGGCATTCGTGAGTCGCCAGGCTCGTGAGTCATCAGACCAGTGAGCCGCCAGACTCGTAAGTCGCCAATCCTCCGGCGGGTTACCAATGAAACGTCAAGTCCCAGCCGGGTCATAACTCCGGTCGGGTCATACCGCGGGGTATATCCCCGACATTATCCCCCAGTTTAGCTTGGATTTATCCATGGTAAACTTATGCTACAAAATAAACACAAGAACAATTTTGACAGGTTGTGCTCCGGTTTAAAAGTTCTCCTGAGCCGGCACCTGATCATCCTTAAGTCCTTGTTATTTCCTCCTGGATGCATGTCTATGATCTCCTAGCAAATCTCCTTTAGTAGATATGTTCAAACTTTGCCAATGCAAAAAATCCGGGCACTTCTTTTAAAAAATCCGGGTCAATAGGCCAACTTCATAATCAATTTGCTGACATTGGCTCTTGTAAAGAAATATTATAAGAAATAATTCATTTGAGTCAGCCTTCAATGCTCTGACTTGATAAAAATATTGGTCTTGAAATATTCAACTAATACTCAGCCGGCTTAAAGATGTAGATCTTCCCGATTTATGATTGCCAAAATTGTCGGGTTATAAACAAATGATGATGGGTCATGTAATTGACTTTCCTGAGCTATCCAAGCAAAAACTAAAAACATGATACCTGGTTTGGTTTCAAAGAACTGAGAACTTGAAGATGTTCCTCCATTATATTCATATCACCTATAGCCCCTAAGTCTTAAGAAGGGAGCGTAGTAACAGCTTACTTGCTTCAATATAAATGTTGCAACCTTGAAGAAATCCAAGTTGCTCATCTCAGTCACTAGTCATAACTAAACATTCCACATATGTAGCCCCCAAGTGCCAGGTTGTCATGCTTGCAACAACCTGGGACTTCTTCTCATAAAAACTTCAACCAGTGTAGCCCCCAAGGGTCGGGTCATTATGCAATAATGAGCAGGGACTTTATAGATATGATCATGTAGACTTGAACAGCAATGTGTAGCCCCCAAGGTCCGGCTGATGACCCACAAGTATAGGGGATCTATCGTAGTCCTTTCGATAAGTAAGAGTGTCGAACCCAATGAGGAGCAGAAGGAAATGACAAGCGGTTTTCAGTAAGGTATTCTCTGCAAGCACTGAAATTATGGGTAACAGATAGTTTTGTGATAAGATAATTTGTAACGGGTAACAAGCAATGAAAGTAAATAAGGTGCAGCAAGGTGGCCCAATCCTTTTTGTAGCAAGGACAAGCCTGGACAAATTCTTACAATGAGAAAAGCGCTCCCGAGGACACATGGGAATTATCGTCAAGCTAGTTATCATCACGCTCATATGATTCGCGTTCGTTACTTTGATAATTTGATATGTGTGTGGACCGGTGATTGGGTACTGCCCTTTCTTGGACAAGCATCCCACTTATGATTAACCCCTATTGCAAGCATCCGCAACTACAAAATAAGTATTAAGGTAAACCTAACCATAGCATGAAACATGTGGATCCAAATCAGCCCCTTACGAAGCAACACATAAACTAGGGTTTAAGCTTCTGTCACTCTAGCAACCCATCATCTACTTATTACTTCCCAATGCCTTCCTCTAGGCCCAAACAATGGTGAAGTGTCATGCAGTCGACATTCACGTAACACCACTAGAGGAGAGACAACATACATCTCATCAAAATATCGAACGAATACCAAATTCACACGACTACTAATAGCAAGACTTCTCCCATGTCCTCAGGAACAAACGTAACTACTCACAAAGCATATTCATGTTCATAATCAGAGGGGTATTAATATGCATTAAGGATCTGAACATATGATCTTCCACCAAATAAACCAATTAGCATCAACTACAAGGAGTAATCAACACTACTAGCGACCCACGGGTACCAATCTGAGGTTTTGGTACAAAGATTGGATACAAGAGATGAACTAGGGTTTGAGAGGAGATGGTGCTGGTGAAGATGTTGATGGAGATTGACCCCCTCCCGATGAGAGGATCATTGCTGATGACGATAGTGATGATTTCCCCCTCGCGGAGGGAAGTTTCCCTGGCAGAACAGCTCTGCAGGAGCCCTAGATTGGTTCCGCCAAGGTTCCGCCTCGTGGCGGCGGAGTTTCGTCCCGTAAGCTTGCTTATGATTTTTTTTCAGGGTAGAAGACTTCATATAGCAGAAGATGGGAACCGGAGGGCCACCAGGGGGCCCACAAGGAAGGGGGCGCGCCTAGTAGGGGTGGGCGCGCCCCCCACCCTCATGGCCAGGGTATGGGCCCCCTATGGTACTTCTTTCGCTCAATAATTCTTATTAATTTTAAAAATGACTTTCATGGAGTTTCAGGACTTTTGGAGCTATGCAGAATAGGTTTCCAATATTTGCTCCTTTTTCAGCCCAAAATCCCAGCTGCCGGCGTTCTCCCTCTTCATGATAAACCTTGTAAAATAAGAGATAATAGCCATAAGTATTGTGACATAACATGTAATAGCAGCTCATAATGCAATAAATATCGATATAAAAGCATGATGCAAAATGGACGTATCAACTCCCTCAAGCTTAGACCTCGCTTGTCCTCAAGCGGAAGCCGATATCGAAAAATATGTCCACATGTTTAGAGATAGAGGTGTCGATAAAAAATATATAGACATGAGGGCATCATGATCATTCTTATAACAGCAACATATATATATATATATATATATATATATATTATATATATATATATGTAGGGAAAATCCATCCTACCACCCGGTGGTAGTTACCCCATATATCTCATATACTATCATGTGGTACTATATATACTATTTTAATATTTTAAATATGTTCATATACTATATCTAAGATATTTCAAAGCAAGTCACATGAAAAAATTGCATATGAGCCCATAGTTTTTGTTATATTTGTGAAATACGTACATATTTGTACGTAAAAAAGGGCATACTCAAAACACGATACATACTACCTAAAAATTAGTATATATACTACCTAATCATTCTTATATACTACATACTACATGTATATACTCTCGGTTTCGATAGATACTACATACAACATACAAAACGCAAGTGGTGGTAACTACCACTACTTGTAGGAAATATTTGTCCTATATATATATATTGTCATATGATTTCTTATGCTCATGTAACAATCTATTCACAATGTCAAGTATGGTTCAGAAACTTCATTGAGAACTAACAAACTATAATCTCAGTCATTGAAGTAACTGGAATTTATCATAACATCTGAAAGAGTCAAGAATAGAGCTTTTCAGCAAGTCCACATACTCAACCATCATTTAGTCTTCCACAATTGCTAACACTCACGCAATACTTATGATTCTAGAATTTCAACCGGACACAGAGAAAGATAGGGGCTTATTGTGTTGCCTCCCAATATTTTACCTCAAGGGTAATGTCAACAATAATAGTTCATGCTAACTTACATCCAATTGGATATATGTATCAGGATCTTTCCAACACTAGGTGCTTGCCAAAGGATAAAATGAAAAAGGGAAAGGTGAAGATCACCTTGACTCTTGCATAAGGTATAAGACATAAAGTAAAAGATAGGCCCTTCGCAGAGGGAAGCAGAGGTTGTCATGTGCTTTTTGGTTGGATGCACAAAATCTTAATGCAAAAGAATGTCACTTTATATTGCCACTTGTGATATGAACCTTTATTATGCAGTCCGTCGCTTTTATTACTTCCATATCACACGATCGTATGAAGCTTACTTTCTCCGCACTAATAAGTCATACATATTTAGAGAGCAATTTTTATTGCTTGCAACATGACAACTTACTTGAAGGATCTTACTCAATCCATAGGTAAGTATGGTGGACTCTCATGGCAAACTAGGTTTAAGGATATTTGGAAGCACAAGTAGTATCTCTACTTGGTGCAAGGAATTTGGCTAGCATGAGGGAAAAAGGCAAGCTCAACATGTTGGACGATCCATCACAATATACTTTAACTGAGATGTGAGAAAACATAAACCATTACGTTGTCTTCCTTGCCCAACATCAACTCTTTAGCATGTAATACTTTAATGAGTGCTCACACTCATAAAAGATGTCCAAGATAGTATATTTATATGTGAAAACCTCTCTTTCTTTATTACTTGCTATTAATTGCAACGATGACCAAAACTATGTTTGCCAACTCTCAACAACTTTTATGCCTCATACTCTTTATATGTGAAGTCATTACTATCCATAAGATCAATATGAACTCTTTTATTCTTTTTATTCTTTTATGCACTTAAGATCATAGCAAGATAGCAAAGCCCTTGACTCAACACTAATCTTTATTATATATAGCTCACGGACTCTATTACATAGAGGGATCGCAAAGTAAAACTCAAAACTAATTCATACCAAAACTTTATTCTACTAGATCAAGATATTACTAAAAAGATCGAACTAAATAAAACGGTAAAGATAGGAGTGTGATGGTGATACGATACCGGGGCAACTCCCCCAAGCTTGGCAGTTGCCAAGGGGAGTGCCCAAACCCATGTGATTATGTCCTCAGAGGTGGTGAAGAAGGAGTTGTTGATGATGTAGGTTTCTTCCTTAATTTGCACTTGAGAATGGAATTTTGCTCCCTTAGATCATTGATCTCCCGCTCTAGGCTTAATATCCTCTTGCATAGTTCCTGTTTGTTTTCCTGCAAGAGACGAAAAGGGATAAACTCGATCTTGGGCTTCTTTGCCCTATCAGGGAGGCTTGATTTTTTAAACTCCACATGCATGTCCCTAGGTTGAGGTAATGGGGCTTCATCTTCATTTGAGCTCGTCTCCTCCTTTCTCTTAGGCTCATAGTCTTCTTCTTCCTCAGTGGTCCAGCCACAATGCTCCAAGTCCCCGTAGACCTTCGGGTCTGCAAGGTAATCAACCACGTAGCTTTCTCCCTCCGAATCCTGGGACGACGTATTGCTCTGATCTGCGGCAAAAACAGCTCAAAACAAAGACAGACGATGTTTGCGTGATATGATGGTCAAAACCTTCGGGAGATTATATAATGAATTTTTACCGACCGAAAGAAGTATCGTGCAAGAAAATGGAGTCCGAAGAGCACACGAGGTGCCCACGAGGCAGGGGGCGCGCCTAGTAGGGTAGGGCGCGCCCTCCACCCTCGTGGACGCCTCGTGTCCTTCCCGGATTACTTCTTATTTTCATATTTTATTAAATATTCCAAAACAGAGAAAAATTGCTATTAGAATTGTTTTGGAGTCGGTTTACTTACCGTACCACATACCTATTCCTTTTCGGAGTCTGAGACGTTCTAGAAAGTGTCTCTTATGTATTCCTTCGGGGTTATGGTTTCAATAACATTGGTTTCAACATTTATAGGATTACCTGAGATATAATGTTTGATTCTTTGACCGTTCACCACCCTCGGGTTTGTGCCTTCGAAGTTGTTGATTTTTATGGCACTAGAACGATAGACCTCCTCGATAACGTAAGGGCCTTCCCATTTAGAGAGAAGCTTTCCTGCAAAAAAAACTTAAACGAGAGTTGAATAGCAACACATAATCACCTATGTTAAAACTCACGCTTTTGTATCCTCTTGTCATGCCATCTTTTAACTTTTTCTTTAAACAGTTTGGCATTCTCGTAGGCCTGGGTTCTCCATTCATCGAGTGAGATAATGTCAAATAACCTCTTCTCACCGGCAAGTTTAAAAATCATAGTTAAGCTATTTAATGGCCCAATATGTCTTATGTTCAAGTTTGAGAGGTAAGTGATAAGCTTTCCCATAAACCATTTTATATGGAGACATACCCATAGGATTCTTATATGCAGTTCTATAAGTCCATAATGCATCATCAAGTTTATTGGACCAATTCTTTCTAGATCTATTAACAGTCTTTTGCAAAATTAATTTGAGTTCTTTATTACTCAATTCTACTTGACCACTAGACTGTGGGTGATATGGAGATGCAATTCTATGATTAACATCATACTTAGCAAGCATTTTACGAAAAGCACCATGAATAAAATGTGAACCACCATCAGTCATTAAGTATCTAGGGACTCCAAACCTCGAAAAAATAACTTCTTTAAGCATCTTAATAGAGGTGTTATGATCAGCACTACTAGTTGGAATAGCTTCTACCCACTTAGTAACGTAATCAACAACAACTAAAATATGTGTATACCCATTAGAGACAGGAAACGGTCCCATATAATCAAAGCCCCAAACATCAAATGGTTCAATAACAAGAGAATAATTCATAGGCATTTCTTGACGTCTACTAATATTACCAATTCTTTGACATTCATCACAAGACAAAACAAACTTACGGGCATCTTTGAAGAGAGTAGGCCAATAAAAACCGGATTGCAATACCTCATGTGCAGTTCTATCTCCAGCATGGTGTCCTCCATATGCCTCGGAGTGACACTTGCGTAGGATCTGTTCCTGTTCATGCTCGGGTTCACAACGTCTAATAACACCATCTACTCCTTCTTTATAAAGGTGTGGGTCATCCCAGAAGTAATGTATTAAATCATAAAAGAACTTTTTCTTTTGCTGGTATATGAAACTAGGTGGTATAAATTTAGCAACAATGCAATCAGAATAATCAGCATACCATGGAGCAATATGAGAAGCATTTATGAAACCTAATTGTTCATCAAAAAAGCTATCATCAATAGGTAGTGGGTCATCAAGAACATTCTCTAACCTAGATAAGTTGTCTGCAACGGGGTTCTCAGCTCCCTTTCTATCAATAATATGCAAATCAAATTCTTGGAGCAAGAGCACCCATATAATAAGTTTTGGTTTAGCATATTTCTTTTCATAAGATATTTAATAGCAGCATGATCAATGTGAATAGTTACTTTAGAATCAACAATATAAGGTCTGAATTTATCACATGCAAATACAACTGCTAAGAATTCTTTTTTAGTAGTAGCATAATTTCTTTGAGCAGTGTCTAGAGTTTTACTAGCATATTGAATAACATTTAGTTTCTTATCAACTCTTTGTCCTAGAATAGCACCTACAGCATAATTGCTAGCATCACACATGATTTCAAAGGGTAAATTCCAATCAAGTGGCTGAACAATAGGTGTAGAAATCAAAGCTTAAGTATTTCAAATGATTCTACACAATCATCATCGAAGACAAAAGGAATATCTTTTTTCCAATAAATTAGTTAGAGGCCTAGAGATTTTAGAAAAGTCCTTAATGAACCTCCTATAAAAACTGGCATGACCAAGGAAACTTCGTATACCTTTAATGTCCTTGGGACACGGCATCTTTTCAATAGCATCAACTTTAGCTTTATCAACTTCAATACCTTTTTCAGAAATTTTATGCCCCAAGACAATGCCTTCATTAACCATAAAGTGGCACTTTTCCCAATTCAAGACGAGACTAGTATCTTCGCATCTCTGCAAAACTCGATCAAGGTTGCTCAAGCAATCATCAAAAGAGGATCCATAAACGGAGAAGTCATCCATGAATACCTCACAAATCTTTTCACAGAAGTCAGAGAATATAGCCATCATGCATCTTTGAAAGGTAGCAGGTGCATTACATAAACCAAAAGGCATACGTCTATAAGCAAAAGTATCGAAAGGGCAAGTAAAAGTAGTCTTTGCTTGATCGTTCGCTGACACAGGTATTTGAGAGAAACCAGAATAACCATCTAGAAAGCAGAAATGTGTATGTTTGGATAATCTTTCTAGCATTTGATCAATAAAAGGTAAAGGGTAATGATCTTTATTAGTGGCTTTATTTAATTTACGAAAATCAATTACCATCCTATAACCTGTAATAATTCTTTGCGGGATCAATTCATCTTTATCATTAGGGACTATAGTAATACCTCCCTTCTTAGGGACACAATGGACAAGACTTACCCACTCACTATTAGCAATGAGATAAATTATACCCGCCTCAAGGAGCTTTAGTATTTCCTTTCTTACCACTTCTTTCATCTTAGGATTTAACCGTCGTTGATGATCTCTAACTGGTTTGGCGTCTTCGTCCAATTTAATTTTGTGTTGGCATAAGGTGGGACTAATGCCCTTAAGATCATCAAGAGTATATCCAATAGCAGCTCGGTGCTTCTTCAGAGTTTTCAATAATCTTTCCTCTTCCCGCTCTGAAAGGTTAGCACTAATAATAACAGTATATATCTTCTTTTCATCAAGATAAGCATATTTAAGAGTATCAGGTAATGGTTTAAGCTCAAACACGGGATCACCCTTGGGTGGAGGAGGATCCCCTAGGATTTCAACAGGTAAGTTGTGTTTCAAAATAGGACCATGTTTAAGGAATACTTCATCTATTTCCCTTCTTTCATTCATAAACATATCATTTTCATGGTCTAGCAAATATTGTTCTAAATGATCAGTAGGAGGCACGACAATAGAAGCAAGACCAATAATTTCATCTTTACTAGGCAATTCTTTATGATGGGGTTGCCTACGAAATTTAGCAAAATTAAACTCATGTTTCATATCCCCCAAGCCAATTGTGACAACATCCTTTTCACAAACAATCTTAGCATTAACAGTATTCAAGAAGGGTCTACCAAATATAAACGGACAAAAGCTATCTTGTGGGGAACCAAGAACAAGAAAATCAGCAGGATATTTAACTTTCCCACACAAGACTTCAACATCTCTAACAATCCCAAATGGTGAAATAGTATCTCTATTAACAAGCTTAATTGTAACATCAATATCTTCTAACTCAGCAGGTGCAATATCATGCATAATTTCTTTATATAAGGAAATAGGTATTGCACTAGCACTAGCACCCATATCACATAAGCCATGATAACAATGATCTCCTATTTTAATAGAAATAACAGGCATGCCTACGACAGGTCAATGTATCTTAGCATCGGGTCTAGCAATATTAGCAGCTTCATCATAGAAATAAATAACATGCCCATCAATATTATCAGCCAAGAGATCTTTTACCATAGCAATACTAGGTTCAACTTTAATTTGCTCAGGAGGTGTATATGTTCTAGTATTACTCTTACGAACAATAGTTGAAGCTTTAGCACGATCCTTTATCCTAACAGGGAAAGGTGGTTTCTCAACATAAGTAGTAGGAACAATAGGATCATTATAAGTGATAGTCTTTTCTTCAACTATAATAGGTGCAACTACTTTTACTTCAGTGGGAGGATTATATTTAAACCACTTCTCCTTAGGGAGATCAACGTGTGCAGCAAATGATTTACAGAAAGAAGCTACTATCTCAGAGTCAAGTCCATCTTTAGTGCTAAATCCACGAAAAGCATCGGTATCCATAAAAGACTTAACACAATCAAACTTAGGTGTCATACCTGACTCCTTACCATCGTCGGAACCCCAATCTTCAGAGTTCCGTTTAATTCTTTCCAATAAGTCCCACTTGAATTCAATAGTCTTCAGCATATAAGAACTAGCACAGGAAGTATCGAGCATGGTGCGGTCGCTGAGAGAAAGCCGAGCATAAAAAATTTGAATAATCATTTCTCTTGATAGCTCATGATTGGGGCATGAATATAACATTAACTTAAGCCTCCCCCAAGCTTGAGAGATGCTTTCTCCTTCACGAGGCCAAACATTATATATATAATTACGATCACGATGAACAAGGTGCATAGGATAAAACTTCTGGTGAAATTCCAATTTCAATTGTTTATAGTCCCAAGAGCCCGTATCATCACATAGCCTATACCATGTCAATGCATCTCCCTTCAAATATAAAGGGAAGACCTTCCTCTTAACAACATCATCGAGAATACCTACAAGCTTAAATAATCCACAAAATTCATCCACATAGATAAGGTGTAAATCGGGATGCAATGTTCCATCTCCTGCAAAGGGATTAGCTAGAAGTTTCTCTACCATACCCGAAGGAATTTCAAAGTAAACATTTTCAGTAGGTTCAGTAGGTTGAGGAGCAACTCTTTGCTCTACTGGTCGAGGCGAAGATGCCCTGAACAAGCCCCTCAAAGGATTAGTTTCCATAGTAACAAGTGACAGAAAATTTCAGTACACTATATAAATGTTTCCTTACCAAGTTCCACTCCCTAAAGGCGCTTCACTCCCCGGCAACGGCGCCAGAAAGGAGTCTTGATGACCCACAAGTATAGGGGATCTATCTAGTCCTTTTGATAAGTAAGAGTGTCGAACCCAACGAGGAGCAGAAGGAAATGACAAGTAGTTTTTAGTAAGGTATTCTCTGCAAGCACTGAAATTGTGGGTAACAGATAGTTTTGTGATAAGATAATTTGTAACGGGTAACAAGCAATGAAAGTAAATAAGGTGCAGCAAGGTGGCCCAATCCTTTTTGTAGCAAAGGACAAGCCTGCACAAGTTCTTATAATGAGAAAAGCGCTCCCGAGGACACATGGGAATTATCATCAAACTAGTTTTCATCACGCTCATATGATTCGCGTTCGTTACTTTGATAATTTGATATGTGGGTGGACCGGTGCTTGGGTACTGCCCTTTCTTGGAAAAGCATCCCACTTATGATTAACCCCTATTGCAAGCATCCGCAACTACAAAATAAGTATTAAGGTAAACCTAACCATAGCATGAAACATGTGGATCCAAATCAGCCCCTTACGAAGCAACGCATAAACTAGGGTTTATGCTTCTGTCACTCTAGCAACCCATCGTCTACTTATTACTTCCCAATGCCTTCCTCTAGGCCCAAACAATGGTGAAGTGTCATGTAGTCGACATTCACATAACACCACTAGAGGAGAGACAACATACATCTCATCAAAATATCGAATGAATACCAAATTCACATGACTACTAATAGCAAGACTTCTCCCATGTCCTCAGGAACAAACGTAACTACTCACAAAGCATATTCATGGTCATAATCAGAGGGGTATTAATATGCATTAAGGATCTGAACATATGATCTTCCACCAAATAAACCAACTGCATCAACTACAAGGAGTAATCAACACTACTAGCAACCCACAGGTACCAATCTGAGGTTTTGGTACGAAGATTGGATACAAGAGATGAACTAGGGTTTGAGAAGAGATGGTGCTGGTGAAGATGTTGATGGATATTGATCCCCTCCCGATGAGAGGATCGTTGCTGATGACGACAGTGATGATTTCCCCCTCCCGGAGGGAAGTTTCCCCGGCAAAACAGCTCTGCGGGAGCCCTAGATTGGTTCCGCCAAGGTTCTGCCTCGTGGCGGCGGAGTTTCGTCCCGTAAGCTTGTTATGATTTTTTTTCAGGGTAGAAGACTTCATATAGTAGAAGATGGGAACCGGAGGGCCACCAGGGGGCCCACGAGGCAGGGGGCGCGCCCCCACCCTCGTGGCCAGGGTATGGGCCCCCTATGGTACTTTTTTCGCTCAATAATTCTTATTAATTCCAAAAATGACTTTCATGGAGTTTCATGACTTTTGGTGCTGTGCAGAATAGGTTTCCAATATTTGCTCCTTTTCCAGCCCAGAATCCCAGCTGTCGGCGTTCTCCCTCTTCATGATAAACCTTGTAAAGTAAGAGAGAATAGCATAAGTATTGTGACATAACATGTAATAACAGCTCATAATGCAATAAATATCGATATAAAAGCATGATGCAAAATGGACGTATCACTAGCTCATTACGATGTGATGAGTCAGGTCTTCCATAAGGCAAGCAAAAAATGACTTCGCATAAGCCCCCAAGTGCCATGGTGCATGCTGGCAGTGACATGGGACTTGCATATTTGATGTAATCTCAACTTGAATATGTAGCCCCCAAGTGCCGGCTCGTAAGCTTGCAGCAACTCAGGATTATTCCTTCCATTGCAAAATAAATCATATCCATTGATAAAGAAATAATAGCCATTGCGCTGAAGCGACTTTGAAAACCTTAATCATAATATTGGTTATTAATAACCATAATAAAAATCCAGCCATGTTGGCTATTCAAGATTTAAATAGTATAATCCGGTATGAAAACTTCAATCATTCAATATCATCATGAAAATCCAGCCAAGTTTGGCTATTAAAGATTTGAATACCTTATCGGTTGATAAGTAAATCCGGAGTTTAAATACCCGGCGGCTTGGCCAATGGCGACTTAATACACATCCATTGTAATCCGGGATTTTTGTAAGACGACGGCATATAGCCTTTATCAATCAAGAACTGATAACATCAATTTTGATGATGGGCTTGAACTTAATCATTTATGCAAGCCATAGCTCTGCATGTTTTGCACAACATTTAAACAACATATGCCCTGGCGACTTAACGTTAAAAGCCAGGGCGGGTAACAACCCAAACATAATATAGTCTTATGTAATTATGGAAAAGACTAGAATTAAGGCCATTCAAGCCTAAACATACTGGCGACTTAAAGTCAAAAGCCAGGGTGGGTTATCAAACCTCGCATATTTATATAACCAGGAAAACATACCTATAGAATTGGCTCATATTGCCGGCTTACCTCGCCATATCCAATGAGGGTAACAATCCAATGATTTATAAGCGCATGATTCCAATGGTGTCCAAAATATACTGGTGTCTTAACACCCAAAACCAGGCTGGGTTATCAGAAACCATGGATACACTCAAATATGAACTATAAGAATTGAGGTTACATGGCCTGAATCACTTTAAACCATATGTTAATATGGTACCAAGATGAACCCAAAAAATGTTCAAAAAACAAATCAAAGTGAGAAAACGAGGCTTTCATAGGCCGCCAAGCCTAAAGCTCTAAGGCTTTCATGGGCCGCCAAGCCACTGAGTTAACATTTTACACTTTGTGAAACCAGCCTCACATGACCGCCGTTTTAACGTTGACAAGTTCAGGGTCTATGTAAGATTGACTGTCAAGAGTTTGGCTTGTCATTCCGGGATTACCCGGGAGGAGTGGCAGCTTCTACAAAGCAGGAGAACACGGAAGGTTTTGGTGAATACACCTGGTGTTCCAAACTAGCTCACAAGGGTAGTAACACTATGTTCTCTTTGGTGAATACACCTATGTTTGAACAGGAAGCCCCCAAGTGATTTGTAGCGTTGAGCCGATCAAGAGGGATATTCACAGCTATGCTCAACGAGCAAGAAGCCCCCAAGTGACCATTGAAATTGTGGCCTTGAGCCGATCAAGAGGGATATTCACAGCTATGCTCAATGAGCAAGAAGCCCCCAAGTGACCATTGAAATTGTGGCATTGAGCCGATCAAGAGGTATATTCACATCTATGCTCAATGAGCAGGAAGCCCCCAAGTGACCATTGAAATTGTGGCATTGAGCCGATCAAGAGGGATATTCACAGCTATGCTCAATGAGAAGGAAGCCCCCAAATGACCTTTTTGTGTGGCATTGAGCCGATCAAGAGGGATATTCACAGCTATGCTCAATGAGCAGGAAGCCCCCAAATGACCTTTTTGTGTGGCATTGAGCCGATCGAGAGGGATATTCACAGCTATGCTCAATGAGCAGGAAGCCCCCAAGTGACCAATAATGTGATAAGCCAAGAATGCAGGATACCCATGTTTGAACTGCATACTACAACAAGTTCTCTTTGGAAACCTTTAATTTTTTCTGAGAACTCGAACTTGCGAGAGATGGATTATTTTGAGCCAGAATTTTTAAACCGGATATTGAGAGCTTCAAAGCTTTATAAGCGACAGATTTCCGTTGAGCCGGATTTTAAACCGGAATCCTTCATTTTAAGCTGGAAATTTTCTGACGGCCTTTAATTTTTTTATCAATATGGCAGTAGCCTCCAGGATCGGGTTATCTTCCCTTCAATGACCTGGAGTTCTTGAATTCATTGAAACCGGCCAATTCTGCCGAGTCATGTCATTGTAGCCCCTGAGTCTCAAGACGACTCGAGGAGTTGGCTTGAGATTCTCCATATTTGACCGTGATATAAACCGGCATGAGTCATTCAACAACTCAGTGATATAATAGTCCATTTTTGAAGTAGACAACTTGTCCTGCATTGGAGAACTTGCAAGCCAGAGTAATTGCTCTTTTAACGAAAGCAATATGTAATATAAAAATATACTGGATGGATTTCACCTGATACGTCAGGCTAGTAATTATCCACCACGGAGTTGATGATCACCACGGTGAAGCTGAAATCAATCACGACCGAGTCGGCCGCGGGAGCAGACAGATGAACCAGCCACGACATTGTAAGCCGGTGTGGACGAGCGAGTTGTCCTCCGCGTTGTAAGCTGGCACTGACGTGTGAACCGGCCACGAGGGCGGACGGGCGAGTCGTTCGTGGCGTTGTTGAAGGAAATATGCCCTAGAGGCAATAATAAAGTTATTATTTATTCCCTCAATTCATGATAAATGTTTATTATTCATGCTAGAATTTTATTAACCGGAAACTTAGTACATGTGTGAATACATAGACAAAACCTATAGTCCCTAACATGCCTCTACTTGACTAGCTCGTTAATCAAAGATGGTTATATTTCCTAACCATAGACATGTGTTGTCATTTGATGAACGGGATCACATCATTAGGAGAATGATGTGATGGACATGTCCCATCCGTTAGCTTAGCATTATGATTGTATTAGTTTCATTGCTACTGCTTTCTTCATGACTTATACAAGTTCCTCAGACTATGAGATTATGCAACTCCCGAATACCGGAGGAACACTTTATGTGCTATCAAACGTCACAACATAAATGGGTGATTATAAAGGTGCTCTACAGGTGTCTCCGAAGGTGTTTGTTCAGTTGGCATAGATTGAGATTAGGATCTGTCACTCCGTGTTTCAGAGAGGTATCTCTGGGCCCTCTCGGTAATACTCATCACTATAAGCCTTGCAAGTGTTGTGATTAATGAGTTAGTTGCGGGACGAAGTATTACGAAACGAGTAAAGTGAAGGAAATATGCCCTAGAGGCAATAATAAAGTTATTATTTATTTCCTTAAATCATGATAAATGTTTATTATTCATGCTAGAATTGTATTAACCGGAAACTTAGTACATGTGCGAATACATAGACAAAACTTATAGTCCCTAGTATGCCTCTACTTGACTAGCTCGTTAATCAAAGATGGTTATGTTTCCTAAAAATAGACATGTGATGTCATTTGATGAACGGGATCACATCATTAGGAGAATGATGTGATGGACATGACCCATCCATTAGCTTAGCATTATGATCGTGTCAGTTTCATTGCTACTGCTTTCTTCATGACTTATACAAGTTCCACATACTATGGGATTATGCAACTCCTGAATACCGAAGGAACACTTCTTGTGCTACCAAACGTCACAATGTAAAAGGGTGATTATAAAGGTGCTCTATAGGTGTCTCCGAAGGTGTTTGTTGGGTTGGCATATATCGAGATTAGGATTTGTCACTTGTGTTTCAGAGAGGTATCTCTGGGCCCTCTCGGTAATACTCATCACTATAAGCCTTGCAAGCATTGTAACTAATGAGTTAGTTGCGGGATGAAGTATTACGGAACGAGTAAAGAGACTTGCCGGTAATGAGATTGAACTAGGTATAATGATACCGACGATCGAATCTCGGGCAAGTAACATACCGATGACAAAGGGAACAACATATGTTGTTATGCGGTTTTACCGATAAAGATCTTTGTAGAATATGTAGGAACCAATATGAGCATCCTGGTTCCGCTATTGGTTATTGACCAGAGACGTGTCTCAGTCATGTCTACACAGTTCTCGAACCCGTAGGGTCCGCACGCTTAACGTTCGATGACGATTGGTATTATGAGTTTATGTGATATGATGTACCAAAGTTTGTTCGGAGTCCTGGATGAGATCACGGACGTGACGAGGAGTCTCGAAATGGCCGAGACATAAAGATTCATATATTGTAAGGTTGCATTTGGACATCGGAATGGTTCCGAGTGGTTCGGGCATTTTTCTGGAGTACCGGGAGGTTACTGGAACCCCCGGGAGAAGTTATGGGCCTTATGGGCCATAAGAGGGAAGCACACCAGCCCACAAGGGGCTGGTGCGCTCCCTTTGGGCAGGAGGCCAAATTGGACTTGGGAAGGGGGCACTACCCCCCTTTCCTTCTCCTACTCCCTCTCCTTCCTCTTTTCCCCCTCCGGTAGAAGGAAAAAAGGGTGGGGCCGAATCCTACTAGGACTGGAGTCCTAGTAGGAATCCCCTCTCCCTGGCACGCCCCTTGTTGGTCGGCCTCCTCCTCCCCTCCTTTATATAAGGGGGCAAGGGGCACTCCAAACGCACAACATACAATCTCTTAGATGTGTGTGGTGCCCCCCTCCATAGTTCTACACCTCGGTCATATCATCGTAGTGCATAGGCGAAGCCCTGCATCGGTAACTTCATCATAACCGTCACCACGCCGTTGTGCTGATAGAACTCTCCCTTGGCCTCAGCTGGATCTAGAGTTCGAGGGACGTCACCGAGCTGAACATGTGTTCGGTACTTGATCAGTCGGATCGTGAAGACGTACGACTACATCAATCGCGTTGTCATAACGCTTCTGCTTTCGGTCTACGAGGGTACATGGACACACTCTCCCCTCTCGTTGCTATGCATCACATAGATAGATCTTGCATGATCGTAGGATTTTTTTTGAAATTACCGCGTTCCCCAACATAAAGAGACTTGCTGGTAACGAGATTGAACTAGGTATTGAGATACCGACGATCGAATTTCGGGCAAGTAACATACTGATGACAAAGGGAACAATGTATGTTGTTATGCGGTTTGACTAATAAAGATCTTCATAGAATATGTAGGAACCAATATGAGCATCTAGGTTGCGCTATTGATTATTGACCAGAGACGTGTCTCGGTCATGTCTACATAGTTCTCGAACCCGTAGGGTCCGCACGCTTAACATTCGAATGACGATTGGTATTATGAGTTTATGTGATATGTTGTACCGAAGATTGGTCGGAGTCCCGTATGTGATAACGGACATGACGAGAAGTCTCAAAAGGGTTGAGAGTTGAGACATAAAGATTGATATATTGGACGACTATATTCGGACACCGGAAGTGTTCCGGAGAAGTTTCGGATAAAACCGGAGTGCCGGAGGGTTACCGGAACCTCCCGGGGAACTAATGGGCCTCGATGGGCCCTAGTGGAGAGAGAGAGAGGGGCTGGCCAGGGCAGGCCACGTGCCCCTCCCCCTGAGTCCAAATAGGACAAGGAAGGGGGGGATGTGCCTGAGGGAACCTGGATTAGGGGGTCCTCGGACAACCGGACTATATGCTTATGCCAGACTGTTGGACTATGAAGATACAAGACTGAAGACTTCGTCTCGTGTCCGGGTGGGACTCTCCTTTGCGTGGAAGGCAAGCTTGGCAATTTGGATATGTAGATTTCCTTCTTTGTAACTGACCTAATGTAACCCTAGCCCCCTCCGGTGTCAATATAAACCGGAGGGTTTAGTCCGTAGGACAAGAACAATCATCATCATAGGCTACCTTCTAGGGTTTAGCCTCTGTGATCTCGTGGTAGATCAACTCTTGTAATACTCATATCATCAAGATCAATCAAGCAGGAAGTAGGGTATTACCTCCATAGAGAGGGCCCGAACCTGGGTAAACATCGTGTCCCCCGCCTCCTGTTACCATTAGCCTTAGACGCACAGTTCGGGACCCCCTACCCGAGATCCGCTGGTTTTGACACCGACATTGGTGCTTTCATTGAGAGTTCCGCTGTGACGTCAAAAAAAGGGTTGATGGCTCGCCTTGTTATCAAGGACAACATTGCCTCCAGGGGAGCCCTGGCTTTAGGCCAAACCCTTCGACTAGGCGGCTTCGTCATGACCGCCCGTTCGGCCGCCGTGCCTACGATGACTTCTCGGGTCATCAAAAATAGCCTCCACGTCAGCTTGGAATACACCGAGCGGATGGATCCAATGGAACTTTCATCCTTGAACGAGCTCTTGGATCGCATCACCACCTTGGGAGTCGCTACAGACTATGACCGGATTGGGCTTAAAGCCGATCAAAGAGAGATCAACTCTCCACCGGTCACCCATCAAATAGCGGTGGTGGAGGAGCAATGCAACAACTCTTTCTCTACTTTGAGGACGAACTATGTCCGGATTCCCGAGCTCTCTGAGACGGATACCCGCTCACGGGAAGACATGGCCCAAGCTCCGAATTTAGAATTAGACAGCGGGCCATAAAAACTGGGTGACATCCCGGAACCCGAACTATCAAGTTTGGAAGTTCCTCAGCCTCTGGGTCTCAGATCGGGTCAGGGTTCGGACTTAAATCCACCCACCCACCCAGATATAAGCGATCTTTCCCACATCAGACAGCAATCCCAAGAGACAGTACATCACTTTTGGGCTAGATTCCTCCTTGTAATGAGCAAGGTTAAGGACTGTCATGAGGAGGACGCAATCTCATGATTTTACAAAAATTGCACGGACAAGGGAATCCTTAACGCCATAAGTCACCATGACATATCACACTTCACTGACTTGGCGGCCATAGTACAGAAGTATTGTGCGATGGAAAGCGCCTGGAAAACCCAGGCAATATTCTGGGATCCTCCGGCTCTCACTAAACCCCTCGTCCAAACCAAAAGGGTGTACTCTCGAAAATCACCCGATCCAATCACAAAGAAAAGCCCATTACAGGGCGTGGAACCATATTGGAGGGATGGCTCAATAGGCCATGCAAAATTCACACCACGCCGGATACCGTACCAACACATAGCCTTAGAGCATGTTGGATACTTTGGCAGGCGGCCAAGAGCGGCGAGGATATCCTCATTGACAATACCACAGAGCATCATCCCTCAGAAAACAACAATACATTATTGACAGTCTTCGAGACTTTCGCCTTGAATAACAGGCGCAAGAGAGCATTCCGCAGCCCCGCCGAAGTCTGCCACGTCACAGCCACAAATCCTTGGAACGACATGGCCAGTGACAAACCTCAATTCCGAACAGTCCGAGCACCAACCGCCTTGGTCCTTAGTCCGATTGTGGACGCCTTCCGGCTTAGTAAAGTGCTCATGGACGGCGGCAGCGGATTAAACCTCATCTACGAGGAAACTCTCAACAAAATGGAGATAGATAAGAGCCGCATTGAGCAAAGCAGCACGACCTTCCGAGGGATTATCCCTAGTCGGGAGGCACAATGTGCGGGAAAAATCACATTCGATGTGGTATTCGGCACGCTGGAAAATTACAGGCCTGAAGAAATAACATTCCAAGTGGCCCCATTCAGTAGTGGATACCACGCCCTTCTAGGGCGGGGTGCATTCGCGAGCTTCCAAGCCATACCCCATTATGGGTACATGAAGCTCAAGATGCCTGGGCCCAACAGAATCATCACTCTAGCTAGTGATCCGGACATAGCACTTTGCGCTGAAAATAAAACCGCCGCCTTGGCCCTTGAGGCATTATCCAAAGCCCTCGCGGCCGAAGAATTAACTGCATTACGCTCCATAGTGGACAGGGATGACGTGATACTCAATAAGCGATCCAAGTCCACCTCTTTCAAACCAGCGGACGAAATAGCCAAATTCCAAGTCTACCCAACGGACCCTACAAAAACAACATCCATTGGGGCACAGTTGAACCCCACAATTGACGCTGCACTGCGTGCGTTCTTATGCGAGAATTGGGACATCTTCGCCTGGCACCCTTCAGATATGCCAAGGATCCCACGCAGGCTGGCCGAGCATAGTCTCAACATATTGAAGGGATACAAGCCGGTCAAGCAGACACTACGACGCTTCTCAAAGCCTAAACGACAAGCTATGGGAGAGGAGCTAGCCAAGTTACTCGAAGCCGGATTCATCAGAGAAAAAAAACATCCGGACTGGCTAGCAGACCTAGCGATGGTACCAAAGAAGGACAAATCCTGGCGCCTATGTGTCGATTTTAAGGACCTCAATAAGGCTTGCCCCAAGGATCCCTGATAACCCACAAGTGTAGGGGATCACAACAGCTTTCGAGGGTAAAGTATTCAACCCAAATTTATTGATTCGACACAAGGGGAGCCAAAGAATATTCTTGAGTATTAGCAGTTGAGTTGTCAATTCAACCACACCTGGATAACTTAGTATCTGCAGCAAGGTATTTAGTAGCAAAGGTGGTATGATAATAATGGTAATAGTAGCAAAAGTAAAGATAAATGTTTTCGGGTTTTTGTAGCAGTTGTAACAGTAGGAACGGAAAAGTAAATAAGCGAAGAACAATATATGAAAAGCTCATAGGCAATGGATTAGTGATGGATAATTATGCCGGATGCGATTCCTCATGTAATAGCTATAACATAGGGTGACACAGAACTAGCTCCAGTTCATCAATGTAATGTAGGCATGTATTCCATAAATAGTCATACGTGCTTATGGAAAAGAACTTGCATGACATCTTTTGTCCTACCCTCCCGTGGCAGCGGGGTCCTAGCAGAAACTAAGGGATATTAAGGCCTCCTTTTAATAGAGAACCGGAACAAAGCATTAGCACATAGTGAATACATGAACTCCTCAAACTACGGTCATCACCGAGAAGTATCCCGGTTATTGTCACTTCGGGGTTGTCGGATCATAACACATAATAGGTGACTATAGACTTGCAAGATAGGATGAAGAACACACATATATTCATGAAAACATAATAGGTTCAGATCTGAAATCATGGCACTTGGGCCCTAGTGACAAGCATTAAGCATAGCAAAGTCATAACAACATCAATCTCAGAACATAGTGGATACTAGGGATCAAACCCCTAACAAAACTAACTTGATTACATGGTAAATCTCATCAAACCCATCACCGTCCAGCAAGCCTACGATGGAATTACTCACGCACGGCGGTGAGCATCATGAAATTGGTGATGGAGGATGGTGGATGATAAGACGACGACGAATCCCCCTCTCCGGAGCCCCGAACGGACTCCAGATCAGCCCTCCCGAGAGAGATTAGGGCTTGGCGGCGGCTCCGTGTCGTAAAACGCAATGAAACTTTCTCTCTGATTTTTTTCTCCGCGAGACGGAATATATGGAGTTGGAGTTGAGGTCGGTGGAGGTCCAGGGGGCCCACGAGATAGGGGGGCGCACCCTACAGGGGGGCGCCCCCTGTCTCGTGGACAGGCCCTGGGCCCCCTGGTGTATTTCTTTCGCCCAGAAATTCTTATTAATTCCAAAAGGTGCCTCTGAGGATTTTCAGGACATTCCGAGAACTTTTCTTTTCTACACATAAAACAACATCATGGCAGTTCTGCTGAAAACAGCATCAGTCCGGGTTAGTTTCATTCAAATCATGCAAGTTAGAGTCCAAAACAAGGGCAAAAGTGTTTGGAAAAGTAGATACGTTGGAGACGTATCAACTCCCCCAAGCTTAAACCTTTGCTTGTCCTCAAGCAATTCAGTTGATAAACTGAAAGTGATAAAGAAAAACTTTTACAAACTCTATTTGCTCTTGTTGTTGTAAACATGAAAAGCCAACATTCAAGTTTCAGCAAATATTATGAACTAACCATACTCACAATAACACTTGGGTCTGACAATTACTCATATCAATAGCATAATCAGCTAGCGAGCCATAATAATAAAACTCGGATGACAACACTTTCTCAAAATAATTATAATATGATATAACAAAATGGTATCTTGCTAGCCCTTTCTGAGACTGCAAAACATAAATGCAGAGCACCTTTAAAGATCAAGGACTGACTAAACATTGTAATTCATGGTAAAAGAGATCTAGTCAAGTCATACCCAATATAAACCAATAGTAATGAATGCAAATGACAGTGTGCTCTCCAGCGGGTGCTTTATAATAAGAAGGGTGATGACTCAACATAAAAGTAAATAGATAGGCCCTTCGCAGAGGGAAGCAGGGATTTGTAGAGGTGCCAGAGTTCGGTTTTAAAGTAGAGATTGAATAACATTTTGAGCGGCATACTTTCGCTATCAACGCAACAACTATGAGATGGTTGTATCTTCCATACTACATGCATTATAGGCAGTTCCCAAACAGAATGGCAAAGGTTTATACTCCCCCAACCACCAACAAGCATCAATCCATGGCTTGCTCGAAACAATGAGTGCCTCCAACTAACAACAGCCCTAGGGGAGTTTTGTTTAATTATTTTGATTTGCTTTGATCTTTTTGGATCATGGGACTGGGCATCCCGATTACCGGCCCTTTCTCGTGAATGAGGAGCGGAGTCCACTCCTCGTGAGAATAACCCACCTAGCATGGAAGATATAGGCAGCCCTAGTTGTAACATGAGCTGCTCGAGCATACAAAACAGAATTTCATTTGAAGGTTTGGAGTTTGGCACATACAAATTTACTTGGAACGATAGGTAGATACCGCATATAGGAAGATATGGTGGACTCATATGAAACAACTTTGGGGTTTAAGGAGTTTGGATGCACAAGCAGTATTCCCACTTAGCACAGGTGAAGGCTAGCAAAAGACTGGGAAGCGACCAACTGAGAGAGCGACAACAGTCATAAACATGCATTAAAATTAATTCACACTGAATACAAGCATGAGTAGGATATAATCCACCATGAACATAAATATCATGAAGGCTATGTTGATTTGTTTCAACTACATGCGTGAACATGTGCCAAGTCGAGTCACTCAATTCATTTAAAGGAGGATACCATACCATCATACCACATCATAATCATTCTAATAGCATGTTGGCACACAAGGTAAACCATTATAGCTCAAAGATAATCAAGCATGGCACAAGCAACTGTAATCTCTAAATGTCATTGCAAATATGTTTACTTCATAATAAGCTAACTCAGAAACGATGAACTCATCATATTTACAAAAACAAGAGAAGTCGAGTTCATACCAGCTTTTCTCATCCCAATAAGCCCATCATATATCATCATTATTGCCTTTCACTTGCACGACCGAACGATGTGTATAATAATAAGAGTGCATGTGCGTTGGACTAAGCTGGAATCTGCAAGCATTCAACTCAAAAGAGAAGACAAGTAATATGGGCTCTAAATTAAATAAACAATCATGCATATGAGAGCCACTAAGCAATTTCAATATAGTCTTCTCGACCCCCCCAAAGGAAAGAAAAGAAAATAAAACTATTTACACGGGAAAGCTCCCAACAAGAAAGAAGAAGAGCTAGAAATATTTTTGGGTTTTCATTTCAATTCTACTACAAGCATGGAAATTAAACTAACTAATCTTTTTTTGTTTTTTTCTTAAGGTTTATCAAGCACACAAGAAGAAAACTACAAAAAGAAATTTAAACTAGCATGGATAATACAATGAAAGAGTATGAGCACCGATGACTAGTGTGTGAACATGAATGTAAAGTCGGTGAGAAATACGTACTTCCCCAAGCTTAGGCTTTTGGCCTAAGTTGGTCTAGTACCAAGGATCGCCTGGCTGATATCCATAAGTGAAACCGGGGTTGTACTGAGCTGCAGCGGCAACCGCTTCCTGAGCTGCAGCGTGTTGGCGAGCTGCCTCCACCCCCTCTCGTATTCAGCTGCTTCCTCTCTCATGACAACATATCTTCCTTTTGCCTGATAATCAAAAAGGTAGGGAGCAGGAAGGGTAACAGGGACGATGTTGCGTCTGTCATAGATTAGTCGATAATGGAGGAATTGTTCATTCCTCTCAAGAAAATGATGATTAAACATAGCTTCTTTATCCAAATAAACAAGAGGTAAAATCATATCCCCCTCTCGTGGGGCTATACCAAGATAATTAGCCACACGGGTTGCATAAATTCCTCCAAAGAAATTTCCATTTCTACTATTATTCTGCAACCTACGTGCAACTATTGCCCCCAAGTTATAACCTTTATAACCTAACACAACACTCTTGAGGACACACAGATCAGGGACACACATGTGGCATGCTTCATCCTTACCATTAATACATCTACCAATGAAAAGAGCAAAATAATGTATAGCAGGAAAATGAATGCTTCCTATGGTGGCTTGTGCTATGTCCCTAGATTCTCCCACAGTAATGCTAGCAAGAAAATCTCTAAATTCAGATTTGTGAGGATCATTAATATTACCCCACTGCGGGAGTTTGCAAGTAGTTGTCAAATCCTCTAAATCCATGGTATAAGATGTATCATAAATATCAAACATGACACTAGGAGAATTACGCGCATAGTTATATTTGAACCTCCGCACAAAGGAATCAGTCAATTGATAGTACTGAGGGCACTTATCTTGTAAGAAGTCCTCCAGCTCAGCATTACGCACATACACGTCAAATTTCTCCTTGAAGCCTACTTTGACCATAAAATCATCGGATGGCCACTCACAAGCTCGTACGTCCGCATCCCTCGGCAATTCAACATCTTGCTCATGTATAGCAATCATTGGCCCTTTCTTTGCCGAGGAACCACCTTGGTACATTCTTCTAAGCATAATTCTTTTTCTGAAAATTTCTGAAATTTTAGTAACTTCAAAATAAAAGTGCATAAAACTAAACAAGATTGATAGCAACTACTCCTACAAGTGCCTAGAGCCTATATCATGCATTGGAATTGCTTGGGACCTCAAAAGTTTAACATGCAAGCTCAAGAACAAGGTCACCTGTGCAGCAAAAATTTGCAATGAATAAACCACTAGAACAAAAACTATTTGGACCAATGGAGGAGTTACATACCAAGCAACAATCTCCCAAAGTAGTTTTGTGAATGGAGCTTTGAGCAAGGAGATCGAAAATCGCAGCAAAACGAGCTAGAACTCGTGCTTGAGCTGGATGGGGATTTTTTTGGGTGGAAGATGAAGTGTGTGGGTGCTGGCATAAGTGGAGGGGAGCCACTAGGGGCCCACGAGATAGGGAGGCGCGCCCTATAGGGGGGCGCCCTCCTCTCTCGTGGCCTGGTGATTGCCCCTCCTGCAGTGATTTCAGTGCCTAAAATCCTCAAATATTCCAGAAAAAATCATACTAAATTTGCAGGGCATTTCAAGCACTTTTATTTCCGGACTATTTTTTAATGTACGGATAATTCACAAAATAGACAGATAATACTATTTTTTCTTTATTTAATCTAAATAACAGAAAGTAAAAAGAGGGTACAGAAGGTTGTGCCTTCTAGTTTCATCCTTCTCATGATCATCAAAATGAACCCACTAACAAGGTTGATCAAGTCTTGTTAACAAACTCATTTTGAATAACACGAAACCGGAGAAATTTCGAATAACACTAAGTTACCTCAACGGGGATATGAAAATCCCCAACAATAAGAATATCATACTTTTTCTTGACAGTAGGGAGAGGAAATTAAAAACCTCCAAAAATAATAGTTGGAACTTTTTCCATAGAATTGTTGCTATGAACTTGAGATTGTTTCCTCATAAAGTGTAGCGTATGCTCATTACCGTTAGAAAAGTGACATTGCCTTTGTTGCAATCAATAACATCCTCTGCAGTATTAAGAAAAGGTCTACCAAGGGTAATAGACATACTATCGTCCTCGGGAATATCAAGAATAACAAAGTCCGTTAAGATAGTGACATTTGCAACCACAACAGGCACATCCTCACAAATACCGACATGTATAGCAGTTGATTTATCAGCCATTTGCAAAGATATTTTAGTAGGTGTCAACTTATTCAATTCAAGTCTAAGATATAAAGAGAGAGGCATAACACTAACACCGGCTCCAAGATCACATAAAGCAGTTCTAACATAATTTCTTTTAATAGAGCATGGTATAGTTGGTACCCCCGGATCTCCAAGTTTCTTTGGTATTCCACCCTTAAAAGTGTAATTAGCAAGCATGGTGGAAATTTCAGCTTCCGGTATCTTTCTTTTGTTTGTGATGATATCCTTCATATACTTAGCATAAGGATTTACTTTCAGCATATCAGTTAAACACATACGTAAGAAAATAGGTCTAATCATTTCAGCAAAGCGCTCAAAATCCTCATCATCCTTTGACTTGGATGGTTTAGGAGGAAAGGGCATGGGTTTCTGAACCCATGGTTCTCTTTCTTTACCGTGCTTCCTAGCAACAAAACCTCTCTTATCATAATGTTGATTCTTTGATTGTGGGTTATCAAGATCAACAACGGGTTCAATCTCTACATCGTTGTTTTTGCTAGGTTGAGCATAAACATGAACATTATAATTAACATTATCACTAGGTTCATGTTCATCACCTGATTGGGTTTCAGCATCAGAAATAGAAATATCATTGGGATTCTTAGGTGTGTCTACAGTGGGTTCACTATAAGCATGCAAAGTCCTATCGTTTTTCTTTTTCTTCTTTTTAGAAGAACTAGGTGCCTCTAAATTATTTCTCTGAGAATCTTGCTCGATTCTCTTAGGGTGGCCTTCAGGATACAAAGGTTCCCGAGTCATTCTACCAGTTCTAGTAGCTGATACGTCTCCAACGTATCTACTTTTCCAAACACTTTTGCCCTTGTTTTGGACTCTAACTTGCATGATTTGAATGAAACTAACCCGAACTGACGCTGTTTTCAGCAGAACTACCATGATGTTGTTTTATGTGTAGAAAAGAAAAGTTCTCGGAATGTCCTGGAAATGTCAACATATCTCTTGTTGGACTAACACTTTTATCTAGTATATTTCAGACAAGTTCAACAATGGAGTGGCATGGACTAAAAGATGTGGGAACTCCTTCAAGATGCTAAGGACAAAGGATTGGCTCAAGCTCAAGCTCAAGACTCTTCATTTTATATTTTAGTGATCCAAGATCACATTGAGTCTATAGGAAAAGCCAATACTATCAAGAAGGGACGAGGTGTTGCTTAATGAGTTTCTTGCTCCACAGTGCTTAGTGATATGCTCCAAAGCCCTCAACTACTTTCCCACTTTCACATATGACCTAAACCTAAAGTCAAACTCGGCCCCACCGATTCTTTCTATCCGGCGCCACCGAGTTCAGTTGTCATAGCCACTGCCACAAACCCTAGGCAAATCGGTCTCACCGATAGGGATCTTGGTCTCACCGATATGGGATTGTAATCTCTTTGTGTATGTCCATTACCAAAATCGGTCTCACCGAGTTTGAGCAATTGGTCCTACCGAGATTACAATGCAAACTCTCTGGTTAACTTATTACCAAAATCGGTCCCACCGAGTTTGAGTAATCGGTCCCACCGAGTTTGCCTGACCAACTCTCTGGTTAGCTAATTACCAAAATCGGTCTCACCGAGTTTGTGTAATCGGTCTCACCGAGATTACGTTATGCCCTAACCCTAACCATATCGGTCCTACCGAGTTGCATGTCGGTCCCACCGAAATCACTAACGGTCACTAGGTTTACTGAATCGGTCCGACCGAGTTTGTTGATTCGGTCCCACCGAGTTTGCCTGACCAACTCTTTGGTTAGCTAATTAAAAAAATCGGTCTCACCGAGTTTGTGTAATCGGTCTCACCGAGATTACGTTATGCCCTAACCCTAACCATATCGGTCCTATCGAGTTGCATGTCGGACCCACCGAAATCACTAATGGTCACTAGGTTTACTGAATCGGCCCGACCGAGTTTGTTGATTCGGTCCCACCGAGTTTGGTAAATTGTGTGCAACGGTTAGATTTTGTGTGGAGGCTATATATACCCCTCCACCTCCTCTTCATTCGCGGAGAGAGCCATCAGAACAAACCTACACTTCCAACTTACCAGTTCTGAGAGAGAACTACCTACTCATGTGTTGAGGCCAAGATATTCCATTCCTACCATATGAATCTTGATCTCTAGCCTTCCCCAAGTTGCTTTCCACTCAAATCTTCTTTCCACTAAATCCAAATCCTGTGAGAGAAAGTTGAGTGTTGGGGAGACTATCATTTGAAGCACAAGAGCAAGGAGTTCATCATCAACGTGCCATTTGTTACTTCTAGGAGAGTGGTGTCTCCTAGATTGGCTAGGTGTCACTTGGGAGCCTCCGACAAGATTGTGGAGTTGAACCAAGGAGTTTGTAAGGGCAAGGAGATCGTCTACTTTGTGAAGATCTACCGCTAGTGAGGCAAGTCCTTCGTGGGCGACGGCCATGGTGGGATAGACAAGGTTGCTTCTTCGTGGACGCTTCGTGGGTGGAGCCCTCCGTGGACTCGCGCAACCTTTACCCTTCGTGGGTTGAAGTCTCCATCAACGTGGATGTACGATAGCACCACCTATCGGAACCACGACAAAAACATCCGTGTCTCCAATTGCATTTGAATCCTCCAAAACCCTTCCCTTTACATTCTTGCAAGTTGCATGCTTTACTTTTCGCTGCTCATATACTGTTTGCATGCTTGCTTGTTATGTATTGTGAATGTTAAACTTTTGCCTAAACTCCACTTAAACTTAAAGAAGTTAAAAACTGCAACTTTGGTACTTAGTGTCTAATCACCCCCCCCCCTCTAGACACCTCTTCTCAAGGTCCTACAAGTGGTATCAGAGCTTTGGTCTCCATTGCCTTTGTTTAATCACCATTGGAGGAAGATGGATGAATATACTTTGGGGAGTCTTAGACATAGAGTGCCTATTCTTGATGGAGAGTATTTTCATGAGTGGAAAAATGAGATGCTTGTAATTTTCAATCAATATCATTTGAACAAGTACATTGCTAGCCCTTGTGCGCCTCATGTTGATCCTATGCATCCTACCCCTAATGAGTCAATTGACATGATTCACAATCTTAGAACTGTTGAACTTATCATTAGAGGCTTGCCTAGAAACTTGATTAGAAACTTGCCTACTCATAAGTGTGCCTACACCATATGGAAATTTCTTGAGGAACGCTTTCCAAATTATTCCTTGAAAAATCTAGATGAAATTCTCCATAAGTCTATTGCCTTGAGTAAGATGAATACTAGTGATCCTATGTTTGGTGATCGTCTATTTGAACTTACAAACCTTATGCGTGCCAAAGGAGATGTTGGAATTATTGGTGATATTATTTCCAAAGCTATAAGAATTCATAAGCAAGATCATTGTCAAACTCACTCTAACGAATTACCCTCTCTAGGACTTGATCCACCACATGACGATGTTGAACATGGATACTATGATGAGGATGATGATAGTGACTTCGATCTTGATGATGCAATGAGACATTTTGGTCTTATGGCAAATCTCCGGGGATATATGTCAGGAGCAAAGGAATGGGTTCTTGATAGTGTATGTACCGATCACATGACCGGAGATAAATACATGTTTCGTGAGCTTGCAGAAAACGATGGTCCACGAAAGTATGTCACTTTTGGTGGCAACTCGAAGGGTAAGGTGGTTGGCCTCGGTAAGGTGGCCATCTCACATGATAGCTCCATTCAGAATGTTATGCTCGTTGAATCTCTTGGCTACAACTTACTTTCAGTATCTAGACTTGCTGATTTCGGTTTTAGTGTCCTATTTACTGAAGTAGATTGTCAAGTGCTTCGTCGAGACAATCATAAAATGGTCTTTACCGTTATACGTAGAGGTGATCTTTACATTGTTGATTTCACTAAAAAGGCTCAACCTAAAACTTGCTTCATTGCTAAATCCTCAAAAGGTTGGTTATGGCATAGACGACTAGGTCACGTTGGCATGAGAAACCTTGACAAGCTTATTAAAGGGAATCATATCCTTGGTGTTAACGATGTCATATTTGATAAGGATAGACTTTGCAGTGCTTGTCAAGCAGGTAAACAGGTTGGAGGAAGGCATCCCGTGAAAAACATCATGACCGCAAGGAGGCCACTTGAGCTACTTCACATGGATCTTTTTGGTCCCAACGCTTACTAGAGTCTCGGTGGAAATTCTTTTGGTCTAATTATAGTTGATGATTTTTCAAGATTTACGTGGGTGTTCTTTCTCGATGATAAATCGCAGGTCCACAAGATCTTCAAAAACTTCGCCAGGAAGGCTCAAAATCAATTTGAAGTGAAGATCAAGAAGGTTCGCAGCGACAACGGAACGGAGTTCAAGAACGCAAATGTGGACACCTTTCTTGATGAAGAAGGGATTTCACACGAGTTCTCGGCTATGTACACACCTCAACAAAATGGAGTTGTTGAGAGGAAGAACCGGACGCTCATCGAAATGGCGAGAACGATGCTTGATGAGTACAAGACGCCGAAGCACTTTTGGGCAGAAGCGGTTGAGACAGCTTGTCATGCAACAAATCGCTTGTATCTTCACAAGCTACCCGGAAAGACGGCATACGAGCTCCTCACCGGTAACAAACCCCAAGTTGGATACTTTCGAGTATTCGACTCAAAGTGCTACATTCTTGATAAGCATCGTCATTCTAAATTTGCTCCTAAGTCTCATGAAGGTTTCCTACTAGGTTATGGCTCAAACTCTCACACTTACGTGTCTACAACAATTTCACTCGAATGGTTGAAGAAACGGTAGATGTGAAGTTTGATGAATCTAACGGCTCGCAAGTAGAGCAATTGCCAATTGATATAGGAGACAAATATCCTTCAGAAGAAATCCAAGACTTGTCTATTGGCAAGGTCCGTCCAACGGAAGTGAAGGAGAGTACCTCGTCCGTCCAAGTGGAAGCTTCTACTTCACGACAAGGTGAACCAAGAGTTGATACGGAAGCATCCACAAGTGGAACACACCAAGATGAAGAAGACGAGGAAGTGCATCAAGATGAACGTCAACAACCTCCTTCTCCACCACGACAAGAGAACGACAATGCCAACAATGAAGAAGGCCAAGAAGAAGAACAAGATGAAGAAGAAGTTCAACCAAGAACCAGGCAAAAGCTTTCACGAGTTCTAGCAAGAATTGCTAAAGACCACCCCGTTGAGAAAATCTACAATGATATTCAAACCGGGAGAATCACTCGCTCTAAAACTTGTTTAGCTAACTTTTGCGAAAACTATTCTTTCATCTCTAGCATTGAACCTATGAAGGTCAAAGAAGCATTGGAAGATCCGGATTGGATAAATGCCATGCATGAAGAGCTACACAACTTTGAGAGGAATCAAGTTTGGACATTGGTTGAGAAGCCCGACGACAACCACAACATCATCGGTACCAAATGGGTGTTTCACAACAAGCAAGATGAAGATGGACAAGTAGTTCACAACAAAGCACGTCTCGTCGCCCAAGGCTACACACAAGTCGAAGGTATGGACTATGGTGAGACTTATGCTCCCGTTGCTAGACTTGAATCCATTCACATCCTACTTGCCTATGCTAATCACCATGATATGACCTTATACCAAATGGACATTAAAAGTGCCTTTCTAAATGGTGAAATAGAGGAGGAAGTTTATGTTAAACAACCTCCCGACTTTGTCAATCCTAAGAAACCCAATCATGTTTACAAACTTCACAAAGCTCTTTATGGTCTTAAACAAGCTCCTAGAGCTTGGTATAAATGCTTGACCAAGTTTATTCTTGAAAAGGGATTTGAAATTGGGAAAAATGATTCCACACTTTTTACTAAAAGGGTTAATGGAGAATTATTTGTATGCCAAATTTATGTTGATGATATCATATTTGGATCAACTAACACTCATTTTATTGAGAAGTTTGGAAAGCTAATGTTGGAAAAGTTTGAGATGTCAATGATGAGTGAACTCAAATTCTTTCTTGGGTTGCAAATCAAACAAACTAAGGAAGGTACTTTTGTTTCTCAAACGAAGTACACTAAGGACTTATTCAAGAAGTTCAATATGCAAGAATGCAAAGGTATGACTACACCCATGCCTACTAGTGGACATCTTGATTTGACCAAAGATGGTGAACCGGTTGATCAAAAGGTTTATCGCTCTATGATTGGTTCATTGTTATACCTATGTGCTTCACGTCCCGATATTATGCTAAGTGTGTGCATGTGTGCAAGATATCAACCTGCTCCTAAAGAATGTCATCTTAAGGCCGTAAAAAGGATAGTGAGATACTTAATTCATACACCAAAATTTTGCATTTGCTATCCTAGAGGGCTTCTTTCGATCTTGTTATCTACTCCGACTCGGACTATGCCGGAGACAAGGTTGATAGAAAGTCCACTTCGGGTACTTGTCAATTTCTTTGGTAGATCTCTTGTGTCTTGGTCCTCCAAGAAACAAAACTCGGTATCCTTATCTACCGCCGAAGCGGAGTACATTGCCGCTGGTTCATGTTGTGCTCAATTACTTTGGATGACCCAAACTCTTAAAGATTATGGGATATATGTGAAACATGTTCCATTGCTTTGTGACAATGAAAGTGCTATCGAAATTGGTCATAATCCCGTACAACATTCTCGAACTAAGCATATTGAAGTTCGTCATCATTTCATTCGAGATCATGTTGCTAAGGGTGACATTAGTCTTAAGCATGTTCACACCGAAAAGCAATTAGCGGATATATTCACTAAACCTCTTGATGAGAAAGTGTTTTGCAGGTTGAGAGGAGAATTGAACATCATAGATTTTTCAAACTTGGAGTAGAAACTCCATTGGATACATGCAAGACATGAGCTTATGACTAATCCTTGATATTTCTCTTATGATGAAAATCTTTTGTCTTGGATATATTTGCATCTTGCATGTTATATAACCCATGTAGGTACTTGGTTGAATCAAATTCCATGAGATTGTAATCTACTCACATCTTGAGCAATCTCTACATCACCAAGTCTCTACACTATGGTGGTTGAAGATAAGGAAGAACGGAACCATTCAAACATATCCTTTGACAAATTCTATGTTGAGCTTCATGATTGTCATTTTTGGATACACAAGTGCTCTTCCTTGCAAGAACTAACCCATGTAGGTAGATGGACTCAAATTCCAAGTGGTGCTACCAACTCTTGATGAGCTACATCAACCTTGAGCAACCCACACAAGTTCAACTACATGGTCAACACCACCAACCAAGGTATGTTATTCCATCTTAGAGAAGCTTTACTCCGAGACATGAGCTAAAGCAACTCTACAAAGATGTGAATACATCAAGATGCTTAAACGAAAAATGGTAACCCCATTTTTGAGCTTAAACGATGAGTATGACCTATGATCAAGTGATCTCACTTGACTCCTAAGTCAATATACTCTAACATAGGTGACTTTGTCGCCGACCATCTCTAGATGAAGTTCTCTCGTGTTCTTTACTGTGCTTTTGCATTTGTCTCATGCATATTTGTTTCCGCTTTCAAAAAAAAAACTTCATCTAGATTTCTTTCTGTTTGCTCTGCATTTTTTGCATCCAATTCATTGCATATCATTCAGTAAATTCCTTGCAAATCTTTGTGAGACCTTACTAGTCTAGTGAGCTGAGGTGACAAGTGTTTTCTCTGAGATGAACTCGATTTCACCGATTTGTTGTTTTCGGTCCAACCGAATCCTTTCGGTACGACCAAAGCAAACCACTCGGTGCCACCGACTTCACAACAAGAAAAACAGTTTGCCACGTATTCTGTGTTTCTTCTGATCCAGCTCCACTCAATGAATCTTGTCCTCTACAAGCATCACATTTTTATCAGTGCTTTGTGTTGTGACTCAAGGATCAAACCCATTCACGACAAATTCCAGAAGCCCTTCTTGGAAATTGATGTCAAAGGGGGGGAGAGAGATCACATCAAAGCTTACCACTTAGAGAGATCACATCAGAACGAGGGAGTATTACTTCCACAGGGGGAGAAAGAGATCTCTAGGGGGAGAGAATACTCAAGTAGAAAGTATTTCTCAAGGATCCCAGATGCTTGGTGTTCAAGAGGAGAGATGCCACATGTCTTGTTGAGGGGAAAGACATGTTCATATGTGCTTATTTGCATTAGCTCTGTTCATTTATATCTTTCAGCTCTGATTTTCTGTTCCCTATCTTCTCCCAGTATCCCATGTTAGATTCAGGGGAGCAAGACATCTAAGGGAAAGAAATCATTTAAATTCATTGCATATCTTTACCCTTGGGGACATGTCTAATCCAATGTGGTACTTAGTACTCACTCTCTACATGTCTTCCCAGTCTTGGTATTCTTGTGGTTTCTTCTGTTTGCTCTGGCTAGTAGATGTACCTATGTTATCTAACCTTGTTTACGCAGGTTCATTCCATCCTAAGCCAACTCAAGACTACAAGGTAAGTATATGCATCACAATCATGTGTATGAGGAATTCTTGCTGATGTACATACTGTTTGCAAGAAGGACTCATGAGCATGAAGGTATTTTCCTTAACATTCTTTGCTCTGATGCATATGGCCAAGATACATGTAACACATTGCCTACTCTATCATGGTTGTGCTCTCACATGCTTCTATATTCCATATTCACATGATTGCATGCATGTAGGGGGAGCCTATGCTTGTTACATGTCTTTCCAAAGCTTTACGATCTATACTTTATATCCTTATCTAAAGCTTTGATGTATGTTGTCATCAATTACCAAAAAGGGGAAGATTGAAAGCATAAGTGCTCCCTAGGTGGTTTTGGTAATTAATGTCAACATATCTCTTGTTGGACTAACACTTTTATCTAGTATATTTCAGACAAGTTCAACAATGGAGTGGCATGGACTAAAAGATGTGGGAACTCCTTCAAGATGCTAAGGACAAAGGATTGGCTCAAGCTTCAAGCTCAAGACTCTTCATTTTATATTTTAGTGATCCAAGATCACATTGAGTCTATAGGAAAAGCCAATACTATCAAGAAGGGATGAGGTGTTGCTTAATGAGTTTCTTGATCCACAGTGCTTAGTGATATGCTCCAAAGCCCTCAACTACTTTCCCACTTTCACATATGACCTAAACCTAAAGTCAAACTCGGCTCCACCGATTCTTTCTATCCGGCACCACCGAGTTCAGTTGTCATAGCCACTACCACAAACCCTAGGCAAATCGGTCTCATCGATAGGGATCTCGGTCTCACCGAGATGGGATTGTAATCTCTCTGTGTATGTCCATTACCAAAATCGGTCTCACCGAGTTTGAGCAATCGGTCCTACCGAGATTACAATGCAAACTCTCTGGTTAACTTATTACCAAAATCGGTCTCACCGAGTTTGAGTAATTGGTCCCACCGAGTTTGCCTAACCAACTCTCTGGTCAGCTAATTACCAAAATCGGTCTCACCGAGATTACGTTATGCCCTAACCCTAACTATATCGGTCCTACCGAGTTGCATGTCGGTCCCACCGAAATCACTAACGGTCACTAGGTTTACTGAATCGGTCCGACCGAATTTGTTGATTCGGTCCCACCGAGTTTGGTAAATTTTGTGTAACGGTTAGATTTTGTGTGGAGGCTATATATACCCCTCCACCTCCTCTTCATTCGCGGTGAGAGCCATCAGAACAAACCTACACTTCCAACTTACCAGTTCTAAGAGAGAACTAACTACTCATGTGTTGAGGCCAAGATATTCCATTCCTACCATATGAATCTTGATCTCTAGCCTTCCCCAAGTTGCTTTCCACTCAGATCTTCTTTCCACCAAATCCAAATCCTGTGAGAGAAAGTTGAGTGTTGGGGAGACTATCGAAGCACAAGAGCAAGGAGTTCATCATCAATGCACCATTTGTTACTTCTTGGCGAGTGGTGCCTACTAGATTGTCTAGGTGTCACTTGGGAGCCTCTAACAAGATTGTGGGGTTGAACCAAGGAGTTTGTAAGGGCAAGGAGATCGCCTACTTCGTGAAGATCTACCGCTAGTGAGGCAAGTCCTTCGTGGGCGACGGCCATGGTGGGATAGACAAGGTTGCTTATTCGTGGACCCTTCGTGGGTGGAGCCCTCCGTGGACTCGCGCAACCATTACCCTTCGTGGGTTGAAGTCTCCATCAACGTGGATGTACGATAGCACCACCTATCGGAACCACGACAAAAAAACATCCGTGTCTCCAATTGCGTTTGAATCCTCCAAAACCCTTCCCTTTACCAAGTTGCATGCTTTACTTTCCGCTGCTCATATACTCTTTGCATGCTTGCTTGTTATGTATTGTGAATGATAAACTTGTGCCTAAACTCCACTTAAACTTAAAGAAGTTAAAAACTGCAACTTTGGTACTTAGTGTCTAATCACCCCCCCTCTAGACACCTCTTCTCAAGGTCCTACACTATGTGTTAAGGCTTTGGTCAGGTTCTCTATTAAAAGGAGGCCTTAATATCCCTTAGTTTCCGCTAGGACCCCGCTGCCACGGGAGGGCAGGACAAAAGACGTCATGCAAGTTCTTTTCCATAAGCACGTATGACTATTTACAGAATACATGCCTACATTACATTGATGAATTGGAGCTAGTTCTATATCACCCTATGTTATAACTATTGCATGAGGAATCACATCCGGCATAATTATCCATCACTGATCCATTGCCTACGAGCTTTTCATATATTGTTCTTCGCTTATTTACTTTTCCGTTGCTACTGTTACAACTACTACAAAAACCCAAAAACATTTATCTTTACTTTTGCTCGTTACCTTTATTATCATACCATTTTTGCTACTAAACACTTTGCTACAGATACTAAGTTATCCAGGTGTGGTTGAATTGACAACTCAACTGCTAATACTCAAGAATATTCTTTGGCTCCCCTTGTGTCGAATCAATAAATTTGGGTTGTACTTCACCCTCAAAAGCTGTTAGGATCCCCTACACTTGTGGGTTATCAAGACTAATTTCTGGCACCGTTGCCGGGGAGCATAGCTCTATTCTCTGACTCACTTGGGATTTATATCTGCTGATCACTATGAAGAACTTGAAAGACGCTAAGACCAAGATTTTGCCCTCAACTACGAGGGGAGGTAAGGAACTGCCATCTAGCTCTGCACTAGATTCTCCTTCCGTTATTAGTAGGCTTGCGACACCTAAACCTGCTACTGCTATGAATTCTGATATGTCGTATGTTATTGATGATGCCACTTCTACTATGCATGATGAAACTACTTTTGTGTGTGATACTACTTTGCCATTAGGTGAATTTCATGATGAACAACTTGCTAGATTTAGGGGGAATGAAAATATTGAAGAACCTATTATTGATGATAGTGATGATGAACGTTCCCCCAATGATTATGTATTACCTGTTGTTCCTAAGGGTTATGTTATGAATGAAGCAGCTGCTATGGAAATTCTTGCTTGCAATGATAGAAATGATCTTAAGAAATTATTAGCTAAATGGAAGCAGCAGTCTCTTAATGCTAGAATGAAACCCGATCCTACTTTTGCTACTTCACCTATCTGCGTTACTGATAAGGATTATGAATTCTCTGTTGATCCTAATATTATTACTTTAGTTGAATCTGATCCTTTTTATGGCCTTGAATCTGAAACTGTTGTGGCACATCTTACCAAGTTGAATGATATAGCCACCCTGTTCACTCATGATGAGATGTCTCGCTCTTTATACATCCTTAAGATATTTCCGTTCTCATTAAAGGGTGATGCTAAGACTTGGTATAATTCTCTTGCTCCTGGTTGTGTGCGTAGTCCCCAGGATATGATTTATTACTTCTCTGCTAAATATTTCCCTGCTCATAAGAAACAAGCTGCCTTGCGGGAAATATATAACTTTGTGCAAATCAAAGAAGAGAGTCTCCCACAAGCTTGGGGGAGGCTTCTCCGGTTACTTAATGCTTTGCCTGATCATCCTCTTAAGAAAAATGAAATACTTGATATCTTTTATAATGTACTAACCGATGCTTCCAAGGACTACTTGGATAGTTGTGCTGGTTGTGTTTTCAGGGAAAGAACAGTCGACGAAGCTGAAATATTATTGAATAATATGTTGACTAATGAAAATAATTTGACTCTTCCTGAGCCAATTCCTGAAGTAATTCCTTAACCAATTGAGCCAACTCCTGAGCCTATTCCTAAACCCACTCCGAAGAAGAGAGGTGTTTTATTTCTCAGTCCTGAAGATATGCAAGAGGCAAAGAAATCAATGAAAGAAAAAGGTATTAAAGCTTAAGATGTTAAGAATTTACCACCTATTGAAGAAATACATGGTCTTAATTTACCGCCTGAAGAACCACATTGTCTTGATAACCCGACACAGGTAGTAAAGGTAAATTCTCTCTATAGATATGATAAAGTTGAAATACCCTCTACTAAATTTCATAGCCCATCCTTAGATGAATTTGATGACTTTATGGCTAGACAAGAAAGTTTTAATGCTTATGTTGGTAGAGAGTTAAAGAATAATGCTTTCGAGATAGGACGCGTAGGTGATAATCTGGCTAGAGTTAAAGATGAACTTCACTGCGTTAGCAAATATGCTTCTATGGTTGCTACTCAAGATGAGCAAGTACTCAAAGCTCAAAATGATTTGCTTGATGAATTGAATAATAAAAATGATTTTGCTGTTAGAGTGGCTACTAGAACTGGTAGAATGACTCAGGAACCTTTGTATCCTGAAGGCCACACTAAGAGAATCGAGCAAGATTCTCAGAGAAATAATTTAGAGGCACCTAGTTCTTCTAAAAAGAAGAAGAAGAAAAACGATAGGACTTTGCATGCTTCTAGTGAACCTACTGCAGACACACGTGAGAATCCCAATGATATTTCTATTTATGATGCTGAAACACAATCAGGTGATTGACATGAACCTAGTGATAATGTTAATGATAATGTTCGTGTTGATGCTCAACTTAGCAAAGATAATGATGTAGAGATTGAACCTGCTGTTGATCTTGATAACCCACAATCAAAGAATCAACATTATGATAAGAAAGATTTTGTTGCTAGGAAGCACGGTAAAGAAAGAGAGACATGGGTCCAGAAACCCATGCCCTTTCCTCCTAAACCATCCAAGTCAAAGGATGATGAGGATTTTGAGCGCTTTGCTGAAATGATTAGACCTATTTTCTTATGGATGCGCTTAACTGATATGCTTAAAGTAAATCCTTGCTAAGTATATGAAGGATATCATCACAAATAAAATAAAGATACCGGAAGCTGAAATTTCCACCATGCTTGCTAATTACACTTTTAAGGGTGGAATACCAAAGAAACTTGGAGATTCGGGTGTTCCAACTATACCATGCCCCATTAAAAGAAATTATGTCAGAACTGCTTTATGTGATCTTGGAGCCGGTGTTAGTGTTATGCCTCTCTCTTTATATCGTAGGCTTGAATTGAATAAGTTTACACCTACTGAAATATCTTTGCAAATGGCTGATAAATCAACTGCTATACCTGTCGGTCTTTGTGAGGATGTGCCTGTTGTGGTTGCAAATGTCACTATCTTAACGGACTTTGTTATTCTTGATATTCCCGAGGATGATAGTATGTCTATTATCGTTGGTAGACCTTTTCTTAATACTGCAGGGGCTGTTATTGATTGCAACAAAGGCAATGTCACTTTTCATGTTAATGGTAATGAGCATACGTACACTTTCCGAGGAAACAACCTCAAGTTCATAGCATCAATTCTACAGTTTGAATCATATCTATTTAAGAAAAAGCGGCATAGATAGAATATAAGTGTGGGAAACTACACAGCAATAACAACACTTGTAATGTGCATGGCATGAGAACATAACTGTTTATTCAATTGAAACTGAAATCAACATAGAGCAAGTTACAATAGCAAAGAGCCAAACACGTTGAAGAAACAGGTTTAAAACATACCTGTTGTGCCATTGGAGTTTCAATTGCATCCTTCAAATTTGAAATTAGTTGGTATCAGTAAATACAGTGGTCCAAGAGCAAAGTAGTATGAACCATAGCTACGGAACCTGACCTGAGAACAATTCTTCTTCTGCTTTAAGCGTTGACTTCGGGTTCGGAGTGGTGGTCCTCGTGATTTGGGCACTGCAGTTGCCTTACTAACTGCTCGTGTTTGGGTGCTCTGTGGTGGAGGCGGTGTTGTGTCAACGGGAACTGGGTGTCTATCTGCTGGGGTTGGGGTTAGTAGGGGTGTAGCTGGTTCTCTGTCCAACTGGGTAGGGGTACAATCTGCATGAGTGTAGGTTATGTGTGCTGGGGCTGGTTCTTGGGCAAGTACAACCGTGGTTCTATCTGCATCGACAGGTAGCATGATCTTTTCTAAAGACCATGTTTTTACTCCCACAGATACTGCCATCACTCCCTCCAATTGAAATGGCTGATAAACAAGAAAAGTAATTGAATGTATAGACATTGTAAGATAGACAGGTGCAATGGATAGTAGGGAAGAAAATAGGGCATGAAATAATTCACATTTATGTTGTCTAAGCAAACAGAATAGGAGGACATAATTTCACATATATGATGGATAATTAAACAGGATAGCATGACACAATTTCACATGTATGATGGCTAACTAAACAGGATAGAATGACATACTTCAAAATATGATGACTATGTAAACAGGATGACATGATATAACTATACGATGTGTCCATTAAAGTGGTTGGCATGCCATAAATCAAAAACATGCCGTCGATGGAAACATGATGGTATGATATAATTCACGGATAGGATGACATAATTTAAAATATGATGACTATGTAAACATGATGAGATGATATAACTATATTGTGTCTTTAGAAAATGGGTTGGCATGCCATAATTCAGATACATGCTGTCTATGTAAACATCATGGCATGACATAATTCAAATATATGATTTATATACTAAGGAAGTGAGCAGAGGGCAATCACATATATGATGTGTCAACTAAGGAGATGGCATTCAATATTGTGTATATGATGTAAAAACTAAGCATTGCAATACAACATATGCATTATATGAGTAATATAACCCTGCCAAGTTTGAGCATACACCTCAGGGGGATAATAGGACTGGTCATCTGCCTCTGAATCCTCCTCTGAAGAGCTATCTGTAACCAGCAAGATATCTACTTCAGCAGGTAGCATTGGCTGCTCTGAAGACCTTGTTTTCACTCCAGATTTCTCCATCACCAATTCAAATGGCTGATGCACAGGAAGAGCAATTGAATATACAAACATTGTCGACAAAAGCAATGAGAAAGACAAAAAAAGGACGGCATAATATAATTCACATATATGATGCTTGCCTAAACAACATGGCATTGCATAATTCACATACATAATGCCTTGCAACAAGATAACATTGCATAATTCACATATATAATGTCTTGCAACAAGATGGCATTGCATAATTCACTTATATGGTAATTAGACACTAAACAGGTGGCATTCACACAAAGCATGTCTAAACTAAGAAAATGACATAGCAATGCAAGATACCATATGCACGATATGAGCAACATAACCCTGCCAAGTTAGGGCATGCACCTCGGGGGGAAAATATGACTGGTCGTCTATGAATCCTCCTCTGAGGAGCTATCGGTAACCAGCAAGACATGCGCTTCGTCAGATAGCATTGTCTGCTCTGAAGACCTTGTTTCTACTCCAAATTTTTCCATGACCATGCTGAATGGTTGATGCACAGGAAGAGTAATTGAATGTACTAAAATTGTTGACAAATTTAACACGTAATAAAAAAATGATGGCATGATATAATTCAAATATAAGATGACTGGCTAACCAGGGTGGCATTGCAAAATTCACATATATGATGCCTGGCTAGACAAGATGGCATTGCATGATTCACATATACGATAAAGAAACTAAACAGATGGCATTGACACAAAGCATGTCTAAACTAAGCAGATGACATCTTTAATGTATACAATAAGCAATGCAAGGCACCATATGCATGATATTACCAACATTAGCATGCCAAGTTAGAGCGAAGACCTCATGGGGTAAATAGGAGTGGTCTTCTCCTTCTGAATCACCCTCAGAACAGTTATCTTCCTCTTGATTACGATCCGAAATGGGTGGAGGGGGGGGGCTGCCTTTGCGCCCACCATGGAACGACGTTTGCATGAAATTTTATTGCCACGCAAGGCTCGTCTCTTTTGCTCTACATGATCAGTTCCATTGTGTACAATAATTGGCATGCATAGGAATAAAACATAGTGAGATTATGTAAGGAGTGCATGCACAAATCCAGAGTGATGGTAGCAAACTGTGGATAGACCCAAAACCAATGATAGCAGGCAGATAATAGCTTTAGTTAAAAAATACAGATAATGGCTCCTTTAATGTTTGTTTGCGCCCAACATGAAACTCGTAGTAGACACCGGAGACTAACCAGATAGTAGACAGATAGTACTGATTGCTGCCCCAATATGTACCCGACAACCATTTAAAAACTCAAGTTTCAGCATTAGTTTGGACCTGATTCGGAGTCTAATAGGTGAACACGACGATAATGTAGCATGTCATCATGTTAAGCGACGCATAACGTAAGCAGACACGGAAGAGTGCGACCTCTCTTGTGGACCCGTGTAGTCCTCAAGGTCATCTGCTCAGTTGATGATGGTAATGCAGTTGTCGTGGCTGTCGGCTGCGGGGAAGAAGATCTGAGGCGGTGAAAGACAGTCTGGAGAGCGGATCCCTGTTGTGGTGAACCCTTCCATCGTTGGAGCAGCTGAGCTGGGGTGGAACACAGCGCCGCAGGAGTAGGACAAACCACACAAGGTTTTCCTTGACACATATCTGTAACAGAAGTAATTGAGTAAGGGCTTGTTTGAATTTGAGGATTCTAACAATGCAGGGATAGGAAATAGACAGGGAATAGGATAGGAATGCACGGGCAAAATAGAGAATTTAAAAACACAGGATTTCTGCCAATCTGGGTGTTTGATTCACAACAATTGGAAGATCACAGGATGCAAAAAAGCATGGTGAGATTAAGTCAAACCACAAGAAAATGTACGGTTATAATGCTATTATGCTACTATCTCTTAGTCTTGTGCTTGATGAATAGGAATATGAAAAGGAGGAGAAGTGGAAATTAGAATTCCTACGGTTTTTCTTTCAAGGAGACACTAAAGGAACAAATCCTACAGTTTTCCTTTGCTCCATTCCTTTGCACCAAATTCATGAAAAGTAGTACCATAGGAAACTTTCCAATTCCTATGTTTTTCATTCACTTTTCCTTTCAAGCACTGGCGATTCTAGTAGGAAGGAATGAGCAAGGAAAATCCTACAGTAAAAAAATGTTTTTGTGCTACTTCTATTACTTCGGACCGAGGCCACTGCCATACTAGCTCAACTCCCAGGCTCATCGAGAAATGCACAGCTCAAACGCGCAGAGATAAATAATGATGGCGTTCAAGAGAGTCCGTCACGGATAGCTAAGTTGCCTGGTACCTCACTCCTTGTCATATAGTAGGATAAAATAATCGTATTTCCCGTTACTACGAGTGCTCAGTGGACAATATATATAACATGTAGAGTAAAAAAGAGATGCAACAAGTGTACAACCTCTTTGGCGAAGCCATGTCGATCTCAGCATGATTGGGTTGGCCGGTGAGGATGCTCTGGCTGACTTGGCTGTCGGAGGAGGGGAAGAAGATCTTAGGTGTCTAGAGATGGAGGCCGAGGTAGGTGTCTAGAGATGGAGGCCGAGGTACTGCTCTGCTGTGATGGAGGGTTTCGTCGTTGGAGCAGCTCCGGTGAGTTGTACGACGCCGATGCTGAAGCAGGACAAGAGAGACAACAAACAACATTAACCTGAGTGGAATTCTAATAGCATCTCCAATACATGATGTAAAATACATAACCACAAAGTCCTAGATGTAAAATACATCAGCCGATCATCTCTGAACTTAACTGTCGAAACTGAACTTAACTGTCGAAACTGAATTTTGCTGTCGAAACTGAATTTTGCTGTCAAAACTGAACGCACTAGCAAGGTGAGGGTACATGTCGGTCGACTGACTTTTTCATCTCTGGTCAGACGATTTTGCGTTCGTTGGATACGAAATCAAGGGCATGTAGTTCATCTTCAACCTCCAGCCCCCTGAGCCGCTAGCTACCACCGGCCAAACAGCAGCCCCCGCCGCCCGCGGTCGGCGGTGCGCCGCCCCGCCTGCCTCGAAAACACTCCCCACCATCGGTCCGCCACCGCCTCGTCCATCCCTCTAGGCCCCCCCGTGCCGAGCTTTTTCTCCGGTGATCCCCACGCCAACGCCCCGCCACCGCCGGCGACCACCGCCCCCTTCCTGAACCCTAAGATAGATAGTGGAGTACCTCT